>NW_028317815.1:20188571-20510714 GCF_062004578.1 Staurois parvus | reverse complement strand
TGGGCCCCTATATACCGCCTCCTCATGCTGCTGCCAGGTCCAGAGTCTCTCATGGGTCCCTGTACGGCCTCCCATTGCTGCTGTCTCCATCGCCACACTCTGCCATGTGCCACTTTCAGGTCTCCTCACACACTGCTGGTGTGTAGAATTTTTTGACATAGGGTGCTGGCAGATTACGGGCCTCCTATAGCTGCTGCCAGGCCCCTAATCTGCCATGGGCCCCTATATACCGCCTCCTCATGCTGCTGCCAGGTCCAGAGTCTCTCATGGGTCCCTGTACGGCCTCCCATTGCTGCTGTCTCCATCGCCACACTCTGCCATGTGCCACTTTCAGGTCTCCTCACACACTGCTGGTGTGTAGAATTTTTTGACATAGGGTGCTGGCAGATTACGGGCCTCCTATAGCTGCTGCCAGGCCCCTAATCTGCCATGGGCCCCTATATACCGCCTCCTCATGCTGCTGCCAGGTCCAGAGTCTCTCATGGGTCCCTGTACGGCCTCCCATTGCTGCTGTCTCCATCGCCACACTCTGCCATGTGCCACTTTCAGGTCTCCTCACACACTGCTGGTGTGTAGAATTTTTTGACATAGGGTGCTGGCAGATTACGGGCCTCCTATAGCTGCTGCCAGGCCCCTAATCTGCCATGGGCCCCTATATACCGCCTCCTCATGCTGATGCCACGTCCAGAGTCTCTCATGGGTCCCTGTACGGCCTCCCATTGCTGCTGTCTCCATCGCCACACTCTGCCATGTGCCACTTTCAGGTCTCCTCACACTGCTGGTGTGTAAAATTTTTTGACATAGGGTGCTGGCAGATTACAGGCCTCCTATAGCTGCTGCCAGGCCCCTAATCTGCCATAGGCCCCTATATACCGCCTCCTCATGCTGCTGCCAGGTCCAGAGTCTCTCATGGGTCCCTGTACGGCCTCCCATTGCTGCTGTCTCCATCGCCACACTCTGCCATGTGCCACATTCAGGTCTCTTCACACTGCTTGTGTTTTCAATTTTTTGACATAGGGTGCTGGCAGATTACGGGCCTCCCATAGCTGCTGCCAGGCCCCTAATCTGCCATGGGCCCCTATATACCGCCTCCTCATGCTGCTGCCAAGTCCAGAGTCTCTCATGGGTCCCTATACGGCCTCCCATTGCTGCTGTCTCCATCGCCACACTCTGCCATGTGCCACTTTCAGGTCTCCTCACACACTGCTGGTGTGTTGAATTTTTTGACATAGGGTGCTGGCAGATTACGGGCCTCCTATAGCTGCTGCCAGGCCCCTAATCTGCCATGGGCCCCTATATACCGCCTCCTCATGCTGCTGCCAGGTCCAGAGTCTCTCATGGGTCCCTGTACGGCCTCCCATTGCTGCTGTCTCCATCGCCACACTCTGCCATGTGCCACTTTCAGGTCTCCTCACACTGCTGGTGTGTAGAATTTTTGGACATAGGGTGCTGGCAGATTACGGGCCTCCTATAGCTGCTGCCAGGCCCCTAATCTGCCATAGGCCCCTATATACCGCCTCCTCATGCTGCTGCCAGGTCCAGAGTCTCTCATGGGTCCCTGTACGGCCTCCCATTGCTGCTGTCTCCATCGCCACACTCTGCCATGTGCCACTTTCAGGTCTCCTCACACACTGCTGGTGTGTAGAATTTTTTGACATAGGGTGCTGGCAGATTACGGGCCTCCTATAGCTGCTGCCAGGCCCCTAATCTGCCATGGGCCCCTATATACCGCCTCCTCATGCTGCTGCCAGGTCCAGAGTCTCTCATGGGTCCCTGTACGGCCTCCCATTGCTGCTGTCTCCATCGCCACACTCTGCCATGTGCCACTTTCAGGTCTCCTCACACACTGCTGGTGTGTAGAATTTTTTGACATAGGGTGCTGGCAGATTACGGGCCTCCTATAGCTGCTGCCAGGCCCCTAATCTGCCATGGGCCCCTATATACCGCCTCCTCATGCTGCTGCCAGGTCCAGAGTCTCTCATGGGTCCCTGTACGGCCTCCCATTGCTGCTGTCTCCATCGCCACACTCTGCCATGTGCCACTTTCAGGTCTCCTCACACACTGCTGGTGTGTTGAATTTTTTGACATAGGGTGCTGGCAGATTACGGGCCTCCTATAGCTGCTGCCAGGCCCCTAATCTGCCATGGGCCACTATATACCGCCTCCTCATGCTGCTGCCAGGTCCAGAGTCTCTCATGGGTCCCTGTACGGCCTCCCATTGCTGCTGTCTCCATCGCCACACTCTGCCATGTGCCACATTCAGGTCTCTTCACACTGCTTGTGTTTTTAATTTTTTGACATAGGGTGCTGGCAGATTACGGGCCTCCTATAGCTGCTGCCAGGCCCCTAATCTGCCATGGGCCCCTATATACCGCCTCCTCATGCTGCTGCCAAGTCCAGAGTCTCTCATGGGTCCCTATACGGCCTCCCATTGCTGCTGTCTCCATCGCCACACTCTGCCATGTGCCACTTTCAGGTCTCCTCACACACTGCTGGTGTGTTGAATTTTTTGACATAGGGTGCTGGCAGATTACGGGCCTCCTATAGCTGCTGCCAGGCCCCTAATCTGCCATGGGCCCCTATATACCGCCTCCTCATGCTGCTGCCAGGTCCAGAGTCTCTCATGGGTCCCTGTACGGCCTCCCATTGCTGCTGTCTCCATCGCCACACTCTGCCATGTGCCACTTTCAGGTCTCCTCACACACTGCTGGTGTGTAGAATTTTTTGACATAGGGTGCTGGCAGATTACGGGCCTCCTATAGCTGCTGCCAGGCCCCTAATCTGCCATGGGCCCCTATATACCGCCTCCTCATGCTGCTGCCAGGTCCAGAGTCTCTCATGGGTCCCTGTACGGCCTCCCATTGCTGCTGTCTCCATCGCCACACTCTGCCATGTGCCACATTCAGGTCTCTTCACACTGCTTGTGTTTTAAATTTTTTGACATAGGGTGCTGGCAGATTACGGGCCTCCCATAGCTGCTGCCAGGCCCCTAATCTGCCATGGGCCCCTATATACCGCCTCCTCATGCTGCTGCCAAGTCCAGAGTCTCTCATGGGTCCCTATACGGCCTCCCATTGCTGCTGTCTCCATCGCCACACTCTGCCATGTGCCACTTTCAGGTCTCCTCACACACTGCTGGTGTGTTGAATTTTTTGACATAGGGTGCTGGCAGATTACGGGCCTCCTATAGCTGCTGCCAGGCCCCTAATCTGCCATGGGCCCCTATATACCGCCTCCTCATGCTGCTGCCAGGTCCAGAGTCTCTCATGGGTCCCTGTACGGCCTCCCATTGCTGCTGTCTCCATCGCCACACTCTGCCATGTGCCACTTTCAGGTCTCCTCACACTGCTGGTGTGTAGAATTTTTTGACATAGGGTGCTGGCAGATTACGGGCCTCCTATAGCTGCTGCCAGGCCCCTAATCTGCCATAGGCCCCTATATACCGCCTCCTCATGCTGCTGCCAGGTCCAGAGTCTCTCATGGGTCCCTGTACGGCCTCCCATTGCTGCTGTCTCCATCGCCACACTCTGCCATGTGCCACATTCAGGTCTCTTCACACTGCTTGTGTTTTCAATTTTTTGACATAGGGTGCTGGCAGATTACGGGCCTCCCATAGCTGCTGCCAGGCCCCTAATCTGCCATGGGCCCCTATATACCGCCTCCTCATGCTGCTGCCAAGTCCAGAGTCTCTCATGGGTCCCTATACGGCCTCCCATTGCTGCTGTCTCCATCGCCACACTCTGCCATGTGCCACTTTCAGGTCTCCTCACACACTGCTGGTGTGTTGAATTTTTTGACATAGGGTGCTGGCAGATTACGGGCCTCCTATAGCTGCTGCCAGGCCCCTAATCTGCCATGGGCCCCTATATACCGCCTCCTCATGCTGCTGCCAGGTCCAGAGTCTCTCATGGGTCCCTGTACGGCCTCCCATTGCTGCTGTCTCCATCGCCACACTCTGCCATGTGCCACTTTCAGGTCTCCTCACACTGCTGGTGTGTTGAATTTTTTGACATAGGGTGCTGGCAGATTACGGGCCTCCTATAGCTGCTGCCAGGCCCCTAATCTGCCATGGGCCCCTATATACCGCCTCCTCATGCTGCTGCCAAGTCCAGAGTCTCTCATGGGTCCCTGTACGGCCTCCCATTGCTGCTGCCAGGAGGCAGCAGGGTCGCAGCAGTGTCAGTGGAGGCAAACGGCCACGGAGTAGAGCACCAGCTCCACTGCAGCCTACCACCACGGCCAGTAGTGGTGCCGGTGTGCACGGAGGAAGTAGCAGTCAGCCAGTGAGGAGTAGCGGAGGCAAAGTTTCCTACTCTGCGGTGTGGCAATTTTTCGTCAAGCCGCCCGAGGAAGTAAACGTAGCCGTATGTCGACTATGTGGCCAGAAAGTCAAGCGTGGCCAGGGGGCCCATGTTGGGACTACAGCGTTGCGTCAGCATATGCAGCGTCGCCATTCGGTGGCCTGGGAAAACCGTGATAAAGATACGGCGGTTCTGCCTGCCCCAGCCCAGGGTTCCATTTTGTCATAGGGTGCTGGCAGATTACAGGCCTCCCATAGGTGCCGCCAGGCCCCAAATCGGCCATGGGCCCCCGTACCGCCTGGTCACGCTGCTGCTGAGCCCACAGTGTGACCTGGGTCCCTGTACGGCCTCCCATTGCTTCCACTCTGCCATGTGCCACTTTGAAATCTCCTCACACTCCTGCGGTTGTCCATTTTGTCATAGGTTGCTGGCAGATTACAGGCCTTCCATAGGTGCCACCAGGCCCCAAATCGGCCATGGGCCCCCGTACCGCCTGGTCACGCTGCTGCTGAGCCCACAGTGTGACCTGGGTCCCTGTACCGCCTCCCATTGCTCCCACTCTGCCATGTGCCACTTTGAGGTCTCCTCACACTGCTGGTGTGTTCAATTTTTTGACATAGGGTGCTGGCAGATTACGGGCCTCCCATTGCTGCTGCCAGGCACGTAATCTGCCATGGGCCCCCGTACCGACTCCTCATGCTGTGACGTTGCAACAAGGTGGAATTCAACACTACATATGTTAGACCGCCTTTACGAACAGCGAAAGGCCATCACAGATTTCCTGATGTTAAAAGCGGATAAAGGTACTCCCTGTGTAACTTAGATGTCAGCCATTGTCAGCTCATGCGTGACACCTGCGCTTGTTCAGGCCCTTTGAGGAGGCCACGCTATTCGTGAGTCGGCAGGACTATGGGATGAACGAGGTCAAATCGGCCATGGGCCCCCGTACCGCCTGTTCACGCTGATGCTGGTCCCACAGTGTGACCTGGGTCCCTGTACCGCCTCCCATTGCTCCCACTCTGCCATGTGCCACTTTGAGGTCTCCTCACACTCCTGCGGTTTTCCATTTTGTCATAGGTTGCTGGCAGGTTACAGGCCTCCCATAGGTGCTGCCAGGCCCCAAATCTGCCATGGGCCCCCGTACCGCCTGGTCACGCTGCTGCTGGGCCCACAGTGTGACCTGGGTCCCTGTACCGCCTCCCATTGCTCCCACTCTGCCATGTGCCACTTTCAGGTCTCCTCACACTCCTGCTGATTTCCATTTTGTCATAGGTTGCTGTATGGCCTCCCATTGCTGCTGCCTCCACCGCCACACTGTGGCTCCAAACACTGGTTTTGGCCCCATGACTGGCCAAATGAGTGAAGTGTGCGGTGATTCTAAGATCGACGGCACTCATCTGCATGTCATACTGAGTGACAGTATTATTTCTCTTCCCCAGCAGACTCCAAGGGCATTTAAATTAAAGGTACAGTGTTCTGCACTAATATTAAGTCTCTCTGAAGCCTAGAAACACCCTTTTTTAAGTTAAATTCACAGCGAATTTATTCGACTCGAATCGAATATTGTCCACGAATTCGCCGAATCAGTCGAATCGAATTTTTCATTTCTTCGCTCATCTCTAGTCTTAGCATTCAGAGGCTTGGCGAGATTTTGGGTGGGAAAGAACCTCCAACCTGAAAGGTTTAATCCACCTGCAAGAGAGGGCTGAAAAGGGCAGGAAGCAGCCAGCAGGTGTCCATGAGTTGCTGAGTGGAACAGGGCACAGTTGTGAGAGGTTGTGGATTACTTGGACTGCTGAGACCCTGCTTTGCCTTTGTAACTTTTCAGCACCCTTGATACTGGTGGGAACGTTAAACCCTGTTGTGAGAGAGGTGTATGCTGGCGGTGAGCCGGAACTTTGTTTTTGTACCAGATGTGTATGGACCATTTTGTTTCAGTTATGCATTAGAAAAGCTACTTTGCCTGTTTTTGAAGGAACCAAGATGGCTGGCTAGTGATCTGGACCCCCAAAATATAGGGTAAACGATCAGTTTTAAACACTTTCAGCAGCTGATCTAATCACTTACAACGTATGCTTTATCTTTTAATTATTGCCTATGTTCCTATTTAAGCTGGTGCAATGACTGCTGCGCCTGGTCTCCTGTTTCAGGATGACATCTTTCTCTTGCATAGTGTCCTATGAAGCCTTGCATGGGACTAGTTGGGTCTCTCTACAATATGGGCATCAATATTCTCTGGTAGGACTTTTTACAAACAGTTTACTGGGGGAATGTTTTTTATTGCGCTCAATGTATTAAACTAAAAAATGCACTGCACAAACTCTTGGCAAATATATAAATATTGTATAATAATACTAGTACTTCTAATAATAATATTGAGCTGCATAAGCATCATGTTAAACAGATATTCGGCTACATAGCAGGATGTTCCCAGAGTCAATGGGCTGCAGCTACTATTGCTGGAAGGAACAGGACATCACATCGGCATTTTTCAGAAACTGCTGGGACAAGGTCAAATGTAGAATTTCAAAACGTAATTAAATTAAAGGACTAACAAGAATGCGGGGAGAGAGGGGAGGGCAATATAATTTTGCTAGGGGGTTGTGCTGTATAGTGACTTTTGGTGGAACAGCAATTTAGATGAAAAGGGTCTTTAATCTTTGAAGCTTTATGGGCTGTATCATTTAGGTGCTCTCATTTCTGTGTTTGCCAGAAGGGAAAAATGTGCTTACATCTGCTGAAGCTATGGCAGTGCCTTCTTAGTTTGAATCCACTTTATATATACAGTATGTAAAGCAAACTACTGAGTTTAGTTTATGAATGTCACATGGCTACTTTTAATGACCTGAATTTCTTTCTCAATTTGCAGTAAAGCAAAATGACTTAATGCAGATCTATAAAAAAAAAACATATTAAAGAGGCACACCAGATTTGTAGAAGCAGAAACCACAATACAAAAAGCATGGCCTGCTTTAAATTAGGCTTAGCCAAGCAAAATGATCATTCAGGGAACAAGCAAATGTTCCAAATCCGCCCCTTTCTTTACTGATACATGACTGAAATATTTACCACAGTGATGACCTCATGTTTCAGTTACCTCCAGCAGCTGTGATCCCACACAAGATATCCTAAAAAGCCCTCCAGCTTTTCAAGGCATTTTATTTGTAGAAATACATCTACATAAACCAGTTTTGTGTGACTGTAGAAGTACAACAGTACTTGAAATCTGCAGAGCTGAAAAAAATTGAACCAATACTACAGTGTCCATAGAAAACCCAAGCAGAGATTCTCCAAAACATACTTGCTGGTCTCTATACTAGCAGCAAAAACAAACTTTTAGTAGTTGTGTGATTTACATATGATTGCTATTTGTTATGTCAGATAAACACAGTATATATAAAGGATACCGGATCTAAAATTTAAA
This sequence comes from Staurois parvus, assembly GCF_062004578.1. NCBI lineage: Eukaryota > Metazoa > Chordata > Amphibia > Anura > Ranidae > Staurois > Staurois parvus. Next base: position 20,502,989 of record NW_028317815.1, on the reverse strand, counting down.
GTAGAACTAAAGGTAAAATCTTTTTTCATTTTGGATAAGGGTTGGATAAGACCCCTATCAGGTTTTGTTTTTGCCATCTGTGTCCTTTTTTTTTTAATTTAAATATTTATTCATTTTTCAATTAAAACAATACACATTTCCATAATTGAAAATATAACATTACAATTTCTCTTAAAATACTAATTTCGTATCATTTTCATTTTCTCCCCATAACTCCCTTAACCCATAACCCTCCCACCCCATTACTATATACCCCTGACATCTGTCAGATCGACTTGTATCTCATATCCTCTGGATACCGAGGTTTGAAAAAGAAAAAGTAAGAAAGAAAGGCTAATTACTATATTTTCTCCTTTTCCCTTATCCTTTCCCCTTTTCCCTTCCTTTCTTCTTGTCCTCTCTTTCCCTTTTCTTTATGCTTACTTACTCAGTACCTTTCTTTAGCTTTACTTTAAACTCCTCCCATTTCTCCCATTTCATATGATATGTCACCATCCTATCTTCCTGTATATAAAAGAGTTTTTCCAATCTAGCAATCTGGTCCACTCTATTCATCCAATCCTCTTCCCTCGGTGCCTCAACTTTACGCCAAAACTTAGGAATCAGACTTTTTGCTGCATTTAGGTAGCTCAATATACCCAGTTCTTTATATTTATTTCCAGATAATATTGAATTATGGAAAAGACAGATTTTGGGGTCCAATCCTATCTCCATTCCAGTGATAATCGTGATTTGATTTATAACTTTTTCCCAATATATGTGTATTTTTGGACATTCCCACCATATATGATACATCGTGCCCAATCCTCCACATCCTCGCCAACACCATGGTTGTTTCTCCTCCCTCATCTTGTGCTCTATCTTGTGCTCTCATCTTGTGCTGGAATTTATACAGTATCATAGGGAGAATTACCATTTTTATCAGATTGATACGACCCAACCAGGAAGGATTTCCTCCACCCATTTTCCTCAATTCCTCTCTGATTTCGTTTAACATTGGGATATAATTAGCTTTATAAAGATTCATCTGTGAGGGAGTAAGTTTTACCCCCAGGTACTTTATTTCTCTATTTTTCCATATAAAGGGAAACTCTCTCTGTATATTTTCTTTTTCACTTTTTGGAAGGTTTATATTTAATATCTCTGTTTTGCTCAGGTTAATTTTTAGATTTGACATTTCCCCATATTCCTTCAATGTTTTCATTAGGTTAGGAAGTGTTATCCTCGGGTTTCCAACATAGAATAATAAATCGTCCGCAAATGCGGCTATCTTATGTTCTATCCTTCTAACATTTATTCCCTTTATATCTATATTTTTCCTAATTGTTGATAACAGGGGTTCCAATGATAGGACAAAAAACAATGGGGACAGTGGGCATCCCTGTCTAGTTCCATTTGACATTGAAAAGGTCTCTGATCTCTCTCCATTTACCATTACCATTGCGGACGGTCCTTCATACAACTTTCCAATCCACTTTCTCATCCTACTACCCAATCCCAGGACCTCCAGTGTATCCATCATAAAATTCCAATTAACCCTATCGAACGCCTTCTCCGCATCTATCGAGAGCAGCACTACTGGATTTTTTTCCATTTTACTTTTCTGTATAAGCATCAGGGACCTCAACCCATTATCTCGACCCTCTCTTCCTCTGACAAAACCCACCTGATCTCCATGGATCCAATCTGGCATCAGGTCTCTTAATCTATTCGCCAATACTTTTGCATACAACTTCGTGTCTACATTTAATAGCGATATCGGTCTATAACTGGAACAATGGGTGATATCTTTACCTTCCTTATGTATTAAAACCACCTGTGCCAGAAGGGATTCCTTTCTTATCTCCATCTCTCCTCCTAACGCCTCCATATATCTCTTTAATTTAGGTAACAATAAATCACTATATTTTTTATAATACCTCACAGTATATCCATCTGGGCCTGGGCTTTTTCCCGTCTTAAAACTTTTTAATGCTATTTTTAGTTCTTACTGTGTGATTTCAGCTTCTAAGGAGTTTAATAGTTCTTCACTTAGTTTTGGTAATCCTGCATTTCTTAAATAATCCCTTCTTTTTTCAATATTTATCATTTTATCTTTATTTATAACATCCTTAGGGGCAATATTATATAATTTACTGTAGTAATCTTTAAATACCTTTGCAATACCTTTAGTTGAATGGACTAACTCTCCCTTGGAGTTTTTTATTTTATCTATATAGTTCCTATTCTTCTTTCTCCTCAAGGCTCTCATCAGATATTTTCCTGGTCTATCTCCCCATCTATATCTTTCACCAGTGATCTTATTAAAAGTTCTCATTTTTTCTTCCTCCATTACTTTCTCTAGTTCTTCCCTCTTTTTTATCACTCTTTGCTCTATCTCTTTCCTTATGTTATTTTTATGTAGGAGTTCCATCTCAGCTATTTCTTTCAAAAGCCCACTGATCTTCTCTCGTCTTTCCCTTTTTTTCTTTGCCCCAATCGCAATAAGGATTCCTCTTACATATGCTTTATGTGCCTCCCAAACTGTCGCTAGTGATACATCCTCTGTTTCATTTTCCTCAAAGAACCTCTCTATCTCCTCCCTGATCTTCCGGTCAGTATCTGGATCCGTGAGGAGTGTCTCATTCAACTTCCATGATAGGCCACCTGACATTTTCCCTCCCCATTTTAATTCCATTACTACAGGTGCATGGTCCGAGATAGTTATTGCTTCAATTTCTACTTTAACCAAATCCTCAACAAGTCGGTGGTCCACCAAAATATAGTCCAATCTAGAGTATGTCCTATGTACACTAGAGAAGAAAGTATAATCTCTCTCTCTTACGTGGACAATTCTCCAGCTATCCACCAGTTGGCACTCTTTCATCACCGTTTTCAATGATCCCATGGACCTATTTCCCCTTCTCTGTACTCCAGATGTTGTATCTGTTTGTGGATCCATACATATGTTAAAGTCACCCGCCACTATTAGATATCCCTTTCCAAAGTCCATCAACCTTCTCATAACCCCTTTCAAAAACGTCTCTGACTTCCTATTAGGGCAATATATGTTTACAAGCGTACATTCTATGTCATGTAATTTACCCTTCAAAAACAAAAACCTCCCCTCCGGGTCCGTCTTTCTATCTTCTAATTCAAACCTGATGTTTTTTGCAAATCCTATAGCTACTCCCTTAGCTCTCTTAACTGGGGAATCTGCGTAATACCATGTAGGATGATGTCTAGAGTATAGCTTAATATTTTTTTTTAACTCTAGATGTGTTTCCTGCAAAAAAACAACTGAGGCCTCTCTATGTTGTAGTTCTCTATATAGTCGAAATCTTTTACCCGGGCAATTTAATCCATTTACATTATGGGTTACAAAGTGTATTTCATCCATGTTTTATTTGTCTTCTTCCTATTTTACCATTTCCTTTCCTTTTTCCCTTCCCTATACCTCTTCTCTCATACAAGATGTCAGTTTTAAGACTCCCTATCCCCAATCCCACCCCTCCCCTCTCCCAGCCCTCCTCCCCCCCCCTCCACCCCCCTCCCCCCCTCCCCTCCCCCACTATAAACCCCTCCCCCCCCTGGTAGGCTTTTTATTTGCCTATAAATCATTTGCGGAAAGAGTCCCACTTTTGATTCCTATCTGGGGGCTCAGCTCCGTCCATGTACCGCTCACCTCCCCCCCCTCCTCCCCGGTGTCCCTCTATCTATTTGCTCTCTGTTTTCTCTTCTAACTAGCTGCCATTCCTCTTTTCCCAACATATCCTCCTCTTCCCATCCCGGTATCTCTATTCTCTGCAGTTCAAATTTATTACAAAAGTCTTTCATATCTTCAGGGGATCTCAAAAAAGCTGTAACTCCATCTTTCCAACCGATCAAACATGCTGATCGACCCCATCTATATTGCACATTCTGTTTCTTCAACAATTCCAATAATGGTTTCAATGATCTCTTTCTTCTCAGTGTCTCAGCTGCTATGTCTGCAAAAATTTGAATACTTTTCCCTCCATAATTGATGTTCGTTCTTCCTTTAATCTTCTTCCATATCTCATCCTTATCTCTATAATTATGGAACCGAACGATTGTATCTCTTGATTTTTCTTGGCCTTGTTCTTGTTGAAACTTTCCTATCCTGTACACTCCATCTAGTTTGTACATTTCCGCACCAGATCTATCCATTATGGCGTTCAAAACTTTTCCTATAATCTCCTTTAGGTCTTCCCCCTGTTGCAGCTCTGGGACTCCTCTTATTCTAATGTTGTTTCTCCTGTCCCTATTTTCTTGATCCTCCATCATATAAAGCAGTCTTTTTTGTTCCTTCCGAGTATCTATTATCAGTTTTTCTAATTTTGGGATGATTTGGGTGTGGGATTTAACTGTTTCCTCCGTTTCTTCCACTCTAGTTAACAACTGTCCCATTTCTTTCCGAATTATCCCCATCTCTTGCTTTATGGATTTTTCTAGATTTTTAAACATCTCCGCCATTTCCTTTTTATTTGGTATTTGTAGTTCTTTTTCAGTTTGTCCCCATTCCATACTTTCCAGTGTTTGTTGGCTATTGTTAACTGGTCCCAGGGAAGATCTTAAGCTATTATCAAGGCTTATTTCCAGTTCACTCCTATCACCTATTTCCTGGGATTTTACTGGAGTTAACTTCCCTTGCGACGTGTATTTTTTTATCGTTCCAGTTTGGGAGTTCTTGGGCATACTTCCTTTACTATTTTTCCCTTTCATATCACATATAGGATTTTTAAAGCTTTTCCAAGATTCTGGGGTATATACTTAAACTGTCACTGCTTTCTTCAGACCCTCTCTGGGAATTCCCTTCTTATTCTTTATGTTGGATGTCAGATAGTCAATAACACAAATTGAATAACTAACACTTGGGGAGACCCGCAGCTTTCACTCACCCTCCTCTATGGAGCAGCTTCTGGTTTGCAGTCCAGGGTTGCCCTTTCTCCTGCAGCCGTGTCTTCCTCTTCCAGGGAATTCCCTTGGGTCTCTTTTGTCCTCCTCTGCATATACCCCGAGAAATCCCTGGAGACAGCTCTGCAGTGAATGTCAGCGCTTCCCCTGTCTCCTAAGACGCCGGCCGGTCTCTTCCTCTCCCAGCTGTACACCGCGGCAGCCCACGTGTTATCGCCACTCCTCCTTGTCGCCCGGCAACCTCACACTCTCTCTCCAGGATCACCGCAGGCAGACTTCATGGGGGAAGACAGGCTCAACCCCTCCGCTCTCCGGCCGACAGCCGCATCACCGCCGGGATCTCCCCTCTCACCAGGTCAGTCTCCAGCCGCCCTCCGACTCAGCTAGTCAGTCCCTTGGGACAATTTAGGGAGGATAGGTGGGGGAGGCTATCGGAGAGCTCCTATTCTCCGCTCTCCTGTGCCGCCATGTTCGGGCTCCGCCCCCCACTCCTGGTCGCCATCTGTGTCCTATTGGGGAGGTTTCCCTTTACGTCCTGTCATAGCTAAAACTGGAAGGGAGTGTAAATCCCTCCAAAGTGGGAGAAGCCCACTGGAAGATTTCCCCTTTATCCCTGTTATGGGGACAACCCAAAATTTGGGATTTTTTTTTTACTGTCACTTAATAACCATAATCAGGACGAATAGAATCTCCATATTGGCAACAGACATGATAAAAACCTAACAGGTTAAGCTAAACCCTCTCCAGTCTATCCAAACCTAAAAACAAAAAGTGTTGCCTTCAGTTATACATTAAAATATAATTCTGCATATTTCAAAGTAGTACTGTAGACCTGACTTGGTTTTTAAGTGGCAGTGTATTTCCTAAACTGCTCAGTGATTACAAAACTCAGACTGACCATCTCATTACGATACATTCATTTTCATCATTGGTGCCTCTAATGGCTGATGAAGAAATCCTGGTGCAGAGAATGATGCCCTACTACATGATGCCCCCCATCCTCAAGCTAACCCTTACTGCAAACCTGACCCTTCCTTATATAAATGTAACCCTTATTTGCATGCTCATCTTCCCTGCACCAGGATATCTCTGGCAAAGTGCTGAAAGATCCCATCGCTAAGGTCCAAACACTCACCCTAACATGTACAGCAATTCAATTCAATTAAATGTATCTTCATTTGATAGGATGATAATCATTTATAGACGTGCAGAATGAAAAAATGTGTTTTGTTTCGTTCAGATGGATTTGTTACGTTAACAATTTTGTTTTGTTGCATTTGTTAAATTTGGAGGAGTTGCTTTTATAACTCGTTTCATTTCAATTATTCGTTTTCAAATGGACTTGAATTTCGAAAGTATTCGAATTTGAATTGAAAATATCAATTTGATTTTGAGTCAAATATCTGAAATATTGTTAGCTACAACTTGTTCACATACTGTTTACATATTTGTGATTTTATCAGATAAAAAGAAATTTTCACAACATGAAAGCCTCTATTATGGGCCCCACAGAATTTGTTACATTACATGAAATTATAGGTAAGTTATCATCATTATCACATATACAAATTGTGGAACTACAAGAGCATTAGCATGTGCTGAACCCCAAACACCTTGATGCTATTCATGAAATACCACTAAATTCTTTTATAGGGAATTATGGCCTCAATTTTATGAGATGTATAAAAATGTATTTACTAGTCTTTCTAACCCGAAACTCATGTTATCGAAGATACTATCTTTTTGTATACCTAAAGACATACATACATAACAGTTATGTTGAGTCTAGTCAATAAAAGAATGTTTTGCCTTCACTTATGCACACCATCCACTGCTGCCAGAATAGGGTTGTGGGCGATTGATCAACCTGGGCACAACCAGCATGTCAGATTTGTTATTTGAGTATTGCCAGCAGCTATAGCCATTGGCAGTAATCACTAGGTGTGCTCCCAGCAGGGACCGCTCCTCGAACCACCACTCTTTCACTTCCCCTTCCCCGCCATGAGAACACAATAGTCAGTCAGTGCTGAGGGGGGAATCGAGCGATTTTCTTTCCTGCAATCTATGGTTGCAGAAAAGAAAATCGCACCATCTATGGTAGGCCTAAATGTTTAATAAAAGGACTGAAAGTAACATAAAAAAACTGAAGGGTCCTAGTTTATAAGGCATATACACTATGTTGATCTGGGCACAAATGATGCTAAAAATATTCATTAACCAGAAAAATTGACTGTTTGATTTTTGACATGTTAATCTTTTTTGTATTAGTAATAATGTTTATTCAGAATATGTGAAGTGTTCTAAGTTATAAAAGAAATATCTGACTTCAACATTTTGATGCCTCTATATACAGTACTGTGCAAACGTTTTAGAAAGGTGTGAAGAAATAATGTACAAATGCTTTCATAAATACATATTTTACTTGTTTATTTTTATCAATTTAAAAAATGCAAAGTGAGCGAACAGAAGAAAAATCTAAATCATATCAATATTTGAATACCCTTTGGTGTCAAAACAACATCAATTCTGTTAGGTACATTAATACACACATAGGGGTGGATTTACAAAACCTGGTGCACTCATAATCTGGTGCAGCGGTGCATGGTAGTCAATCAGCTTCTAAACTTCAGCTTGTTCAGTTTTGCTTTGGCAATGAAACCTGGAGGCTGAATGGTTTCTATACAGAGGTGCACAAGTTTTTGCATTCTCCAGTTTTAGTAAATACCCCCCACAGTCAGCAATATGGTTAAATTTTTTTCAAATTTAATTTGAATTCGATTCAAATTTGGATAATTTGTTGTTTCGGATGAAATTCTATTTCATTATTTTGGATTTGTTTAACCACTAGCCTACAGGGCATTTACACCCCCTTCCTGCCCAGGCCAATTTCCAGCTTTCAGTGCTGTTGCACTTTGAATGACAATTGCACGGTCATGCAACACTGTACCCATATGAAATTTTTATAATTTTTTTGTGACAGATAGAGCTTTATTTTGGCGGTATTTAATCACCTCTGGGTTTTTTATTTTTTTCTTAAACAAACCAAAAACCACTGAAAATTCTGAAAAAAAAAACGTTTTTTCTTAGTTTTTGTTATAACATTTTGTAAATAAGTGATTTTTCTCCTTCACTGATGTGCGCTAATGAGGCTGCAGTGATGGGCACTGATAGGCTGCACTGATGGACACTGATAGGTGGCACTGATGGGCACTGATGAGGAGGCACTGGTAGGTGGCACTGATGGGCATTGACAGGCATCACTGATGGGCACTGAAAGGCAGCACTCATTTATGGCACTGATAGGCGGCACTGATAGGTGGCACTGACTGGCACTGTTAGGTGGCACTGACTGGCACTGTTAGGCGGCACTGATAGGGAGCACTGATGGGCACTGATAGGCGCACTGATGCACACTGATAGGCGGCACTGACTGGCACTGATAGGCAGCACTGATAGGTGGCACTGAATGGCATTGATAGGTGGCACTGACTGGCACTGATGGGTGACACTGAAAGGCAGCTCAGATGGGCACTGATATGTGGCATTGATATGGCACTGAAATGTGGCACTGATGTGGCACTGATGGGCACTGGCAGGTGGCATGGATGAGCACTGAGAGCTGGCACTTATGGACACTGACATGTGGCACTGCTGGGGCTACACAGATCATCAGGGCACATTGATCATCAGTGCTCTGATGATATGTGTACATGTGTCCTCCGAGGAATGCCGATTACCGGCTCTCCTCTCCTCATGAGCTGTCAGCATGACAGCTCGTGGGGAGAGAAATGCCGATAACCGGTATTTCCCTGTTTACATGTGATCAGCTGTGACTGGACACAGCTGATCACATGACGATATATTCGGCTCTTTCCGTGGATCGGTGATCCGCTGTGTCCGAGGGACACAGCGCACCGCCGATCGCCAAGCTGCGCGCTCCGGGAGCCATGCATTCGCAGTTAGAATGGGAGGGCGACATATGACATCCTTCCAGAATGAGAGAACCACCTTGCGTCCGTCATATTACTATATGGCAGGCAGGAGGCGGTTACATATGTTACTATTGTAATTCGGAAATTGGGGTACATCTGAATCTCCAAATAATGAAAATCCTGTCTGGATTTTGATTCAGAACAAAACAATCTGCACATGTCTAATCACTTAGGTATAATCTTGATATGTTTGAGTTCATTTACTATCTATACTGCGAACACATCTCAGCAATTAGCTTTTACCTTTATATTGACAAACTAAATGTCTGACCGATACCTTTCTTCAGCATAAATTCTACACCCAAATATATGCTGTAATAAACTATCCAATACTTCAAAACTCATGCTAAGCATTAAAGATCATGTGCAGGGGCGGACTGACAACTTATGGGGCCCCCGGGCAATAGGGGATCATGGGGCCCCTGTGTCCTTGCCCAAACTCAAAAAAGCCTATGAAAAAGGTACCAGGGGCATCTCATGAGGCCCCCTACTGACCCCGGGCCCTCGGGCAGTGCCCGAGTTTCCAAATGGTCAGTCCGGCCTGGGTATGTGTTTGCCTTTCTTTTTCATACAAGTCCTCTAATTCTTCTTGTACCAAATTGTATTGTAGCTGTAATATCTGCTTTCATTTTGTAAAGAGCTACATAAACTGTTGATGCTATATAAACCCTGTATAATATTATTATTATCATTATTATTATTATTATTATTATTATTAATACAAGTCAAGATATTTACAAAAGCAATTTTAAAACATCTCAAGTACAAACCAGTTACTTCCCTCTGTATAAATCCTAAAGCATGTATTTTGCATATGTTTCACAAAGCAGTGGACCGCTATTACAATGAGGCTGATTTACTTCATAATTTGAGAATTTTCACATAATAAAGTGTGTTAAGAGTCACTTGACCAGATACAAATACCCTAAGAAACGTGCATCTGCTCAAGACTGTGCCAGTGCTCTACAGCTCACAGAGGGGTTAATTTACAAAATGCTGTTCAATTTGCAATAGGATTTCCCTTAACATGCTGAATGTGGTGAAAAATCACTGTGCAATGGAGAAACCGTCACACGCAAGGAGAATTATAAAAAAAAAAAAAACAACAGTGTATTTGCTTGCACATGATTTAATGATGGAAGTCAAGAGAGCTTCACCTCATTCACTAAGCTAAGAAAACATTCCCTTGCTATGCAAAAATTCCCTTGCAAAGTGATAAGCTCTTTGCCTTTAATAAATCAACACCTTTTCTCTACATTTCAGCCATTTCTCCTCTGTCAAGTGTCCTGCTGCTGACCAGTTTTACACTAATGTATCCTCTACAGTCTATAATTAATAGACTAAAAAACCCTCACTGGACCCCACCTGTCTGAATAACTTAGGACCCATCTCTTTGCTGCTGCTTGCCTCTGAGATTCTTGAATGCCTTGCCCACAACTGTCTGAGTTGCTACAGTACCTCAATGATAACATCCTTTTCGACCCCCTACAGTCTGGCTTCCACCCACAACATTTCAATGAAACTGCCCTACCAAAACTCATTAATGACCTACTAACTGCTAAAACCAAAAGTTGTTACACAATATTCATAGTCTTAGACCTCTCCACTGACTTAGACACAGCTAACCACCAGCTCCTCCTCAATAAACTCCACGCCCTTGGCCTCCATGACTGCTCTTTCCTGGTTCTCTTTTTATCTATCTCAGCTCACCTTCAGTGTCACCTACAAAACCATCTTCTCTACACCTCTTCCTTTTTCTGTTGGTGTACCCCAAAGCTCCATCTATGGGCCCTTCCTATTCTCTCTTCACACCTCTTCCCTGGGCCAGTTGATAACCTACCACTTTCAATACTACCTCTATACCAACGACACCAAGATCTATCGCTCTATTCCCCAGCTCACCCCCTCAATCTCCTTATCATATCAGTATGGATGTCAGTATGTCAGACATTTCAATATGGATGTCACACCAGTTCCTCAAACTCAATCATTCTAAAACTTATCTTTTAATATCCCCAATCCCCCCCTTATGACTTTACCATTGTGATCAACAGCACAATTACTGGTTCACCTGTACATGCCAGGGTGCTACGTGGATTCCTAGACTCTGATCTCTCCTTTGGGTCCCACATCCAGTTACTGGCTAAACCTTGCTGCCTTAACCTCCGCAACATTTCCAGAATTCACGCCTTCTTAACCAACAATACCACAGAGCAACTTATCCACTGCTAGGTTATATCCCACCTTGACTACTTCAACTCCCTCCTCGCTGGCCTACCTTTACACAGACTATCCCCCCCTTCTATCTATTATGAATGCAGCTACTAGATTTAAACACCTTACTAACCGATCTGTAGCTGCTGCCCCTCACTGCTATTCCCTTCATTGGCGGCTTCCACTAGCTCAGCATATAAAATTCAAATACTAACCACAACATACAAAGCCATCTACAACACTGCCCCCAACTACAACACCAACCTCATCCTGAGATATTGCCCAAATCGTCCACTCTGCTGCTCCTAAGACATCTTGCTCTCTAGTACCCTTGTCACCTTCTCCCATACTCTCCTTCAGAACCTCTCCAGGATCTTTGAAAACTAATTTATTCAGGGAAGCCTACCAACCCTCACCTAACAACTGTACTTGGGTAACCTCCAACAGATCATCCCCTGCAGCTATTAATTTTTGTACCATCTCACCTTACCTTCAAATTGTGAGCTCCATGAACAGGGCCCTCCTATTCCTTCTGCATTGAAATCGGGGCCAGATCTAGCGTATATGATATGGGGATGCAGTAAAAAGTCAGGGGGCACAATGTTAACACTGTGTGTGAGTCACTGACAGTCAAAATTCAGAGGGTGACACTACTGTTCCACAGTGACACACCAATAAAGAAAAATATCGATTCAATTCATAAATCAACAAACAGATCCGGATGGAAGTCCACCACCTATATGTAAATGTACAAATAAAATAAGTAGTTATTTGTAGGAGGGTTCCACCATCATTGCAAATCTTGCCATACGTTTTCACTTGTGAATGACAATAAGCAGCCTTGTGAATTCTGCTTATTCAGAGCCACATTTGTATTTCCATTTCATTTGAAATATATTGTTAGTTACACTGAGCATGCCCAAGGACTTAGGACTGATCACACCACAGAGTTGCACTCTGCAGACATGTGACAGCACAGTGGCTTAGTGGTTAGTACTGCTGCCTAGCAGCACTAGGCTTGCTGGTTCAAATCCCAACGTTGGCACTGTTTGCATGGCGTTTGTATGTTCTTCCTGGGTGGGTTTCCTTCAAAGACAAGCTGGTATTTGTTTTGGCTCCTGTCTAAATTGTCCCTAGTATATGAATGTGAGTTAGGGACTTTACATTGTAAGCTCCTTGAAGGCAGGGCCTGATGTGAATGTACAATGTGTATGTAAAGTGCTGTGTAAACTGATGGAGCTATATAAGTCCCTGAACTAATAATAATGCATGTTTTTATATGTGTATTTTGCAATCTGGCACATTTTAGATGGGTTTCATGTGCATGGAAACAAAAAAGCTGACATTACAAATAAAAAGTGTGTGTATGGGGGGGGGGGGGTCGCTCTTCAACCCCCCCTTCCTGGCCTATGTTAGTCATTTTGGGAAGGAGCCACACTTTTTTTTTTATTTTTTGTAGCCATGGGGTTCCCCTTCAGATCCATGACAGACTGAAGGGCCCATGCTCTTTCGTACACGTTGGCTATGCTGTTTTCATTCTGCAGTCATTGGGGATGAGTCTCTGGTTGTTATAATGCCAGGAGATTTGTTGTATCTTGTAAAATGTATTGCCTGGTTAATAGCCTTATTTTGTTCCCAGCTGTACACTGTGAAAGTGAAGTTGTGATGTCTTTTAGACTGTAAGCTCCTATGAGCAGGGCCCTTCTTGTAAAGTTCTGTGCAAAATGTAGCACCATAAATACGGGTTCTTTTTACACAAGTAAATGAATGTACTGAACTGTGTTGCTTTTGAATAATTGTAGAATACGAACTATTTATGTATCTGTTGAATCAATAAACCTTTCTTTCCCTCAAGTGGAATGTATTAACATCCATACAAATCTACAAAATAAACATTTTATTCTGCACACATGCAAGATGTTAAATAATACAAATAACCCCCCCCCCCCCCAAAAAAAAACCCCAAACAACCTTTAACAGCTCCAAAGCTGTTTGGAATGGAAAATTGAATTCAGCTGGTGGATAGGTAGAGTATTTAACGTGTCAACCTGAGCCTTTTTTTTTTTTTAATTCACTAGTTGCAACTAAGAACTAAAGGAACTAGTCAAATAGTTTTCATAATAAATATATTGCACATAAAAGAAAATCTATTTGCATATGTGGGAGAAAATTAGTTATCACACACAAATGGTCTCAGGACCAGCTCCCAGACTGGAATTGCATCATCACATTTGTGGAAGGACATTCACTCCAGAGACATAAGAACAAAAGTTCAGTACCTTGGCCAAAAGTAAACACAGCAGCTGGAGGCAGGTGACATTTACCAATCCCAAAAACACCAAATAGAGGTGTCAATTGTGCGTATTTATTTGTGCCACTGATCACTTCTGCCTCATGACTGAAAAGGAGGAGGCGCCACAGCTAGCTATGTTTGCCAGAGCCTTCTGCAAAGCAGAGAGAAGGGATACACATGGCATGGCTTTTTTTGGACCATGTGCATACTTGCAGGATATCCATTGCAGGTTTCTCTTGGGCAAGAAGCAATTATACACCTTTATGAGCTCATCCATACCCTCAGGGAGCTTACATTCATACTAGTGCCAATTAACCTACCAGAATGTCTATGGAGTGTGGGAGGAAACCCACACAGGAACAGAGAGAACATGCAAACTCCTGGCACGTGGTGCCATGGGTGGGATTTGTACCGATGACCCTAGTGGTGCTAGGCAGAAGTGCTAACCACTATGCTGCCAATAACATTAATTGGAATATATAGTAGTACCATGATTCAAGAATTATAAGTAGATATAAGAAAATTCGAATTGGACATTCAAAATTATTAGTCATATAACAAGATATACCTGTAAATTTTAGATATATATTTAACATTAGAAAATAGTATGCATTACTCTGTAACATTCATTAAAAAATGCATTTGTTTGCAGAATATGTAAAAAACACTACAAAATAGGAAAGAGAATTAATAATAGAATTAGCATAAAAAAGCCAAACAACAAATCTCACCTGTAAATTGTTTCTTTTTTACATACACAAAGAAATGGGATCTTGGCTTAATCCTGTACCTATGCCCTCTAGGGACCAAGTCTAACATTGCCTATTATGTAAAAGCAACTATGCCGATTCGACATTTACTAAAATGCATTTTCCTAACTGAAGTCACTTTTCCATTCACCACAACAAGGTCTTAATTGTTTCGATTAGGTGAAGTTTGGTGTCTAACATCTATTGCTTCACCTTATTCTTGGTAAATCAACCCCACAGTGTCACAGCCTGGGAAAAACTAGTATGTATTAGGCTTTCATTAGATTAAGGTGATTAAACAGAATGTGTTCCCCCTTATATCAGGATATCAGGTGTCCTTATCAGAGTCCTCCTGTACATCAGGAGTCCTCATCAGAGTTCCCCCTTACATCAGGGTCGCCATCAGAGTGCCACCTTACATCAGGGTCGCCACCAGAGTCCCCCCTTACATCAACTGTCCCTATCAAAATGCCCCTTAAAACCAATGTTCCATAAGAGTGCCCCCTTGCATCCAGTGACCCCATCAGAGTACCCTCTTACAATAATTGTTCCCATTAGAGTGCCACCTTAATTATCAGTTACCCCATCAGAGTGCCCCCTTACATCAGGTGTCCAAATCAGAGTGCCCATTTACATCAGCTATCCCCAATTACAGTGATCCCTTACATGGATTTTCTCAATCAGAATGCCCCCTGATATCGGATACTCTTAAAGACCTGTGGGGGGGGGGGCTCAACTAAAATTTAGGGGGGGGGTCACAGTGCACCCCAGCATCCCCCTAGATTCGGCCCTGATTGAAATGTATGATAATTGTACAGCCCCCCCTTTATATAATAATAAAGTGTTGCGCAAAGAACAGGGATAGTCACTGCAAACTACTGGCCAATTTAAATCTGCAGGTGTAAGCGGGACTATTACTGTTCTCATCCCTTTACAAAGTGAACATTCCCTTCCAAATGTAAAAACCTACCTGCTTTTAGTAAATCAATCCCATCAACCCCACAGTGTTGTAGCATTGCTGTATTGATGGCACTTAAAAAGGAGCACCAGTCATTTTTGTAAAAAGTAAAGTCAGCAGCTACAAAAAGTATTATCTGCTGACTTTTAATAAACAGACACATAGCTGTCCCTGGATTCAGCGGTGTGCTCACCCGCAGGGGTGCTGTGCATGGCCAGGTCTATGGGTTGCTGGGGTGGGCTATGCCCCCCAAATTTCAGCTGCGCCCCCCCCCCCCAGGCAACCCATGGACTTTGTCCAACAAGAGAAACTGTCTGCAGCAATTCACACAGCCCAGACAGAACACTCACCCCTCCTCTTCCCTGCACTGGCAAGAGAGGATATTGATGTGCACTGCCTCCTCCCGCCCCTCTCTACCTGTCTGCCGCGCCCACACTCCAATTCCTGGCCAGTGCTGTGCCTAAGAAGATATGTGGGCGGGAAATTAGAAGCACTGCAGCCAACTACATGGCTGCTGCAGGATTGATTCCTCTGTCTGAGCCTGCAGGGACCAGCCTGGGTGAGTGAGCTGAGCTCTGCACTACAGCTGAACTCTCCCCATCTCCCTCCCTTCTCTCCCCTCCCCCCTTTCTCTCCCCCTCTATCTCACCCCCTTCTCAACCCCCCTCTATCTCCCCACCTTCTCCCCCCTCTATATCCCCCTCTTCTCTCCCCCCCTTTTTACCCCTCCCCCTTCTATCTCCCCCCCTATATCCCCCCCCCAAAGGAGCTATTACTCACAAGTTTGTGATGCTTCTGTTTAACCCCTTCCTGCCTAGCCCCAGCATCCCTTTAGGGGATTGTTCACATGAACTTTGGTCTCTGAAGAGCAATCTGCATTCAGATCATTCTTTAGAGAGCCGTTGGCAGGCAGTGAGGAGATGTATAACCTCCTCACCACCTGCTTTAACCCGTAGAACCCCACACTAGCGCACTGCAACCACATGCATTGCACGCAGTTGTGGGGTGTTTGCAGAACAGCCTCATTCACTTGAATGGGTCACATTCAGCAGGCACTGTGCCCACAGAAAGCCACAGAGGATAGAATTTCTTCCACGTCCACAAAACATTACAGTGGCAGTATGTGTACACCCCAACCCTGTGTTGCCAACCATCCATAAATTTACAGACGGAGGAATGATGTATGGATTTTGGGGGGGACCCCCGTGACATTTTTTTTTAAATTTTGGCATGGGAGTTCCCCTCAAAATCCATACTAGACCTGAAGGGCTTGGTATGGATGGGAGGGGGGACCCTACGCCGTTTATTTATTTATTTTTTTTATTGCCGGCAATTCTTTTACATTCAGCTGTCTGTGTAGAACCCCACTGACGGCTGAAACATTAACACATGGTTGTCACTACTAAAATACCACATGACTTGATAAAATAACTCATGCAGTATTTTAGTAGCGTTTACTTTTTTCTGACCTCTGGAATGGATTAACTGGTTTTCAATGCATTCCTATGGGAAAAGGCGTTCTGATCTACTAAATTTTCCCTATACGAAAAGTCCCACAGAACAAATGAAATTCGTAAACTGAGGTATGCCTGTATTTTTGTATAATTACTTTCCATATAAGTTTAAACAGAAATATTTTGTGTTCTTCATATGCTTTGGACATAAGCGCTGCACTTTCTGTATATGAATCATTTTTAGTTATTCACAGCTATCAGGCATCAGTGACTCAGTGGGTCATGTAGCAATAGGATTATATAAATTATGTAGCTGTCTACAGATTTTGACAAATTAAGTGTAAAACGGGTTTGGAGTCATCAGTGAACATAAAATCACCTCCTGCCTGCTGTTAAACTGAAATCCTATAAACATATTTTCTTGTGGGAGTTGTCAACCATATTACTGTTCATAGCAGTACAATGGTGATTCTTTTTTGTCTAATGCTGCACAAATGAAAAGTCTGCTAATGGCTGTGAAATAATAAAAAGTAACAAAGCACTTGCTTTATTGCAACTGCTCTATTTAATGTTACCTTAAAGTGGAATTCCACCCAAAAGGGGAAGTTCCACTTTAAGTCCCCCCCCCATCCTCTTTAACATTTGGCAATCGTTTTGGGAGTGGGTACTTGATTTTCACAGGTACCTACTCCCACTTCCACTCAGATCACCTAGGCCAGTGGTCGGCAAGCCGCGGCTCGCGAGCCACATGCGGCTCTTTACACGCTTTAATGCGGCTCTTGTGTGCCGGGCGCCCGCTCCCCTCCCTCCTCTCGGGCGGCAGGGACTCTGCAGCGTGATCCAAAAAAAAAACAGCCAGGGCAGCGCGCTCAAATGCAATGATCGGCCAGTCTCGCTGCCACTCACATCCTGATAGCCAGTGATTGGCTGTCAGGATGTGTGTAGGCGGGGCAGCGTGACTAACGTGAGAGGAGCTAGGCTCCTCTCACAGTCCGCCCTGAAGACCGGAACGGCGCGGGAACACGGCGAGAGGAACGCGTGGAGCAAAGGTAGTTGACACAGGGGGGACTTGGCTTACTACTTGCTACTTACTTACTACTACTATATGGGGGATGAATTACTATAGGGGGGATGAATTACTATGTGGGATGAATTACTATGGGGGATGAATTACTATAGGGGGGATGAATTACTATAGGGGGGATGAATTACTATATGGGATGGTTGACACAGGGGGGACTTGGCTTACTACTTGCTACTTACTTACTACTACTATATGGGGGATGAATTACTATAGGGGGGATGAATTACTATGTGGGATGAATTACTATGGGGGATGAATTACTATAGGGGGGATGAATTACTATATGGGGGATGAATTACTATATGGGGGATGAATTACTATATGGGGGATGAATTACTACAGGGGGGATGAAATACTATAGGGGGGATGAAATACTATAGGGGGGATGAAATACTATAGGGGGGATGAATTACTATATGGGGGATGAATTACTATGGGGGATGAATTACTATATGGGGGATGAATTACTATATGGGGGATGAATTACTATGGGGGATGAATTACTATATGGGGGATGAATTACTATGGGGGATGAATTACTATATGGGGGATGAATTACTATGGGGGATGAATTACTATATGGGGGATGAATTACTATATGGGGGATGAATTACTATATAAGGGATGAATTACTATGGGGATGAATTACTATGGGGGATAAATTACTATATGGGGGATGAATTACTATATGGAGGATGAATTATTATGGGGGATGAATTACTATATGGGGGATGAATTACTATATGGGGAATGAATTACTATATGGGGGATGAATTACTATATGGGGGGTGAATTACTATGGGGGATGAATTACTATAAAAACTTATTGAAACAAAAAACAGTGTACCATCCTATGTATTTTCAGTTTTAAAAATGTGGCTCTCAAAATAAATTTCAATCGTGGTTTTAGCGAGATTTGGCTCAGTTGAAAAAAAAGGTTGCCCACCACTGACCTAGGCAATAGATGGTACATGGCACCAGGGCCAGATCTAGCCAGATATGGGGCACAGTAAAAAATGTCAGGGGGGGCAGTGGATAGCAGGTCAGCAGGGCAGTGCACAAAAACAGGAGGTCAGCAGGGCAGAGGATGGGAAATATCAGAGCAAAGGGCCGGGATCTGCACTTTGTAGGGCAGTGTACAGGGGGTCAGCAGGGCAGAGGACGGTCAGTCAGCAGGGGACCGTACAGGGGTCAGTATGGCAGTGTACAGGTGTCAGCAGTGCACAGCACATATACTATGTTTTTAAAGGTGAACTTAGCCTCTAAACAGTATAAACAAGATAGAAACATGGAAAATATTAACAATACTCATAGCGAGTAATCTGACTGGCTTTACAATTAAAAAATCAAAACATTATGACATATTTAAGAACTGTCAAACCACTGGAGAAGGCAGACGGCCAGGGGCCATCGTCGGGAGCAGAGCCTTTTTTTTTTTAATTCTTTTTTCTGGTCGGCGGCGGACATCGTCATTGACGTTGGATTTGCTGCGGGGGACATTCTTTTATTTTTCTCTTTTAACAAAGGACTTGCAAAAGACCATGTTCTGTCTTTTTTCACACTAAACTTTTTGTTTTTTTGTGAATGAGTAGCGGGACCATGTACCCCATACTAATTCACATGGGGGGTGGGGGGAGGGATCCGGTGGCCCCCTTGTTAAGGAGGGCTTTCAGATTCCGATAAGTCCCCTGTCCACAGACCCCCACAACCACCAGCCAGGGTTGTGGGGAAGAGGCCCTTGTCCCCATTAACACGGGGACAAGGTGCTTTGGGGGGGGTCCCCCCTGCCCCAAAGCACCCCCCCATGTTGAATGTGGCCTGGTATGATGCAGGAGAGGAGGGGCGCTCGCTCGTCCCCCCCCTCTTTCCTGACTTGCCGCGCTTCATGCTTGGATAAGGGTCTGGTATGGATTTTGGGGGGACCACCACGCCATTTTTTTTTTTTGTAATTTTGGCGTGGGAGTTCCTCTCAAAATCGATAGCACACCCGAAGGGCTTGGTATGGATGGGAGGGGGGTCTCCACGCCGTTTTTTTATTTATTATGGTGCCAGTTTTTAAATGTAATTACCGCTTTTTTTTCTTCAATATAGCTCAGAGATTCAGCTGTCACTTTCCTGCAAGCTAAGAGAAAGAAAGTTTCTTTTTAGTTTATTTCCCCAAGTTAAAAGAAACAATGTTTCCTTTTAGTTTCTTCAAAGAAACAAAGCTTCCTTTAACTTCGGGGAAAGTGACAGCTAATTCTGTGAGCTATAGTGAAGAAAACAAAAGCTGGCAATTGCATTTAAAAATTGCACCAACATACATTTCGTATTGCGAATAAAAATTCTTAAAAAATATGTAAACCAAAGCATTGTTTTCAATGGATTTTAATTCGTAAACAGGAAATTACATTAACCAAGGCATTTGTAAACCGAGTACACCTGTATATATAAGATTACCGTAATTTAAATATTAAATAAAGTCCAAAAAGTGCAGTGTTTAATGGTGTTGTAGAGATCAGTCATGGCCAGTGATATAAGGTGACATCTGTGAAGAGTGCATCTGTGACAATCCTCCACCACTATGCACTCACTAGAAGAGGCAACTAGGCTCTGTACAGAAATCCCCCCAAAAGATGTAACCTTTTCACTGCAGGGACAGATGGCCAAATATCCAGTGCGGCTGGGCTCTATATAGGGATCCCTCTAAGGCAGATGTATCAGTTCCAGTGCATGGATAAACAATCAATCCAGAGATAGTGCATCCTAGATAAAAGAGCTCAGAAACCAGATCCCAGAGATGGTGGCATATAGTGTAGTATTTTATTGCATAAAAATATTAGTATCCATGTGGAGCACATAAAAGCAATACAGCTTCACTTACAAACATGGCCGCCGGACCATCGTATGGATTCGGCGGCATGATGTCAGCACGTAGGCTCCTCACTGGTGCGTTCGTGCACACCCATTCTCAAAGGGACTCGCCTCATACTGACGCCATCACAATACACATCTTAAATAGTCTTCAGGCGCGTGAACAAACAGGCGCCATTTTATTGAAGACCAGACATTGCAGCTTTGTTCTGGATCATGTAAATCAAAAAACAACCACTTGCAAAATAAATAAACAAAAGGTGATAATAATATTATTATTTAGATATGGGAATTGTTAATTATTGATTAAATGAATTACTTATATTTCCACAGGGTGCTGTGGATATCAATATTATAATCACTGATACCAGTGAGAAAAGAGCCAAAATATCAAAAGAGACCAAAAAAAGGGGATTTAGAAGAAAATATCCCTACAATTCTAATAAGAAGGGGATTATAAAGAATATAAAAAATAAATAATAATCTATTCCAATAAAGATGCGATCAAGAATTAAAACATACAAAATACAAAATGGGCAGCACAGTGGCTAAATGGTTAGCACTTTCCCTAGGCCGTACTAGGGTCATTGGTTAAAATCCCAACCTTGGCACCACCTGCCTGGAGTTTGCATGTTCTCCCTGTGCCTGCATGGGTTTCCTCAGGGTACTCCGGTTCCTCCCACACTCCAAAGACATGCTGATAGGTGAATTGGCTCCTGTCTAAATTGACCCTAGTATGTGTATGTATGAATGTGAGCTAGGGACCTTAGATTGTATGACCCTTGAAGGTTAGGGACTGATGTGAATGTACAATATAGATGTAAAGCGCTGTGTAAATTGACAGCGGTATATAAGTACCTGCAATAAATAAATAATACAAAAAAGTATAAAATAAATCTAAAATAAAGCCATGAGGCCTTAAAAAACCTCTAAGTGACATAAAACCTATAATGAAAAAAAAAATTAAAAAGTCATATAAAACACAAGAAAGCGCATCAAAATATAATTTTTTATTACTTTATTTATTTGGACTTTATTTATGCTTTAAGTTAATCTTATATATATTGTTGTATAATTACTTTCCATATCCGTTTACATGGAAAAATGTTAGTTTTCTTCATATACTTTGCACATAAGCGCTGCACTTTCTGTATATGTTTCTGTTTTTAGTGGACTAGGAGGGTTTACCACTTTGTGCTAGCTGCTCTTTCACTAGTTCTTTTTCTTTTGCGCTCACTACATATTTTTGACACTTTTTTAAGTAAAAATGATTACTGGACTGTTTATGTGACTTATTAGCAAACATTTTTAAAGTCCTCTATATTCTATTGCAGAAAGTTGACTTCAGAGCAAAAGAAAAGATTTGTAGAAAGCATTAAGCCTCCCTTTCACTGTTCAGTAAGCCAGAGCTGTTTATAAGCATGACACTGCCTTGGAATTTGGCCAGTGCCTATAGTGCTGTGCCTAAGGAGAGTGTAAGCAGCTGCAGACTTGTAATTTAAAACCGCTCAAATTTCCTGAAGGTCCAGCACTAGTTGGATGCACAATGAGAGCAAGACACAGCTTCTCCCTCCAAGGATTCCCTTTCTGTCTGCATGAAAAAGAAAGGCAAAGGACTAACCTGAGTGCAGCCAGAGAGATCTAAGTAGATGACCTTGTGACATCCCTTTCCAGAGCCCAGGTACTGTAAGCCTTTGTCTGTAAATTTTCGGCTGTAGGCTAAGCTCAGATACTGGAGATTGTGCAGGTATCTAGAGGGAAGAAAACAGACCTGAGATAGATGTATGAAGTAGTAAAAAGACAAAATTTAGAGAAAAGGGGAGTGTAAACATCAGTTTGCATCGAGGAACCATTTTTTTACAGCATATACTTTCCTGGCGTTATTTTAAGATGTGATTGAACAGAGTCAACTTTACTTTAAAAACTGAACACAGATTTGAGGAAAGCTAATTCTCACTTTTTGAAATTTTCATTTATAGGTAAACATTTCACAGTAAATTAGGTAAGCAGGAGGTAGCATTCACATGTATGCATTATTTTAAGCTTAGGAAAAGGATAGTTATGAATTTGAAGCAGTCTGTATGCCTAAACCTCAACTTCAAATAACCCACCAAGATCTTTCTTTACAAGCTCCTTCTGTGCCAGGGGAGCCAGCCCTTGGTGAGCCAAACACAAAGCCTCACCAGTACACCTCGATTCACAATTTATGACTCAATCTCCACAGGCTCTGCACAGTTTTTAAAGGAACATCAACATAATTAAACAACCGAATACCAAACAATTCGCCATATTCTATTACTTAAAACTACTACTGATAATCACTGCAGTTTATTGTATGATAGTTTATGTAACAGTATGTTCTACGTCCACACTAGATTCCTGTAACAACCCACAATGTGATTTACATATGTTCTGCTTTCATTCAATCAGACCAATGTACTGCTTATTATTGTATGCTTGCAACACATTAATATTTTATATATCATATTTGACTTCTATATTGTTTCTTTGAGCATGCTTTGAGTAACTTGTAAATCGGTTGCTGAATGAGTTGACATGAGTGAAGCACATATAGTATAATACAACACTGCCACCAAATGGAAATATGTTCTGTATTGTAATACAGAGTAGTTGGATAAGAAGCTAAGGAGGATTGTACATGAGAACAACCAATGTATTCATACAGGAAAGCTATGGAGAACTTTAATGAGAGAGCACTTCATAAAAATGTTCAGCTAGAGGTGCCATAACAACACCCATAGGCAAATCGTTTGAATGAAACTTTGAAATGACTTGCCTATTTCATTAACATGAGCTACATATCCTGTTCGGTAGACGTTACTGCTTTTTTTGGCATACTATACCTTTTGAAATGGTAGTGCTCCTGCTGCACATTGGAACATTTTTATGCTTATATAAAGTCTACATGAGCTGGTGGACAGTGGTTGTTACAGTCTAGCTAATTTTTTAAGAGGTCTCAGACTACATTGGAAACAAGTCAACTTGGACGAACTCTTTATAACTATAGATAAATAAGTTGTTTATAATACCCATTACATAAATAGTTATGATTCAATTATCCACAGTATCCTCAAAATAATCTAACAGAAAGCTTCAAACCAGCATTAAAGGTCTAAATTATTATTACAATAGGGGTCCTTAAATGTTTTAAACAACGTGTCAGTTCAGCATTAGTCAAACTGCTGGGTCTCAGACTTTAGCAAATAGGAAGTGTTCCAGCTTCAGAGGTCAGTGAAAGTAAGTGGTCATGCACATGGCATTATCTATAGCGTAAATTCAAGCCCACAGCTTCCTACAGAAGTCAATAGTTGTATCCAGCTATACATGTGTATATACTTCGGTAAACGTGTACTTGCATATGGATGTATAACTCTGGATACAAATTTTTGTGCCTAGAGTTGTGTGCCCATACTCAAATGTATACACAAGTAAAGCTAGGTACAGCCATGTTTGCAGCACCTTATGCTATACAGCCAGATATGCTCACAAGTATGAGCCCTAAAAAGTATGAGTTGGTGGCCAGTGGGAGCAAAAATGTTCTTTGCCACATATTCAACTTCCTAGGCACTATTGTCAGTCACCTGGACCCCACGATCACACTTCTCAATAAACACCCTCCTGACATCACTAAGGCACAATTTAAAGTTTTGTTACATGTCACAACAGCTACTAAGCAAACTATAGCTAAGGCCTGGAAAATGACTAGACTTGGCCTCAATGAAACCAAAATGGAATTACTGAAGCCATTGGACACAAAAACAATTGAGGCAACTCTACAAGAGAGATTCCCAAATACTGCATAAAAAAAGTATAGCAGGCCAGGATAGATAAATCCTCTGTTCTAGTACTATGATTAACCAACACCAGCCTCATTAGTAGACAACCACTGCATCACAGTGACAGTAGGGGGTCCATTTAAAAGGCAGTGGGATAGCCATACAACACGATATTAAAAAAAAAACTGCACGTTTATAAAGCATGACCATGTGCTTTACAAATGTGCATTGCGCTCTCCTGGCATTGGAAGTCCAAAGGTGGGGTAGCACAATAAAAATGAAATAAAATTATTGAATGAATAAAAGAGCCATCAAAGTCATATAATCAACTCTTCTCCACTGACAAAGTTCTTTCTACTGGATTTAGCAGGGAGAAGTCAATGCATTATTGTGGACTCAATACTGCTGCTTGTATTTTATAAATGGCCTGCAGTATTATGAATTACCGGAGAGTATAACAGAGAGTGGCTATCTGCCTTCAGGGCCTTACTATCACCATAGCTACGCCACTACTCATTTATCCAGTGTCCCTTGGCTGACTAAATTACTTACCACTGAGGGACAGCTGAAGTTACAGTAACTATTACTTTCACTGCTGCTCTTATGGTACTCATTAACCCCTGTGTGGTTGTAGTGGCAGTACACAACAAGTTCCTGTTGTTTTTCTGGCCTGCAGCTGACTGAATAAGTCATAGGACAGTGGTGGTGACTGTAAGGATAAGGCCTCATGCACACTGGTTACTGTAAACACAGTTCCTCCTGACAGAAGAAAATCAGTGTTAACCACTCACCTAAGCTGCGTTTTTTCAAACTAGTTTAGGTGAGTATAGCAGCGTTTGATGTTTGGGCATTTATTTCATTAGCCATCATTTTTATTTATTCTGGCCATTGAAATAAATAAGGGCTAAGATGCTACATGCGCCTAGCTCTTAGGCATGTTTAGCCACGTTTAGCCGCGTTTGGCGTTTTTATGCCCAAATGTTCATCTCTTGAATGTGATTTTTCTGCGTTCAGGAGAAAGAGCTTTGACTGCCTCTAAAACCTGCTGCTCCTAAACTCCTCCTAAAAAGTGCATGGACACAAAGGCTTTTATTGAGGTGTGTTCAGGGGCTTAGACAAAAAAATGCCCAAATCCCCAAAAACGTCAGTTTTGGAGCAGCAGTCTGCATGAGGCCTAACTGTAAAACTGTCACTGCTGCTGTCATGCTACTCATTCATCCAGAGGAAGAGAAGTTACACAGAAGGCCATAACTGGCCTTCAGGCCATAGTTTAAAACACTTACATTACAAAATGGTTGTCTTCTAAAGGCTGCAACATTAACGTGTACTTTATTTAGTTTTAAACATGGAAAGTAAACTCTGGCTATGAGCAGATCCCAGTGGATGCCCATTGTTAACTTTATTACCCCCAAAAACCTCTATGCACTTCTCTGAATGAATTTCACTTTATTACTTCGGCCTGACTCCTTCTGACTTAATGATTAAACCCTGCCAACTGCCATGTCACTGTCCAATGAGATTGCCTCAGTGAATGTAAGGGCACTCTCATTGGACAGTGGAATGTTAGGTGCTGAAGCTTAGCTTAGTTTTTAACTGCAGCACAGTGGCTAAATGGTTAGCACTTCTGCCTGGCAGTACTAGGATTGTCGGTTCGCATCCCAACCACGACACCACCTGCCTGGAGTTTGCATGTTCTCTCTGTGCCTGTGTGGGTTTCCTCCCACACTCCAAAAACATGCTGGTAGGTGAATTGGCTCCTGTCTAAATTGACCCTAGTATGTGTATGTATGAATGTGAGTTAGGGACCTTAGATTGTACGCCCCTTGAGGGTTAGGGACTGATGTGAATGTACAATATATATGTAAAGCGATGTGTAAATTGACGGTGCTATATAAGTACCTGAAATAAATAAATAAAACTGAAAAAGGGTCACCTTATATAGGGCATCAAAGTGATGGTGGGCTCAAAATGATACATTGCAAAGAACAGAGATCATGTGCAGCATGCTAGTGTTGTGGGACACATGCTTAGTTCATCTAAAGCAATGTTTTTCAACCTTTTTTCAGTCAAAGTACCCTTCAAAATTATGGACAGTCCCGAGGCACCCTTTAAACACTTGCCTACCGGGCACTTATACGAAGACATCTCCATAAATCCGGACCTCGCAATATCTTATTTAGCCACTAGAGGGCTATCCACTCCTCCTCCCATATAATGGATAATGGGCAATAATGGAAATCCTCCATTCTGCCGGATGCCAGTTCTTCATCCAAATGAAAGAATGCCTCATATAGTGTAGTAAGTCAGTAAAAAAACAATATTTCTTAAAATCACACTTACATTGTATATTAAAATGAAAGCACTTTAAAACAACCATGGATCCTCTCACTTCCTCAAACGCTGGAAAACCCACGCTGGGGGCAGTGGGTATTCCTCCCACTGACACTAATGATGGAGCATAAATTCTTCCTCTGCAACAATGATGGGGGACTATTCCACTGACGCCAAAGATGGGGCACTATTCCTTTCAGTGACTCCAACAATGAGGCACTATTCCTCCCACTGACACCAACAATGAGGCACTATTCCTCACACTTTTTTAGACTGTTTGGAGACCCCTGCTATGGACCATAGGGGACAGGTCAAGAAGGTCATCATGATAGTATGCATTTGGCTGCTAGTTGGCATTGCTGCAATGGAAAAATTTGTTACCAAACCTACCTGGACATCACTCGTAGAGTAGCATTAGTTATTTCAGTATGTGATAAATTGAGATAAAGTAAAGCAGGACATCCTTCAATGATACCTTTCATAGCTTCATCCTGGACAACAAAGTAAATTATGTTTATAGAGGGCTAGTATTAGCATGGGTGTTTCAGACTACTCAGTGCTCATTGGTGTCAAATTGAAGAAAGATCTAATTCGCTTAAGTGATCAGTAACTTTACTGCAAACTAAATTGTGCCATTCACCCTCCCCTTCCTCCTCCCTCCAGCATTTACAAAATGTCTTTTCTCCCAGAATGCAAGGTGTTTAGTGAATGGACAGAGGGAGATCATGTCATTCATCTTTCACTCCTCTATCCTTTGTCAATGGAAGAGGGAGGAAGAAGAGGAGGGCAAGCGTTGCAATCCCCTCACTGTTGCAGCCACCACTCTTAACCCCTGCAGCACTGGAAGATCATCACTGTGATTAGATCAGACTTCACAGAAAGGACTTTTTTTTACAGTAACCAGCAGCAGACAGGACAAAGGATACTCTCCATTAGTGGCAAGCTATGTGACTGGCAATGTATGCAACTAAAATGTTTTTTATTAGACATCAGTTTTCATTTTTGATATCTTTTTGTCAATAGATTCACAGAAAATAACATACTTTCTACAATACAATATCACCAAAATAAAGCCTTGTTTGTACTTTTTTTATTTTATCTCTATTCTAGGTGTGAGAGCTGAAGTGGTTAGGGTTGTAAGCAACTATAGCGCTCATATAAAAAAACTTTAGAAGAGGTTATTTATTCTGTCATTTTTAGGGATGAGCTCAAGCATGTTCAGACGAGTCCAAACCCGGCTCAGCTATCCCACCGGAAAGCTGTCAAAGCTGACAGCCAATCGTAAGCAGCAAAGGCATTCCCTGGCCCGCAGTAACATGTATGCAGGGGGCATGTATACATATAGCTGTCATTTATGATAGGCTGTCAGCTTTGACAGCTTCCTGGCAGGATAGCTCAGGCTAGTTTGAACTCATGTCCAAACACACCTGAGCTTATCACTGATCATTTTCACCCCAGGTAAGTGGCAAGTAGCAATGTAGATACAAGTATACATTGGTGCACTTACAACAGCAAGGGTGAAGGGTGGGCTAGATGGGTGTTTTTACATGTATCAACAAACCTATCTGGCACAGCATGCATTATCAAGTCTGGTTTACAAAAATTCTGCATTGCAAAATGTTCATACTGTATACTTGCTAGATGCATACTACAAAGGGATCCCCAATCTAAACTATTCTAAACTATTAATAATTAGTAATATCACCAAGGAATAACACACTAAAATCTCCACACCACAGCAGTCTGTTTTCCACTGTGAGTATCTATGCTTCAAGTACAATTCTAAAATAAAATACAATAATTTATTTAACAAGACTGTTTTATCCTGCATGAAGGGAGGGTCAGTGGTTTTATAACAGAAATAAATGAATCCATATGGCTCTGGCTGCAGAATAGATGTTACATCTGAATACGATTACTTCATTTTGAAATCTGCAAGCTGCTTTAAATAGCACTGATACAAGTCACTTACGTTTAAATTTGGGCACTCCGACAAATTTAGATCTTGCAGATTTTTACATTCCCCTGGAAAAGAATAAAACATTTTTTTTTCAGCAAATGTATGTTTACATCACAGTCTTAAAATGTCTTTCTTATGTATGCATCAGTGAACATTCCAAAAGTTAAAGTGTGTGTCAACTTCTCTTATTTGCAAGAAAACTGTCTTTGCAAGTATGGGGTGCCTGTAGATAAAAATAAACTGTGCAGCTTTGACTAAAGTTGGAAAATGCCCTGGTTATAAGTGTGGGCCATTTATATACACTATTTGATCAAAGGTTTGTGGACACCTGACCATCGCACCTACAATATATGAGTTTGTTAAATATGCCATTCCAAAACCATGAGCATTGTCACACAACTGAAGAACACTTTGGGGCTATAACAGTTTCCACTGAAAAGCATGTCTGTGGGAATTTGACCCATTAGTAAAAAGAGAATTTGTGAGGTGTAGTATTGATGTTGAACGAGAAGGTCTCGCATGCAATAGGCATGTGAGTATATCCTAAAGATATTCAATAGGCTTGAGGTCAAGGCTCTGTGAAGGCAACTCAGGTTCCTCCACACCAAGCTCATTAAACCATACCATTTTGGACCTCACATTTGGGCAGTCACGTCTTAAAACTGTTGTCTCAAGGTTGGAAGCACACCGTTGTTTAATTTTTCTTTGTATGCTGTAACTTCATTGGAAACACCTGAACTCAATAATTAGGAGGGGGTGTCAGATACAGTAATTTTTGCCATATAGTATGTGAGATTATAAGGTGTCCACAAACTTTTGATCATATAGTGTACCTCCCAAAGCCTGGCCAAAAAACTCCCAGAGACGGCATCATCATGTCCTACCTTGTTGCTAGGATGTTGCTGAGACACCTCTAGCCAAAGCTGCTGTTAGAAACCACTGGGCCCCATACAGACAACCAGATACCCCCCCCCCAAAAAAAAAACACAGTTTACAGTGCTTCAGTTATGAATTAGCACAGTGAATGATTGATACAGCTCACTCATTATGTTCATTCAGGAAAATTAGAGCCTAGTAAATGTGACATATTCACCAGACCATTCCCCCACTCTCCATCCTGAAGGATCCTATTGTGTGCTTGCAGCTGCTAGTGGGAAGGAGAGGAGGGAAGCCGGCAGCACTAAGGGGGGGGGGGGACACATGGGTCCCTGGGCAGAAGAGCAAAACATATGGTGCACTAGGAGGATGATGGGTACACCAGGGGGACAATTACTGGAACCAATTCCCTGTATGGCTCTCTCCGATCACTCTCCCCGCCCACATTCGATTCGTTCAGCTGTCTGACCCCCCTGCTGGCCTGGGCCTCATACAGGAGGACTGGTGTTACCGCCTTATCCAAGGACTTGATTCCTGTCAATATTGCTCACCCTCATCACAGGAGCGAGCTGTCAAACCCCCACACATGTATGGTCCACTATCTCCTTTGTAGCAACACTGAGCTCGGAGCTACTGTGACAGGAGAGACAAGGGGGTAGGAATTGGCTAGGAATGTCTAAACAATGTCTTATTAACAAAGCACAACGGGTGATGGCACTCCTTGCAGTTTGTCAGTCATTATTTACTTTTGGTCAAAGCCCCATAATTTGTTTATGTCTACCTCTTGACTACATAGGCAGTTTTTCGGTAAAGCGAACTAACCCTTTCATATATCATTGTAAGCATTTTGTTATATCTGTTTGGTAAGTGCAAAAAATTTTTGATAATGTCAAAATTTCAAAGCTGTCCTGTGTCCTCTTTACACGTCCTGCTTTATCGCAAAGATCTCTCCTAGTTCTTATTTTGGACTACAAAATAATTAGCCTTTATATCAAAGAGATTCGAGAGTTGGAGTGGTTGAGTAGTTTAGCAAAAGACAATGGGCTGGCTGAAAACACTCAGTTCACAGAAATACTGTGTGTTGTCAGCTCACAACAGGATTTAGGAGCTGAGTGCCCATCCGGAAAATTAATAGGTATTCTTCTGTATTTGCAGTGTCATTTAAAGGTCTATAACACTGGGAAATGTGCACATATTGTAGAGATGCACTGCTTTTTTATTGCATATTGCCTTGACAGATGCTTAAAGTGAACCTGACCTGGCCTAAAAAGTGCCTAAGTGCCAACACAGATGACGATAATAACCCTTTGTTGACTGCAAGCATGTGCTAATCTTCAAATTAACCCCTATGTATTCTTGTAGTCCCAAGGATTCGTAGACCCAGGATCCTAACACAAATATTTACACCAGTGATAAGGTGCTTGCACTTCAGTGGTGGTGTTGGTAACACTTTTCAGGCTGGGTCAGGCTCACTTGACTAAAAGGGTTTCTTCAGGTTTCATTTACAAGTCAAACCCTGCTTTGCACCCATTCCTGGAGCAGCACAGAATGGTCCCATGCTGCCCTTCCACAGCCATATTTTTCATCCTTTAATATATTATTTTACAAAACACAGATTCCGAACACAAAACTGGGATTTTAGTTCATAAATTCATAAATGCTTTTTATATTCTTCATTTATTATTTACATCTT
Source organism: Staurois parvus (assembly GCF_062004578.1). NCBI lineage: Eukaryota > Metazoa > Chordata > Amphibia > Anura > Ranidae > Staurois > Staurois parvus. Next base: position 20,471,821 of record NW_028317815.1, on the reverse strand, counting down.
TTATAAAAAAAAATCAGGTGCATATCTGTGCCATTCATAAAACCCTCTTATACATAAAAGTGTACTTATATTATATCTCTTAAAAATTTGTGCTATTCCACCTCCATGTCCCCTCATTTGTCCTATAGCCCTTATATCTATCCTTATGTTGTCGTTCACATTACGAATTCTCGGGTCACTGTTGGGGGACATATTCCTCTATATTAGTAGTCTCTAAAATGTGGCCCAGGGGGCCAGATGTGGTCCTTTGCTTGCCTCTTTGGGGTCCTTGGGGCACAATTCTTTCCACTGATGCCAATGATGGAGCACCATTCCTCCAACTGATACCAACAATGGGGCATTATTCCTCCCATTAAAACTAATGATGGGGTATTGCTTACTCCCATTCATGATAGTGCATCTTCTACTCCTACCAGCCACAGTCTGTTTCCCCTAAAGCCTGAAGAACAGTAAACAGGCCCTTTGCTTAGAAAGTTTGGAGATCCCTGCTCTACATGTTTCTTAAAGCAATGGTTTACTTCATCAGGAGGAGCAAAAGGAGGTAAGTGTCCAGGGTAATATAAAATACATAATTATTCCATGCATGCTACATTCTTACAAACAACCAAACTAGACAGATTCATCACTTACCAGAACAGCATAGTATAGTAAGGCAATGTATAACGTACACTCTGTTATGTGAAAGTATAATATATATATATGTAAAGCTCTGTGTAAATTGACAGGGCTATATAAGTAATATGTAATAAATAAATGTAATATATGTAATAAATAAATAAGTAAATAATTGTGTTATTGTACTATAATAAGTAAATGATCAGTCTGCCTAAGTTGGTCATTAAGAGGAGGACATAGAGGCAGGATAACATAAAATGTTAGGAGATATAGTATAAGAACTTTATGTATAGGTGGATTTTATGAATTTGTGGTAAGTTTTTTTTAATTACAGATACTTATATAGCAATGTCAATTTAAGCAGCGCTTTACATATATATTGTTCATCCACATCAGTCCCTAATATTCAAGGTCCTTTAACCTCCCTAGCGGTCTGATTATGTCCATATTTCTGTGCTCAAAGCGGTAAATTTTTTTGCATGGAACGATGTATTTTTTTATTGTAGGCTGTAATTTTTAGGAATAACTCACTGAAATCTGTCCGAACAAGAGTCTAGTAAACATCCCGGGTATGTTAAAATTTGAAACACGAAATCATAAATTATAATTTAATAAATAATCATAAAAAAATAATAATATAATAATAATAAATTTAATTCAATAATATAATCAAACCAAAAACACTGAATTTTGAAATAGAGCGCCAAGTTCGCACATCACTGAGCAAAGTCACAAAATCGTTTTCAGTGTCTGATGACAAATTTCCACACGAATCATTATCACTCAATTCTGCAAGTGGTCCTAATTTACTATCGCTGTTCTCTAGCTGGTCTAACACCGCTTTTGACATAAAGAGACTCTTTTTGGACGCCATGGACGTTTTTCAGTTTCCAGGCTGAAAGAACAGTAAAAATGCAGGCAGGTCACAGGACAAAGCACTAGGGACAAAATGTATGTGAAATGGTTTGATACAGTAATGTTTTACTATGTGATTTTAGTGTATTTAGTGAATGTCACTTTTTGTCATTTTCAAATTTCCCACCGTTCCTTCCCCGCACGTCTCGACGTTGCAGGGGACGGAACCAAGAAGACAGATGCCGACATCCGCCGGAGGACATTGCCGGTGACACTGCAGGGGGGACATCGCGGGAGCGCAGGACAAGGTAACAGAAGAACAGATCCCAGAGCAGTGTCACATGGTGAGCCCGAGTATAGCTCGGGGTTACCGCTTGTAGTACTGAAACTTTACCCCGAGCTACACTCAGGAATACTGCCAGGGAGGTTAATCTAAGGTCCCTACCTCACATTAAATACATACACATACTAGGGTCAATTTATACAGAAGCCAATTAACCTACCATCATGTCTTTGGAGTGTGGGAGGAAACCAAAGTTTCCGGAGCAAACCCACGCAGGCACAGGGAGAACATACAAACTGTGCAGTGTTTGGGATTCAAACCAAGGACCCCAGTGCTGCCAGGTAGAAAGGGTAACCACTTAGCCACTGTGCTGCCCCCCAGTAAAAATCCAACCATAGAAATGTATTCTGTAATATTATTTCATATAATGAGATCTATGATATATGGATGGCTTGGATTATTATTAGGTTTGTAACAGGGGTATAAGGATCTGATTGTTGTTTAAAATGTGGGAAACAGGACTGAATTGGTGGTCACTTAGGTGCTATAATATGTAAGAACGAAAAGCAGAGCCAAAAGCCTCTTTGGAAAAAGGGCACCAAGAAATCTTTTATCACATGATTATTATACTTATCCAATTTATGGAACCAGCACAGTTATAGCTGAATGTCACACTAAGTCATTGCACAGCTCAGTCACTGTGAAATCTCACTTGTTAGACAAGCTGGATGACAGTCTTATCAGAAACTGACCAAGGATTTCCCAATTAATCACTTCTCGGCTGTATCCAGCTGCTATTCATCCACTATAGTTAGTCTAAACATTCTTTAAGGTCTTATGCAAGACATCAAGATAAATAATTTCCCTCTCCAAGGATACATTGTTAATTTTGTTATCTTAAAAAAATATGGGAAATTAAATCCTTTGCATAACGCAGTTTGGAACCTAATACTGATATTTTAATGTATGCATTGCAAGAAATTTTATATATGACAATTTTAAAGTGTAAGTACTGTTTCAATGCGTTTTCATTGAAAGCTATGCTTAGGCATCATATATACTGAGTAGTTAGCCCTGGTGCATGAAATCCCAGCATTTTGGTGCCTGCAAAAGGTCTAGCCCACTGGCAGCAGGCTGTAAATTTCTATGAAAGGCTGAAAGCTGCTACAGCTATATGATGCATCTAGTGGTACTAATGTTTAGGGTAGTATGCCTGGAATGCAAGCAGTCTGTTTTCCTGGCATTCACCCCCGGGAGCATACTAGCCTAAACATAATTAGCACTCATGCACCATCCAGCCACTGCAGCTTTTGGCCTCTCATAAAGTTTTACAGGCTGCTGGCAACAGGGCATCCAGCCAGCACCATCCAGATGCATGCCACATGCCTGTGCCTTCCAACAGCGCCAAAAGCCAAATATTGTTATTTGGATCATTCAAACACATCATATTTTTTAACAGTTGTCTGACTTATCCATGAATCATTATCACTCAATTCTGCCAGTGGTTCTAATTTACTATCGCTGTTCTCTAGCTGGTCTAAAACCGCTTTTGACCTAAAGGGACGCTTTTTGGACGCCATGGATGTTTCTCAGTTTCCAGGCAGAAATAATGGTAAAAATGCAGGCAGGGCACGGGACAAAATGTATGTGAAATGGTTTGATACAGTAATGTTTTATTATGTGGTTTTAGTGTATTTAGTGAATGTCACTTTTTCACATTTTTAAATTTCCCGCCGTTCCATCCCCGTACGTCCTGACGTCACAGGGAACAGAACCCAGAAGACAGATGCCGGTATCCACCGGAGGACATTGTCGGGGACACTGCAGGAGGGACATTGCAGGAGCGCAGGACAAGGTAAGAGAAGAACAGATCCCAGATCAGCGCTGCAGGGTATTCCCGAGTGTAGCTCGGGGTTACCACCTGTGGTACTGAAACTTTACCCCGAGCTACACTCGGGAATACCTCCAGGGAGGTTAATAACTGTTTGGAGGGATACAGCCGAATGGCAGCTGTTGATCACTGTGGAGTTTTGTAATTCTCTTTTTTCTTGTTTCTCTGTGTGATTTTTTTTATTTATTTATGTTTTATTTTGGGGGGGGGGGTCCAAGTAGCTGGTCTTGCCTAGGGCTTAATATAGTCTAGCACCGGCCCTGCTCAGTGCCTGTGATACCCACATCTAGTTATCATCCTATTGGTTGAAATCTGTGACTTTTAAGGCTTCTTTCATACATGTGCTACTGCTTAAGATTGGCGGCATTGCAGCGACTGACAGGCTTTCAGGTGGCACTACTTCCTGTTTTTTTTTTTAATTTTTTTTTTAAATTTCAGAATGGCATATTTACATATTGCGGGATTGCACCGCAATTGCAATCTGAGCACAACTGCAGTGCTGCCTGTCAAACTCTGCATCCTGAGTTAAAAATGCAGACGCTATAAAGCAAAGTATCGCAGATGTAGCATGTGTACAGCCCTGTCCAGCTGCATCTGTAAAATTCAAGTGGGCGGCTGGGGGCATTAAAATTGCAGCTCTCATGCCTATTTTTACTGTCCCCTGGCTGCCCATCAGAAGAAGCCCCAATTTTAATTTCAAATGAACTGAAAACCCTGGAGATTCACGTACGTTTGCCACATGCAAATATGCAAATTTTGATCATTTTCCAAAATAACAAATAAAAGGTATACTGTTCTATCTCTTTTATTTAAATATGTTTTCATTATCAAGTTATAATACCAGAACCATGTTTTAGGTCACATTTTTGCACAAATATTGAAAACTTGAATGGGATCAATCACAACCTATATGCACCCCTGTATATGTATTCTAAGCATAAAGGACATTATGCAATTTTTGATGTGTAAAATGAACAAAAACATGCATATGAAATGACCAAAAAAGTGCATAAAGGAATGCAGTACATCAAAAACATGCATTATTGCATACACATAGGTGTAAAAAAGCACTATGACGTCAGCTAGCTTGACAGATTTCACACAGTACTCAGTTTAGTGAAAGTGGTGGCATACACAACCAATGATCCCATGCCAAAGTAAAGGTAAGCTGTCATACAGTAAATCATACAACATTCCCCTTGTGTATCTTCTGATAGACCTGGCTGTTCTTGAACTCTCAGATGCATATAGATGTAAAATTTGCTCTGTTCTGTAATCACACAGGTCATTTACTTCTTGACCTTTACCTTTTAAGCTTGCCATATAATTTGATATGTCTTTTTTGGATAACTGAATCATAGATTTCAGTGTCTATTTTTTAAACAATGTAGTGTAAATGTAATAATGATGTTAACAATGCATTATCAGTCCATAGAACAGCCACTCCTGGGTCTTGTTCATTATCATCAGTGTCCTGGAAACTGTGCAGTTCACATACAACCAAAATAAATATTGCAGCCTTCCCTTCCAGAATATTTTATTATCACACTTCCTTCGTATCCTCCCCTGTTCAGCTGTGAGGGAAAACAGATCCTAAGGCAGGAAGAAAGTCTTGTCTAAGTTCATATACAGTACATAGCATATGATCTTTGGAGCACTGCACCCTGAACAGCCAGTATGGACAACGTAATGGATTTAGGGTCACTAATACTGCACAATACAAGATAAACCTATTTAAACATAAAAGCCCTTCAATTCTATTGGTTACAAATGTACAAAAATGCTTAAAGTAAAAGTCCAGCATTTTTTTCCATTTTGTTTTGGATAGAGTAGATGAGGATTTGAACCCGTTTCTTTTTTAATGAAAACCATCATACTGCCCAGTTCATTTCTGGTCCTTAGGTGTTTCTATATGATCTTACACAGATGATTTTTTTTTCTATTTTATTTTTTCTCTGGTTCATCACTTAAAACTACAACCTGGCAACAGAAAATAAGGATCCACATTACACAATAACATGCTGCATATTCAGTGACGTATTCTGTTTTACATATACAATCATGTTTATCCAGAAGATGGGAGAAACTTTGTAGCTATTAAGCTTTATTAATTGTATGGTGTTTGATATAGATATATAATGTGTCCTAATAGTATGCTATGTAGTGTAATTTAATGGAAGATTTCTGTGACATGCAATCCTGCTCCCTAATAACCGAGGCCAATAGTATGAAACAAAAAAACATAGAAAAGTGCACAAAAAAGACCGCATGATCCAGCGAGTCTGCCCGTTTTTTTTAGAGGGAGGGGTTTATTTGTTTTGGGGTTTTTTTTATTATATATATATATATATATATATATATCTATATATATATAGATATATCGTGTTTGTTTGGTTTTTATTTCATTAACTTTTTTTAGTATAGATCTATGTTTTTCCCAAGCATGTTTGAAGCCATTCGCTGTTGACTGGCTCGCTACCTCTGCTGGAAGTCTATTCCAAGAATCAACTACCCTTTCAGTATAATAATACTTTCTAAGATTAGTTTTGAACTGTCCTCTAGTTAGTTTGAAGTCATATGCCCTTGTTCTTGAGTCTGGTTTCATATTGCAAATACTGCCCTCCTGAATTGGTTTGTCAGTGTTTGACATGCTTCTAGGTTATATATCTACAAATAAACATTTATAACAGACGGATTTAAAGAAGTTTCTGTGTATGTAATGTCCTGTGGAGGATTTACAGCAGTGAAGTGTTTTAACTTGTAAAGGAAAACATAATCAATAACAGAATAAAGCCCAAAATGCATTCAAAATCACACATTGAAAAATCAGCACAAGGGGCATAACTTACAGTCAGTATGATATATCCCTTGTGTTGATTTCTTTTCTATTTTGTGAAAATCTCCTCCCGTCCAGAGCCATAGAAAATTATCCATAAATAGAGGATGAGTGGATGATTGAAAGTTCTGCCCCTCCATTCATAGAAGCTGTAATAGGCGGGCATAGTCAGGCTGTCTTGATGAGAGACTGGGGTTTATTTACTAAAGCTGGAGAGAGCAAAATCAGACTCACCTCTGCATAGAAACCAATCAACTTCCAGGTTTTATTGCCATTTATTAACCATTTGCTCTCCAGAGGATTTACCCCCCTTCCTGACCAGGCCATTTTTTGCGTTATGGCGCTGTTATTTTAACTGACAATTGCACGGTCATGCAATGCTGCACCCAAAATAAATTTACATACTTTTTTTCCCACAAATAGAGATTTCTTTTGGTGGTATTTGATCGCCTGTGCGTTTTTTATTTTTTGCGCTATAAAACAAAAAAAAAAGTCAATTTTGAGAAAAAAAACAATATTTTTAACTTTTTGCTATTAAACATGTCCAATAAAAAATTTTTAAAAAATCTAATTTCATCATAAAAACTTAGGGCAAAATGTATTCTGCTACATGTCTGCTAAAAAAAAATCAGAGTATGTGTAAATTAATTGGTTTACGTGAAAGTTATAGCGTTTACAAATGGCGGTATATATACTGAAATGTTTTATATTTTTCTACTAGTAATGGCGGCAATCAGAGACTTCTCGTGGGAGTGCATTCTGACACTGGGGGGGAACTGACTTGGTGTCACTGACATCCCCAGTGACACCAATACAGAGATCAGTGCTAATAAAAAGCACTGACGCTGTACTAATGGCACTGGGAAGGAAGGGGTTAACATATGGGGTGATCAACGGGTTAACTGTGTGCTGTGTGTGTTTTACTATGAGGCACTTTCCACTGTAAGCACACTACTTTGTATGGCTTTGCTATGCAGAGCCATACAAAGCAGTGTGCTGGAGCTGACAGGGGAGATCTAAACAAGATTGACACCAGCCCTGCTCCTAGAGCCTCCCGGGCTATGTACACCACATATCCCAGGAGGCATGGTTTGGGGCTTCAAACAGTGCTGAAGAGAGGACCTGGCGCCATGCCATCAAGGGGCCAGCTGCAAGAACCAGAAAGAAACAGCCAGATCCCAAGGATGTAGGACAGAAGATGGAGAGATTAGGAATGTGGCAATGGAGGCAATCCAAAAGAACAACACTGAATTTTCTGGGGATGTGATTTTGTTAACTGTGGCTAACAGCACATAAGTAGAAGAGGGCTAAAGAGAAAAAAAAACACAGAGGGGTCAATTATCTCTTTAAAGTCAATGCTGATATGCAAAAACGTTTTGCAGTTTGTGTCAAACATCTGAATTAATTTTAGTTCCCAGTTCCTCCAGATCTGTCCCATGCAACCCTTATGTAAATACATTGCATTATGAACAGTTCTCACTCATGTTTATCTCCTCAGACTCAGACAGTTTATTTCCTAACTACTTCTGTTCACTGCAAGCTGTCAGCAAAACTTTGCTCTTTGCAGTACCAGGTCCATCATTTTTAGGGACTGGGTTTTAGAGCGGAAGCTACAGGGACCGAATTCTAAGATTGATGGCCAGTGCAAGCTTGTCCTATGTGTGCAATAGAACTTCTACCATTCAAATGACATCCAAATCCATTTTTATTTTCTTTTTCAAGACAAAAGCACTTTTCTTTTTCATATGCATATGCTTTTACTTTCATGTTGCAGCAATCACATCAGCAGCAGCTTCAAAGAGAGGCAGCACTTCCCACATTTGCCACAAAGCAGCACTAGGTTGATTTATCCATGCCATGGAGTGGACAATGACAAATGTTATGTTGTTGACCATTGACAAGAGTTTCTTTTTTTTTGTTAAAGTGACTAACTCTAAAGCCTGGCTCGACACTTATATTGAGATCTAGATCGTGGGAAAGGGATAGACCCTCAATATGTAATAAAATAGAAATATGATTCTGACAGATGTTCCTCACTCTGCTAGTAAATTCATGTTATAGCTGCCTGCAACCCACAGGGGGATTTCCCCTCACTTGCTTTTCTGCCTGACACCTGTAATAGAGACAAGAAGACCAAGTTTGCTGTCTGATTTTGCACCGTGTGGCTTTTGGGGGCCGGTATTAGTTGAACATGGCACAAAGAAGGCACAGTGGACACCTCTGCTGCCTCCATCTTTGCTGGCACTGGCAAAAACAGCAGCTCCCTCAGGATCACAACATGAGCTTTAAAGTGGCATTAAATAATATTCTCCAAACATAATCCATACACATCAACTACTTATCGGGCACTGTAATCTATTATTAATTTTGCCTCCTTCTAATACCCTCAAATGTCTCCTTTTCCCAGTCTCTGCTGCTTGGTTGGAATGAGACGTGCATATTAGTTGCAGTCATGGGCACTGCTCTATGCATGCCACACATCCCATAGTGTGTAGTCCTTAGTCCATTTTGGGAACAAGCAAGAGAGGCTGGCTATGCTCCTACATACAGTGGACCAAGTAGAATGGACATAAACATATTCTAACAGGAAGTTGGATCACAGCAGAAAAAAAACAACAAAAGAACAACAGAACATACTTAAGTTAAGAATACATAGTGAATAGATTATTGTTTTCAAACGAGCTTAATGTCACTTTAACGCCTTACCGGACACAACAGGCATTTTTTTCTAGTCAACGTGTTGCACTGAAAACCCTAACCAAAGCCAAAAGCAGCATCTCTCTATACATGTGTTCTGATCACAAATGGTCCACCTGTCAGTTTTTCGGGTGGACCTGATTGGACAGTCAATTCACCCCTATGAACCAGCAGGTGAGAACTGCCTTGTGTCCCCTACCTCCAATCCGTTCAAAGAAAAAAAGGAAAGGGATCTGTCTAGGTGGATCAGATTGGAGAACAGTCGGGTGTAAACAGACAGCGCAGTCCGTTTACTCCTGGCCAGCCATAGGGCTCTGTCCATGTCTGCTCTGCATAACTGTGCAGATATGGATGGTTCATCCACCTGCTCTGCTCTGCTCAGCAGGGGATCAGCAGACAGATCCCCTGCTTATCTCAATAGAGTCCATCCCATGTGAAAGGAGCTGTTTATTTTCATTCGATTAATTGGATGAAAAGGAAAACCATGTGAAATGGAATGGCGAATTATAAGAAATGTGTTAATCTCTAAACAATAGTTAAATGTGATGATTATGTAGTGCTACCCCCACAGGGGCTGCTTGATAATGCTTGTCCTTAAGGGTTGCCCTGATCTTGCAAGCCTCCCGACACCTCTGACACTCTGGGTTCAGACATATTTCATCAATATAGGATAATAATGCAAGAGACACAATTCTTTAGTAAAACCTCTAAATTAGACTTGCTCAAAAGAGTAAGCCACAGGAATAAAGGGCTTAGAATATAGAACTCCAGTTAACATATAAAAGCAGAACAGTAAAAACAGGAATAATTAGTTAGCAATGTTTAACAGGTTATGCAGTCATGAGTAGTAAGCTTAATCTATTTAATTGCAACACCAGCAGCAAGAGGAAGAGGGAAGAAAAGGCTTTTTGACTCCTTTCATGTCACTGGCACCGCAACGGGGCATGCAGAGAATTATGTAAATATATACTATGGCATAAATAGGTTTAAATACTCTAAATTGAATAACAATGGCCTTAGAAGAGAAAAGGTCCCTTTAACTAGAGATTGCAACTTGAGTCCTGTGATATTTAAAGTTTCTAATATGGTAGTATCCCCTGATACCTGCTAGCAATGGTGGGGCCCATAAGCATTAGTGAATACTGGTAATTCAATGAAGGTAAATAGATAAGCAGTGGCACTGGTCAAAGCATAGGTCTCCTGGTAACTGAGGTATACAGGTGTCTGCATGCAGTGTCTCTAGAGTGATGACAGAAACAGGCTGGGCACCTGCCTGCTCACCAATCCTATGGATAGCACGGTCTCCTAGGAACAAGAGTTCTTGCCCAGGCTGTTGACTGTTCACAGGGATGAGCAGAGTTTCTGCCTGACAGCCTGTCAGCACGTCGAGAAGGGATGTCTATGTGAAGAATGGACAGTAGATATGACAATGGACAAGATATGTCACTGTGACTGAGGAGTTGAGTACACCCAGATGAGCGCATATTTTCTTTTTTTGAGGTGAGCAGGTTTTTCAGCTGGTGTAGTGGAGAATCACTGAATATTACTAAAGATCTTCATGGAAGTGATAAATGTCATTGTTTATGGACTTTTTAGTTTATCACTTGATTATGTTTTTCACAGGAGTATTTCTGTTTTCGAACAATTATTAATTTAGAGAGTTGAGCTGCACTAGTCATCTGTAATTGTCCTCAAATGGCATAATGATATAGCCAGAACCTGGCTACAATTATATAGCTTTATCAGACAAAAATATGTTTGTATTTTTCACTACAGTAGGTAAGTGTTGGAGAATTCTCAGCTTCAGCTTTCATAGGAGTCCCAGGATAAGAAACTATAGGATTCCAGGATCTCATAAAGCAAAGCTTCACTCCTCCTAAGTGACTTTAGTCCCCCTGCACTCCTTTCCCCTCATGCAACATAAACCATTCTCATCTAGATAGGTATGAAGTTTTCTTCTCCTCTTGGTTTATCACCATCACATATTCCAGGAGGCTACAGGTGAAGGGGCACGCAGCAGCCATGAGTGGAGCTGGCCCATGTAATCCTGGGCAGGCTGCCTGAACCCAGAAGAGGCAGCAAGTTCACATTCATTAAAATGGAGAAAGATGGTGACACTGAACCTGGCTGTAAGAATGGAACAGCGAATTATTGCAGGACAATGCGGAAGCCGCTGGTCGGGTGAGTATGTGAATGAAAGACAAGCCATCATAACAGGTAAGGTTACAAAGAAATCATGTGGGGGGACTGAAGTTCTTCTTTAAGCATGTGCAAATTGTGAATGAAACTGGGATTCCTATGAACATACTGCAGCTGCATTGAGCTGTGTCCAGAAAATGTGGGCTACAGTAAAGATTGCTCATCTCTGTGCGTGTTTGTTCACATTACAGTGTTTAAATGATAAAGCACATAAAGCATAGTTGCACTGATTACAAATTATGCAGAACAGTGTGTACAGGTAGAGGACAGCCAACAGCCACATCAGGAACCACTTTACTTTGTTTGCTTTCTTCTAGATATAGAGTATCAAAAAAGTCATTACATTACAATAGGTTGAAAGTGGTCTTTGTTTCAACATTGCCTTGTATATTATTTGGATCCCACTCATCAGTTTATGCACGTAATATAAATTATAGTTGATTTTGGTTATTTTCGTTTTCAAGTTTAATATTTGAGTCACTTCATGCTTTCTGGCTGACAGCTTTTAATCTCTAGCTAAGCACTTGCCATCTGGGAAAATGTAAAAATCTTACATTTTCTTTTAGAAAATTACTTAGAACCCACAAACATCGTTTGATGAAAATTATCAACCTACATAGGACTGAATTCAAAGACACCCCGTAAATCAAAGTGAAAAAATAATGCAACAAGCTAGTCCATTTTGCTGAAATTTAATTGCAAAATAGTTCTCAACTCAAAATGGTTCTCAGTAGTTTGTATGGCCCCCACGTGCTTGTATGCATGCCTGAAAATGTCGGGGCATGCGCCTAATGAGACGAAGGATGGTGTCCTGGGGTATCTCCGAGATCTGGACCAGGGCATTACTGAGCTCCTGGACAGTCTGATGTGCAACCTGACAGTGTCGGATGGACTGAAACATGATATCCCAAAGGTGTTCTATTGGATTCAGATTCGTGGGGGCCATTCAATGGTATCAATTCCTTCATCTTCCAGGAATTGCCTGCATACTCTCACCACATGAGGCCAGGCATTGTCGTGCAACAGGAGAAACCCAGGACCCACTGCACCAGCGCATGGTCTGACAATGGGTCCAAGGATTTCATCCTGATACCTAATGGCAGTCAGGGTGCCATTGTCTAGCCTGCAGAGGTCTGTGCGTTCCTCCATGGATATGCCTCCCCAGACCATCACTTACCCACCACCAAAACGCTCATGCTGAACAATGTTACAGGCAGCATAATGTTCTCCATGGCTGCCCCAGACCCTTTCACATCTGTCACGTGCTCAGGGTGCACCTGCTCTCATCTATGAAAAGCAAAGGGCGCCAGTGGCAGACCTGCCAATTCTGGTGTTCAATGGCAAATGCCAATCGAGCACTATGGTGCCAGGTAGTGAGCACAGGGCCCACTAGAAGACGTTGGGCCCTCAGGCCACCCTCATGAAGTCTGTTTCTGATAGCTTGGTCAGAAACATTCAAAACCAGTGGCCTGCTGGAGGTCATTTTGTAGGGCTCTGGAAGTGCTCATACTGTTCCTCCTTGCACAAAGGAGCAGATACCGGTCCTGCTGATGGGTTAAGGACCTTCAATGGCCCTGTCCAGCTCTCCTAGAGTAACTGTCTGTCTCCTGGAATCTCCTCCATGCTCTTGAGACTCTGCTGGGAGACAAAGAAAAACTTCTGGCAATGGCACATATTGATGTGCCAACCTGGACTGCCTGTGCAATCTCTGTAAAGTCCACATATCGCCTCATGCTACCAGTAGTAACACTGACCCTAGCCAAATGCAAAACTAGTGAAAAACAGTCAGAAAAGATCAGTAGGGAAAAAAATGTCAGTGGCCTCCACCTGTAAAACCATTCCTGTTTTGGGGGTCATCTCATTATTGCCCATATAGTGCACCCGTTGTTAATTTCAATAACACCAAAGCAGCTGAAACAGATTGACAACGCCCTCTGCTACTTAACTGACCAGATCAATATCCCAGGAGTTTAATTGAATTGATGCTATACTCTGATTAAAAAGAGTTCCTTTAATTTTTTTTTAAGCAGTATATTTTCTGAATGCAGAGGCCTTGGAGAATAAAATGGCGGTTGTTGCAATTTTTATATGAAAGCCGGCTGCAGATTTTGATACCAGGAGCTGCAGCAAGATTCTGGTATAATTAGTTGTTCCCAAGGATATACGGGTATATCCTAAGAAGAGGAAGATGGATAAGACATTGTTGTAAGATTTGCAAGCCAAAAAGAAAGAGTAACACAGAAAACTGTAACTGGGTAAAAAAAAAAAATATCCAAAGAGTGCTAATATTTTTTAGGGTTCTTTCACATTGGGGGCCAGGGGGCAGTTAAATCAGGCAGCTAGGACATAGTTTTACTGCCACCCAGCTGCTCACCCTAATGCCAACATTACAGCCTGACAGTGTTGTACATATGCCTCTACATATGCATTTCTAACTCAAACTGCAGAGCTTGACAGGTGGTAACACCCGTCAAACTTGTCCATTGAGTTATATAGGAATGCACTGCAACCATGAACCAAATGTTCGAATTACGGTTGTGGTGCAATTTTTTTTTTTTACTACAAAATTCCCCTTGGGATTGAAAAATAAAAACACCAGAACTGCCTCCTGAATGACTGCTAACTGCTACTATACCAAAGTAAGCATATTGCCAATGTGAAAGAAGCCTATCACTAGAAAAAGGAAGATCAGTGTTAGAAGCTAGTTAGGCTCATCTGACTCATCACTGTGCTGCTGCTTTTTCATTGTTTAATTAATAGGCTCAGCCTCTACACTTTGAATTCCCAAGAGAAAAGCGCTATAGAAATAATAATAATTAATAATAATTATATGTTACTGGCTCTTGTCTCAGTGGAGCATAAGGGGGCCCTGCATTATAAGACTACTTTAACAAAATTGCTGATACATTGGTGGGTAAAACAGTTCTTCACATATCTATTTCAAACATATTTTTAGCTCTGCAGATATGACCTATTAAACTATAACTAAAGGCAAAACTTTTTCCTTTAGTTTTGGAAAGAATGGAGAGGGGTTAGACCAGTCAGTTTTCATTGCTGTTTATGCCCCTATTGGGGAGATTCTCCTCTTTTTATCCTGTTTACCATTAGTATTGAAAGTAAACGAAAATTCTGAATTTTGCGTTGTCCGCAGAAAAATAATACAGGGATAATCTTCCAATGGGGACACTAGTTCTGATGGTCTGGGGATCCCCAAGGGATTTTCCTGATTTGCAGGGATTTCCTCTAACTTCCTGTTTTGATTTTGGGACAGTGAGTGAAGGTAAATCTCCCCAATGGGGCACAGATGGCAAAATATAAACCAGCCAGGGTTATAACCCTCACCTACTCTATCCAAAATGAAAAAAAAAGTTTGCCTATAGTTCTACTTTAACGAATCCATTCTAAGTTCCCATTTTACAAATCAGCTGATATTCTAAACCAGGCTTGGTGTGAGTTGGTGGGAGCAGCACTGTGCCTTGCTGCCCTAACACTGATACCGATGATCTGCCTAACCCTGGGTTCACACTTGTGCAGTGCGGCATATCGCATGTGATTCGCAGAGGATCTGCACTGCATTCCTGTGCAAATCACATGCGAATTCTATGGGGTGCAATTTGAGCCATACATTTTGTATGGCTCAAATTGCACCGCATCCGCACCAAAAAAGGTACAGGACCCTTTTTTTGGTCCTCACTAGAATAGGATTGCATGGGTATTCACACCTATGCGATCCGATTCTGCACATCGCACTGCGTTTTTTACGGTCCGATTTCGGGGTGTTGTTAACTTAACATACACACCCGCAGTGGTTCGCATGAACGGGGTGCGATTGTGATTCAGTGCGGAATTCACACAGAAACCGCTGCGAATTCCACACCGCATCAGTGTGAACCCAGGCTCAAAGTGGTGACTAATGTTTTTCAATTATGATAGTATTAAGCATGTAAACCAGTGCTTGCTGCACAGAAAGGATAAAACTACTTCCACACTGATCCACGGCAAAAATGCATATGCGTTTTTACCGCATTTTCAGTGCAGTTTTTAAAGGACATGTGACTCAAGTATCACACCAAAAACGCAACGCAGGTGTGTTTGTGATGCATTTTTGCTGCGTTTTCCACGATTTCAATGGGGAGGTGCATTTTAGCATGTTTTTTTTACCGCAAAAAGCCTGCACCAAAAATGCAGCAAGCAGGATTTTAAAAAACGCACCGGACCTGCAATGGATCAGTGTGAATAGTTCTATAGGAATACATGGTTGCACATTTTTCATTTTTTTCTTAATGCAAAAGTGGAAGTAAAACAGATCAGCATGAAAACATCCTTACTGTTTATGCAGTCAGCAGTGTAAAGTATTTTGAAATATCCTCAAAGACGTTTTACCGTCATAAAAGAAAAGCAAAAAATAAAAGTCGGTTTTACAGCATCAGTTGTTTGTCTTAATTTTGCAAACAATACGCAAGAAAAAGCCAGAACCCAGTAGGATGCCGTTGGGAACATCTCCCTTTTTACAGTTTTATTTACAAAGGCGGTACATAGTGGAAAATGTGTTTCAGCTTGTAACCAGTTACAGCAAAGTGTGCAGACACATACCTGCCAACTTTATTTGGAAGCAAAATGCAGAGGCATTAAAAAAGAAAAATCTTTATTTAATCTCATTAAAATCAGAATGTGAAAGTACACTTGTATTTCAAGCAAACTTCTTCTCTGTAGTCAATGGAGTTACAAACTTTTTGTACATATTTATAACACTTCCACATACTTTATATGTTATGTGCAAATCATTTGTTCAGAGTTTTTCATGCTCAATATTTGCCAAGTACTGAAGTGATTAGAGTGAACAGATGCATAAGTTAAAGCAAACCAGGACAAAACATCAGAACTGATCAAAGATTAGGACTGATTTGAAGGCCAGTCCTCCACACTGGCAGCATCAATGGATTTAGCCACATCCAGGCCCCCAATGCCTGAGTTACAACCCTCATTCCAAGCGTGGTCACATGATCTACATATGTTGAAAGAGAATCAGAGGTAGACGCTAATCAGAAATGTATCTTTTAACATAGCTTTAACAAAAATGTGCAGTCTTCAATCAGCGCAAAAAGAAAACTTTAGCACCGCGTATTAGGGCCCGTTCATTAGTTGCAATAACGTGCATTACTACAATGCATAATACATGTTACACACATTGGTGCAATGCAGTGCCATTTATTCAGCAAATCAACTCAATGCACCATCAAGTGCATTGTGGAGCACTGGTAAAAATTCTGATTTTGGTGCATTTTGGTGCATTAGAGACCCCATTCAAATAAAAGTGCTGCCTTAATGGAATACATGTTAATGTGTGGCATAATGTGGGTTAACATGCATGTGTGAATGAAGTGCATCAGTATGTATAGGTCCTTAATGCTTTAAGAACCTTGTTTCTTTGTACAATTTGCAATTATTTATGTTCCTGGAGGACATAATATTTCCTTATATTCCGGTTCTGCTGTCTGCTTTGCACTGCTACACAATGGTAGTTCTTTACTGCTACATCTCACAATGCAAGTCTTTCAGTCATCTAAATTCTTGAAAAGAGAAATGTACTCTCCTTGTGGTTCATATCTTATCTCAACAGATGTTACATATTAACATTTAATTGGTTGCGTATAGGGTCCCTTTAATATTAGGCCTCATTCACATGGGTGTTCCAGTATGTACACCTGTGTGAAGGGTCTTCATTCACGAGGGATGTGTAGGTGTTCTGTGCAGCTGCGTACAGGCAGCCTGTTCACATCAAAGACAGGCGGACAGCTACACAGACTGTCTTCTCATCCGCGCATCAGTCCCACATGGATACACAGTTCGGGATGTGCCCGGAGATCTGTTCAGGTCCATGCAGCCACCTGCTTATCGTTGATTTGAACAGGTTGCCTGCATACAGCTGCCCGCAACACCACTGCATCCCATGGGGATAAGGGTGGCCCTTCACACGATTGTCTGGATTGGCACGCCCATCTGAATGAGGCCTATATTAACATATTTAAATTTATCTAGTAATTTGTGTTTATTTTATTTGCAATCTAAGTACATTTCATTGTTTTGTTTTGCAGCTCAGGAGTTCCATCTTCTACACCTGGGAACTGTATTTCAAGAGAAATATTTCATTGTTGTAAAGGAAAATAAGGGCCAGCTGGATGTCAGAATGCAAGTTGTTACCCTTATCTTGTTACTTCTTTTTTGCAAAGCATCCGAATTTCGGAAAATAAGAAGAAACAACCGAGGAAACAATGACAAACCTCATAGCTCCAAGAAACTTTCAAGCACTGTGAAACGCTATGCTCCAGGATCACCTTGTGATATATATACATA
Organism: Staurois parvus; assembly: GCF_062004578.1. Taxonomy (NCBI): domain Eukaryota; kingdom Metazoa; phylum Chordata; class Amphibia; order Anura; family Ranidae; genus Staurois; species Staurois parvus. The sequence continues at coordinate 20,454,091 of NW_028317815.1, read as the reverse complement.
TTCTAATGAAAAATATTTGGACTGTCAGGAGAGGAAGCAGACATCTGTCCTTCAGGACTGGCCAGAAGATCTGATCCACATACTGCTGGCCAGAAACCAGATACGCATAATAAAGAACAATGACTTTTCTAAGTTTCGGAACCTTAAAACTCTTGATCTGCAGCAAAATGAACTCAGAAAAATTGAGAAACAGGCCTTTTTTGGTTGTAAAAAACTATCAACTCTTTTATTACAACACAATCGCATTAAAACCTTGTCTGAAGAAGTGTTCATACATATGCCTCGGCTCACCTATCTGCGACTTTATGAAAATCCCTGGGACTGTAACTGTGAACTAGAATCTCTAGTGACTCTGCTACAAATTCCTCGAAACAGGAACTTTGGAAATTATGCCAAGTGTGAGTCACCAGTTGAGTTAAAAAATCAGAAGCTAAAGGAGATCACACCCCAAGTCATTTGCCAAGAAGAAGATGAAAAACCTAAACCATTGGAAGGGACTAAGCCTTCTAGACCATCTGTGGATTCAACACTCTGTTATACATATCTTTATCCAATAACAACACTGGACTGCAGAAAAAAAGGTCTGTATACATCTTTACTTCATGTATTACTTTGTACCTATAATATACTGTATACACACTGCCCTATATGAATGTATTACATAATACACAGATAACCTAACAAGACTACGACAAGAATATTCCACAACCATATCAGCAAAAAATATTCATACATTGGGTGCAGTGTGAACAGTGGGGGAGATTTACTAAAACTTGAGCGTGCAATACCTGGTGCAGCTGTGCATGGTTTCCAATCAGCTTCTAACTTCAGGTTGTTCGATTAAGCTTTGGCAATTAGACCTTGAAAATGATTATTTTCTATGAAGAGTTGCACCAGATTTTGCACTCATTTTACCAGTTTTAGTAAATCTCCCCCAGTATGTCTTGCCATATATAGATCACACAGTGAAATGTGTGTGCAGAACCAAGGCATAGAGACTATGTATATTTGTATACTAAACATATATAGGTAAATATTCCCTGGCTAGATATTTGGCAACAACATTAGTGCAACACCCTTATCTTCCTATGACTTCAAAAATGACAAAGGTCTAGTGTTGCTCAGTTAATGGGATACCTTTTCTAAATTTCATAAATGCTTTCTGAAACAGTGACCATTTATAGGCACAAGCTATCTAAAATAATAAATGATCAAGTATTCAACAGTGACATATTAAATACAGATCAGGATAATGTCTTAATACTGTGTGCTGATTTATAAAAATGAGGTTAAAACAAAGACAGGTATTTTAGTTATGGGAAGAGTCTAGAAGGCTAAGTCACCTGTTGACCACCGTTGTCTTCTAAAGCCCCTTTGTAGCAAGATCTCTTTGACATAGATTCCAAATACCTTGGTGTATTTCCACTTTCCATGTTGCATTATACATAATGTAAAATAGATTAAAAATGAATCAGGGATTATTATTATTATACAGGATTTATATAGCGCCAACAGTTTGCGCAGCGCTTTACAAAATGATATGTTCTTCTCTCCTTATAATGGCTGCAGCCAATGCCGAGGACCAGTAAAACAAGGACGGAGATCTCACAAGCGGAGTTTCCAAGAGACATTAGAATGGTCCTTTAAAGTAGAACTATAGGCAAAACTTTATTTTTCATTTTAGATACAGGAAAGAAACAGGAAGTGAGAGGAAATCTATGCAAATGAAGGAAATATTTTGGGACCCCTGAGGTTATTAGAAATAGTGTCCCCATTGGAAGATTGTCCTTCTATCACTGTTCTACAAAATCTACAAGATTTTATTTTACTTTCTCTTTCAATGATAACGGTAGGCAGGACAAAAAGAGAAGGTGAATCTCCCTAAAAGGGCAAACGTAGCAATAAAAACCTGCCGGAAAAAAAAAAGTTTTGCCTTTAATGCTTTTATTAGCTACAATTGATTCTCTTCTCTGTATGCACATTGAGGGTTTATGGATATGGGAATTTTGATTATGCCCTTGGCCCTTTACCTACTTCCCATTCAGAGTTCATTCTGAACTCCATCACAACAAATCATATTGGGGTCAATTCACTAAGCAATATTGCATGCAATATTTAGGTCACGTGACTCATTTTTTTTTTTTCAATATTGCATGCAATAAATAAGAGCTCAATTCATTAAATCGTTCATGCAGAAAATATGGAAAAATTCAAGAACACTTAGTAAATTAAACATAAAATTATGTGTTATAAAATTAAGGTCAATTTATAAAAAAAAAATACATTTGTTAATTATCTTGTGGTCTAGTCACTCACTATTTAACAAATGTATAAATAAGAGCCGGTTCACATATATGCGGATTGGATGCGGTTTCAACCGCATCCAATCCACATAACATGTGAAATATCATTGCTTCTTATGGTGCCTGTTCACATACTGTACGTCCAGTGTATTGGCGGTGCGGATTCAGTGTGGATTCAGTGCTGATTGAAAAAGAGTTCTGCCCGATTTCTGAGCAGTACGGTCCGGTTCAGTTGCAGATTACAGGCTTACTGACTTCTATGGAAATCGCTTCTGAATCGCACATGTCACGAGTTTCTGAGCACGATTTCAGGATGGTTTTCTCTTTTGATCCTCATTTAAACCTGAACTGATTATGATCTAAACCTGACCTGAACCGCTGAACTAGCTGTGAAAACGGAGCTTCAATTCCCACTGCATGTGTGAATCCACACTAAGAGTTGAAAAATTTAGCAGCGGAACTCCTACCACTGTTATGTGACAGTTTCAGCTCAGGGATTCTGGTTGTTAGGGAGTCAGCATCCGCCACTTCAGTGTCCTATCAACCATTTGTTAATTCCTGCCTTGCTCTTTCAGCTGTCAGCCAGGTATTCCTGGCTAACAGGTGAATGTAAACAAAGGACTCGGGACAGTGTTTAAAACAAAAAAAAAACGGTATGGTGGTTCCCCCACAATCCATATCATGCCCTTCCAGTCTGGTATAAATTTAAGGCGGACCCAATGCGGAAAAATATAAAATATGGTGTGAGGTCCCCCCAAATTCCACAGCAAACCCTTATCTGAGCATGTAGTCTGGCATGTCAGAAAAGGAGGGGGGGCAAGCATGTGCCCCCCCCTCCTTCCCCTTCCCAAACCCCTATACCAGGCCACATGCTCTCAACAAGGGGGAGGTACTTTTTCCAGTGGGGATCCCCCATGGCATAGCACCTTGTCCCCATGTTGATGTAGACAAGGGCCTCTTCTCCACAACCCTCGCCCGATGGTTGTGGAGGTCTGCGGGTGGGGAGCTTATCAGAATCTGAAAGCCAGATACTGCCCCCACATGTGAATGAGTAAGGGGTACGTAGTACACCTACTTATTCACAAAAAAACAGATGTACCCTAGAAATAAAAACACCCAAATGTTTGACCTTTATTAAAAAAATAAAATGGATGCCCCAGTATGTACATCCACCGTCAATCACGTCACCCAGTGATGCAATTGTGATGCATTTCGGCTGCCACTCACCCACCAAGTCCCCGCTGCTACAGTATACAAAATATCGGGGCTTCCAGATTTCAATAAGAGCCTTTTACAGATTGCAGGGAGGGGGGCCCAAACCGTATGTCCCAGGCCCTTTATTTACATTCACCTCACAACTGGGAATCCTGGACTGACAGCTGAATAGCCAGGGGAAGGATAAGTCATTGGTTGTTAGGATGCTGGTGGGTGCCAGCTCCCTAACAACCAGCATATCTGAGAGGAAATTGTCACATTTTGCAGTGGAAGAAATAGAACAGCTAAATGTTTCACTTCCCGCTGCAGCCAGAAATCTGGTCTGCAGTAAAATAAGGTTACAATATGTGTTAGATACCGCAAAATAAAAATGTAATGGATACGGTATTTAACAGGTTCTCGCCCCGCCTATAGCCAGATGGCGGCCAGCAAAACACCTTGTCCCTCCGGGTGGACGCCATATGGCGTCCTTTCAGGCATTTGCAGTTTGCCTGTCCGCAGAGCCGTGAAGCAACACGATCTGTCACCGGACGTGTACCTCAGACACGGCCGATGACAGATCTGTGTACCGGCCCCCTTGCCAGCACCATGTGGCCTGCTGTGACCAATCACAGCAGGTCACATGACAGTTGTATACAATGGATGGCTTCTTTTCATGCCATCCATTGTATACAAGTGTGTCTAGCTGTGAATGGTCACAGCGATCACATGCACAAGCTGGGCCAATCACAGCCCAGCTGTGTCATGTGATTAGCTGTGGACAAATCACATTTAAGAAAAACAAATCCTGAATGAAACAATTTCATTCAGGTAAATGCTTGCTTATAGCAAAGTAATTCTTTGCTATAAGCAAATTGTGTAAAAAAAAAAAATACTGATCACTTCCCCAAAGTAGTACAATGTTACTATGGTAACATTATACTACTTTGGTCATAGTAAAATGTGAAAACAAATCTTAAAAAAAGTGAAAAAAATGTAATTAAAAATCATTTTTTTTTTTTGTACTGTCTCCAGTCAGTGTCCCTGATCACCGCCATGCCAGTTATATGATGACACTGTACTGCACTGGTGACAGTATGTAAAAAAAAAAGTGAAAATCATTTTCTTTATTTCTTCATTTGCGAAAAATGACAAAAAAATTACAACTTCAAAAAACTTGCCATACCTGTTATGAAATACGTTGGACTGTCTACTTTGCAAAAAGGGTTCATTTTGGGGATATTTGTACTGTTCTGACATTCTTGGACCTCAAGAAATTAGATTGGCCGTCAGTACTTCAGGACTGATCAATTTTCAGATACATCCCATAGTTTGGGAACTCTATAACTTTCCTACAGACTAAATAATAAATACTAATTTGGGTTATTTTCACCAAAGACATGTAGTATAATACATTTTGGCCTAAATTTATGAAGAACAATTATTTATTTGCAAACTTTTATACCAGAACAAAGAAAAAAATGTGGTTTTTTTTCAAAATTTTTGGTCTTTTTTTTGTTAATTTAGCAAAAAAATAACTCCAGCGGTGATTAAATACCACCAAAAGAAAGCTCTAGTTGTGTGAAGAAAATGATAAAATTTTAGTTTGGGTACAATGTTGTATGACCGCGCAATTGCCATTCAAAGTGCAAGAGCGCTGAAACCTGAAAAAATCACATTTGTTAATTCAGTGTATAATATTCAAGCTGTTAAGGATAATGCACTATGTGAATTTTCTTTTCTTTTGAGCTTTCTATTGGCCTCAGGAGTCATTTTGGAAGTTTTCAACACAAAGATTTTCCTTTGAATATTTTACTGAGTGACTATAATTTTTTCTTGAGTGACAATAATTTTTTGAAGGACATTATTCACTTACTTTGTATTTTTGGATATTTTTGCACTATTGGATTCATTTATATTATTATTTACACTATCTGATTCCTTTTAGTCAGCATGTTACTATCCACAAACCTGTATAATGGCCTGGGCAGGAAGGGGGTAAAAGTAACTGGTATGGAAGCGGGTAATGTGTACTTTTTAGTAAATTTCCTGCTCCTGACATAAATACTATATAATATAGAGTTATTTTCAAGCACAAGTACATGTGGTATTTACTGTATCTCTTAGTGAACTGAGCCCACTACCTTTTAGTAATTCTAAATATATCTATTTATTCAATTGAAATTCCCCATTCTAATTTTACCTTATATTCCATGCTCACTCTGAATGCCCCTATACTTTGCTAAAATTCTCCAAACATTTGGTTTGGATGTACCTCAAAACAGAGGTCAGCCATATAAAGGCATCAACCAAAGTAAACAAAAGTAAGTTTTGAAGAGATTGGAAATGCAAAGGAAAATTACTTGCCCCTTTTACAATATCCGATCGCCTAGGTTAATTTCAGCTGCACAGAATAACATCCTATTTATTGCTGAACAGTGGGGGGGAGCACATAGTGATCACACAGCATGTTGTCCAAACGTCTCATCAGATTTTCATGTTCCCCTTCCTTCAGATCACAGATGGAAGCTGGAGATACTACATAAAGACTCTTTTAACAGCTGGAGGCAATGCAGATTAACCACAACATATGGAACTCTGTATTTTAAAAAAAAAATCTGCTTTAATAAAACAAGGCTGCCTCTTCCACTAGCATTACTTTTAAAACCATCAATTGTGACTTTAACATCTCTGTTCTCATTTTCAATTTGTCCTAAATAATATTATTTTATATGTATGGCTTGATCATGAATACAGTTGTGCTCAAAAGTTTACATACCCTTGGAGAATTGTATACAGTATGTACCATTTTTAAAGAAAACATGAGTGAGCAGGCAAAACACATTTCTTTTATTTCTTATGAGATTCATATTCAACTGTAGGTCATAACAGAATGGCACAACCATAAAATAAAATATGGCAACAAGTAAACAAATGAAATGACCCCTGTTCAAAAGTCTGCATACTCTTCATTCTTAATACTGTGTATTTTAGCATCAATGACAGCAAGTGGTTTTTCATAATAGTTGTCTGAGGTCTCAAATTCTTACAGGTGGTATAGCTGCCCTTTCGTCTTGGCAAAATGCATCCAGGTCATGCAAAGTCTTTGGCCATCATACATGAACCGCATGCTTGACATCTCCCCCCTCAATGAAGGTCAGGAGACTGTGATGGCCACTCCAGAACCTTCACCCATATTGTAACCGGGTTTTTTTTTTGTGGCATTGGCATAGCAAAGGCTTCTTTCTGGCAACTTTACCATGTAGCTCAGTATCGCTGTATTGTGCTCCTTGAAACAACCACACTGACTTTTTCCAGAGCAGTCTGCATTTCTCCTGAGGTTACCCGTGGGTTTTTCTTTGTATCCCAAACAATTCTTCTGGCAGTTGTGGCTGCAATCTTTCTTAGTCTACCTGAACTTGGCTTGGTATCAAGAGATCCCTGTATTTTCCACTTCCTATAGATGATTGAACAGTACTGACTGGCATATTCAAGGCTTTGGATAATTTTTTATATCCTTTTCCATCTTTATAAAGTTCCATTGCCTTGTTACACAGATCTTTTGACAGTTCTTTTATGCTCCCCCTGGCCCAGTATCTACTCTGCTCAGTGCATCCATGTGAGAGCTAACAAACTTACTATTTATAGACAGGCACTAATTGCAATTTAAAAAACCACAGAGATGGGAAATTAACCTTTAATTGCAAGTTTAACCTGTGTGTGTCACCTTGTGTAGGCCAAACATTCCAGGGTATGTAAACTTTTGATGAGGGCCATTTGGGTGATTTCTGTTATCATTATGATTTAAAAAGGAGCCAAACAACTATGTGATAATAAATGGCTTTGCATGATCACTGTCCTTAAATAAACTACATTTTTTTGGCATAATCAGCCATATTTTCAATATCAATGCAAAACAGTTAATGCTTTCTACCAGGGTATGCAAACCTTTGAGCACAACTGTATGTCGCTCTTAGTTAATAAACAAATACAAGGAGACGAGAGAACTACCAGTCATAGCCAATACTGAAGAACCCTCTGTGATCGATCTGTCCAGCTTGGGTGATGCTAAACACAGTGAATAGGTTGCTCTTTTTTTCTGTAGAGGAAAGGGAAAGATCTTTCAACAAATGCGGAGAATTTGAATAAATGTTGAAAAATCCTTGAAAGCTTTAAAACTCTTCCATCTGCTAAATATCAAAGTAAAATAAAGTGGTTCCAAAGGCTCAAGGTTTCTTACTTTCTATGCATGAAGGTAAAAAACCTTCTGTGTGCAGCAACCCCCCAATTTTTATCTGAGCCCCCTCTAATCCAGCGATGTGCACAAGAGCACAAGAGTATGTGGACTCTCCCTCCTCATTGGCCGAGACAGCAGCAGGAGCCCACTGGCTTCCACTGCTGTCAATCACAGCCAGTGACCCAATGAGGAGAGAGCGGGGTGCTGAGCCACAGCTCTATGTGTCTTATGGACACATAGAGCAGTGGCTTGGAAGCGAACATGAAGCATTGCATCCAGGGAAAACAGCTCTGGGGGCACTGCTCAAAGGGGAGGAGCCAGGGTTGCGGGAAGGAGACCAAAAAAAAAAAAAAAAAAGAGGATCAGGGCAGCTGTGTGCACAACTACTGCACAGAGCTGGTAAGTATGACGTGTTATTTAAAAAAAAAACTACAAAGCTTTAGTATAACTTTAAGATTAAAAAAAATGTTTATTGTGCTCTTTAAATAGAGGGGAGGGAGTGAGCTAAGACTAGTATATTAATACTGAATGTATGGGGGAAAAGATTTTCAACATTTAAAAAGAGCTCAAAGAGGTATAGAGGGCAAAGATGCAGTTTATGTTAATACACTGGCTTCATCTTACTCCATGAACTGAAACATTTCCAGGAGGTTGCATTTTTTAATTAACAGAACAGTCATGCCAAATTGTCCATACTCACTACACAAAAAATGCTAAAAAGATTGTAATTTAAAGCCCAGTAATATTAATTGCTAATCCACATCCACATTTATCAGTCACAGATCCAGCTTACACAAGAACATCAATTTTTTGCATAACCCAGAAAGGACTTTTTCTTATAGCTGAATTACACACAAAGGTAACAGCTGTATCAAAGTAACAACAATAAAACCACAAGCAATGATGCTTTTCATTCTTTTAGAATTACAGCAAGTCCCAGATGACATTTCTTCAGACATCATAAAACTGGATCTTTCCAGCAATAAAATCAAACGACTGCAATCAAAAGAGTTTGTAGATGTTCCAAATCTGGAGATATTAAACTTAAGCAATAATGGGATTGAATCCATAGATCCAGGTAAGAAAATCCGTAATAAATCTAAATAATTGTTGTTGGGTGAAGCAAAACTCAAAAGTAATGCAATCCGGTCATACACAAGAAAACTGTATATGTCAGGCCACAGATTTAGAATAAGGCTACACTGATATATAAATCTCTTTGAACCGAGAAATTTCAAATGACATTTAGGGAAGGTGGTATTCTAACCTTTCCAGCGCCCCCCTACTGATGCTTCCTCCATTGCAGCCACCACTCAAATCCCCAGTGTCCACTGCTGCCAGACAGTGGGATGAGTAGTGACATTGCTCCCTCAGTCATGTGACAGTGTTCAGGCCTAGACCGGAGCACAGTCACATGGGAAAAGGTCACATGCTTCCTGATACCTAGAAGTAGTGGACATTTTTGCCAACTGAAGTAGCAGCTGGAGCGTTGGGGGAGTGTTGGCAAGCTGAGTATCAGTGGGTCATGGGAGCCACTTTGCACAGACACTGTTACTTCCACCACTTCTCAACAGTTTGTTCATGTGAAGCACACTAAAATTAATGTGATGCTAATGAGATAGCTTTCAACAAGTAGTTAACTATCTCAGCAGTAAATAGATTTTATCATCGGTGCAGCCATAGCCTTAGTGTATCTCCCATCTCACTATCAGGTGCAGGTAGGTTCTCCTTCAAAGTGAAGATTCTTTAAATGCCTAGCCTTCAGTAAAGCACCCAATGGTGTGGTTGGGTTTGCTGCAGATCATCTCCCAGTCTTCAGCCTTTATGATCACTTCACTGGCCAAAGCTGACAGGCAGGACAAGGTTAAGTATTAAATCAATGGTCAAAGTAACAGCCAAGTTCAAACCAGGTCTACAGCTTCATTTATAGAATGTAACATTTGATGGATAGCAATTTATAATTATACTGCTCTGTGCTTATATTTTGGCAGCTGCATTTTCTGGCCTCATGAATCTCCAAGAATTGGATCTATCAGAAAATAACCTTTCTAACTTCCAGTATGGGGTCCTGGAAGATCTGTACTTTTTGAAAAAACTGTGGCTTAGAGACAACCCCTGGAAATGTGATTACCACATTCATTACTTGTTCTATTGGTTAAGACATCACTACAATGTTAACTATAATGGTTTGGAATGCAAGGCCCCAGAAGAGTACAAAGGATGGTTTGTTGGGAAGTATGTCAGGAGTTATTATGAAGAATGCCCTAACGACAGATACCAAGTACATATTGGAGTTGATGATGATGAACGGGAGCAAATTGAAGGGGCTAAAAAGAACTCAAAACAAATTGATTCTTCAGCAAAACGGGGAGTCCTACTAACAGTGCTTAGTTAAATCACTGGCTACATTTATGTTAAGAACCATTCCTTTTTTTAACAAAATGATTTTTATACATTGTCCTTAAAATACTGGAGATATTTTTCTTTATACGGAGTCCAGTGTTATAGAGAATTCCTTTATCTTAGCATTTGATATAGATTTATAGATTTACACATTTTTGAACTGTCTGGATTTGGCCCAAAAACTAGGCAAATCTGAACACTGATATTGCCCAAATGGCGGCATGGTTGGATGAAACTGGGTGATTCTTAAAACATTCTCATATAATATTTAAATTTGCATTTAAACATAGCGGATCATTTATAAAAATGTTGCAAACTGGAACAGGTTCAATCTACAATTTACAGACTGGCAAATGAAGAGTGTGATTGAGTGTTGAGAGGAAAAGTGGCAACCTGGAAAAAATGTCAACATTAAACAAAGAAATAAAGAGATGGATGTATTACAAGCTATTTAGCACACTGCAGTTAGAGTGTTGAACTAATCTTTCAAAAAATTAGCTGAATTGTAACAAAATATGTCAGGAACAGTAAAAAATATAACGGACCCTAGTGCTGAAAAAGTGGATGAAAATGTTAAATTAGCCCTTCAAACTTTTATAAATTGATCAAACAGTGAAATTGAAAACAATTTATTATCCTGCTCAATCCCCTATAATCGGGAAATAATTAGCCATGCTATCTATGAAACCTTAAGGAACTAAATCCGAGTTTCAGATATGATGAAGCAAGCAGGCTTTTCTGAACATAGTTCCTAAATTACACACAAAAAAAAAAATTCAATTAAATATGATTAGAGTGTCACATCCAAGGCTAGGTTCATACTGTTGAGGCTTTAAAGGCTGTGTTTGCATGGACATGGCCTCCCATTCATTTGAATGGGCTGCTGTGCCTGCATTTCAGGAAAAAGGTTCCTGTAGCATTTTGAAAACGCAGCATCCAGGAAATTGCATGCAGTATTTGCACCATGCAAGTTCCCTGCGATTCCCGCACCCAAAAACATGCTTTGTTTTAGATGTGTGGAGGTGCCATTAAGAATGAATATCAGCCCCGTATGTTTTGGCTGTTGATGGTTGCGGGTGTTGGAACAGCTGTGACTCCTGCAACCATCCGCAATAGTGTGAACATAGCCCTCAAAACCGCAATAGTGTGGGCCTAGCCTTACTCTTACCCTAGTCTTAGGCTCAGGAGTTTGGTTTTTGGTGTACTTATAAATACCAAGTAAAACTTGTGTGATGAAAGTACGTACAAGCAAACACCCAGTGTACTGCAGAGGTTGCAACTAGATTGTGTGTAGGGTGTGACATATGTCCTGAAGTATTTTGCAATAATCGTATGAATATATCGTTAACAAATTTTATATCAAATTTTATATCATAAAAACCATGTCCTGAAGCAAGACACATTTGATTAGCAAGGCTAGGTCTGAATTTATTTGAGAAAAACACATTTGAGTCTTTACTCCAAAATTAGGATACTTCAAGAGATAAAGCAATGTGCCATTGGTCAGTAGCAGGACAGTTTTAATTAGAGATAATAGGCCTAACTAGTGTATACATAACTTTTATTTTATCTATTGTGATAGGGGATTGAACTTGAGTGATATATCATGGTTAGGGTGCACACTGTTTTGTACTTTTTCTTTCAAATGATGCAACAGCGCAGTGTGAACAAAATGCAGTTGAAAGAACAGGTGATCAGTAACAAGTGAATGTTCCACTTTAGGCACCCCAAACTTAAAAAAGGTCCTATCCACATACAAAAAAATTCCACAAAAGAAATGAAAACCCCAGAATGCTACGCCTGAAATAAAAGCCCACTTTCTATTTAAAAGGAAAGCCCTGCTATGGACAGGACAGAAGATTTTATAGTGAGGATGCTGGCTTAAGCAGGTTTATTGGCCCTACTAAGTCTTGTAGCAATAGTTCAAAAACCTTGCAGTGCATCATCGTTTAAAAAAAATTCTCACAAGCAAATCTGCACATAAATTTATCAGGAATCTTGAACCTGTAAGATTTGCCTTGACTGTGAGGAGGAACAAAAAAGAAAAAGAAGCGCACCAACCTTGCGCATTACCTCAGTAACCAAAATTTATTAAATAAAAGAATGGTACTCACAAACAGCGAATAAAAACAGGCATGTAAGTCCTCAAAGGGACTTTAAAGGCAAGATGCAAATGCGAATCCCATCATGGAGGAAGCCACTCAGTACAACTGACGCGTTTCGAAGGACAAGCCTTCTTCCTCAGAGCTTGTCCTTCGAAACGCGTCAGTTGCACTGAGTGGCTTCCTCCATGATGGGATTCGCATTTGCATCTTGCCTTTAAAGTCCCTTTGAGGACTTACATGCCTGTTTTTATTCGCTGTTTGTGAGTACCATTCTTTTATTTAATAAATTTTGGTTACTGAGGTAATGCGCAAGGTTGGTGCGCTTCTTTTTCTTTTTTGTTCTTCCTCACAGTTCTGTTTGGGCTTCCCCAGCCTTGGTGTGGAGCTGCACGACCTTAACTATTTCGGTGGTTCCCTCCTTCCTTTTTTGGAGTTTGATTCCATCTACTCACCACCGGTCTGGGTCCTGGAGCACAGGAGATATCGCATTTGGTTCATTAGATTTGCCTTGACCCCATGGTAATGATGAACCCAAATCTCAATCCAATTGTAGGTAAATCAACAAAGCCAAAAATCATTGACAGATGCTGGGATTTTATAGCCATCTACTACCTGATTATAGCTGTAATTTTCCAGCAACTATTGCAGAGAGTTGCAAAGGAAATAAATGCTAGCAGGATGCAAAATTGTAAAATGTATTGTACTTATTTGTTTAAAAAAGCTATATGATGAGGGTTATTTTTGGTGATGGCATGGTATTTTATTTAGGAAAGTTCAGATAATTTTCAGAGAGTAGCAGTTATCTTGTTCAGCTCATAAAGTACTTCATCGTTTACAATGCATCCCATACAACCCCCCTTTATTAATAAATAATGTAAAAGGTGTGTTACAATAAACCATGTTCTTTAAGACAACACCCACCTTTTACTACATCTTCCATTCACTGCAGCACACTTTGGGATGTATTTTTTTTTAATTTGCAGAGCTATTTGTCTTGCAAAACTGTATGTACAGCCATTCTGTGCAAACACTGGCAAAATCAATGGAGCTAAAGATCATAGGAAATAAATACTTTTTACTATGATCATCAGTTCTATTTAGAAGCCATAATGCAGTATTTTCCTGATGCACGCTATTCTTATGAATAAATAACATCTGAGCAGGAAAGAAACTAGCCTAGTGACAATCGATTTTGCCAGCATTCACACAGAATTAATGTATATGCAGTTTTGCAGGATGAATAGCTCTGCAAATTTTGTATAAATACGCTCCTTTGTGTATAAAAATTCTTTAACAGACAGGAATCTGTCCCTACAATGAAAGGGCAAGTTGGTTGTACAATACGTGCCACCTGCCCAAAATGTCTCAATCCACCCCTGAGTGGAAGTAAAGCAATTTACTTAATGTATTTCAAGTTTCCACCAACTTTTACAGAATTTTATTGTTTAAGGCACAAACCCTTTCCTGCACTGAATAGACCAATCATTCCCACTGTCTCATATGATGGGCAGTACTGCCGAATGCAAGTGTAAATGAGGTCTAACAGTATCTCTGTGTTTAGCTTAGTGAGGATGTGTCCATGTGACTACTTTCCATGGGTTCTGCCGAACTGGGTTCAGAGACGGTATTTGTTCAGGAGGTGATATTGGAAGACCATTGGTCTATCAAAGCCATAAAACATAGGCTTAAACTGTGCAACTATAGATATCATCTTGTTGATTAATGCAGGCCACCAACATTTTGAAACATGTCAATGTCTATTTTTTTAATGGGCAGTTTTCAAAGGATACCAAATCTATATCAAGATGGGTATGCATAAAAATAAAAAAAAAGGTTAATGGGGAAAAAATTGCATTGGCTGAACTGGAAAGTGATAACCAGTCTAACATGCCATTTAATACGTTCAATTAAGAAAAAGGACAAAAGTCACAATCTCCCATTATTTACAGTTCCTGAAATACTGCTTTGTGTACCATCTGTATGTTTTTGACGCTCTTCTTTATGAATGTTTGCAATATGACTCTCACAAAACTGTGACATTTTCCAGAGGCTTTTAAGTGAAACACAATAATTCAATACACATTATTTGAAAGAAGTGAAAATACAATCTTAGTATTATTTATAGAAATTGTACTTTTTTATAGTAAATGTATATATGGCATTGAGATGTGTGTATATAGGATTGTTTGCTCTGTAACATATTTTGTAATCATGCCATAAATCATCCCCAATAAAATATACCAGTTTCATGCTAATGGAGGTTCACTGTGTTAATTACGTATTAGGGCACACTTTGAGATATATAGAGCTAGACTTTAAATTGGTCTTTATAAATTATTGGCATAACCACCCATATTTCATTTTTACTAATTAAATATACTTTTTTTCTTTGTTCGTTAATTTTTTTTATTGGGGTTTTAGGGAATGGTTGACAAAAGCATAAGAGAGATGCAATTAGTTTAGTATACATGGCAATTGGTAACGTAAGTAAGGTTTCACATGCCAAATTAGTATACATCAAAATATATTAACAACTGTGCAATAGCAAAGTGCATTTAGAAAGAAACACAGTAAGGACATAATTTGGTTCAGTGAAGACTCAGCATATAACACATGAGGTTAAGTGAAACAGGGAGACGAAGAAGACACAAGCAGAGGAGAGAGCACAGTAGGGAAGACCAAGTAGGAAGGGAAGTGGAGAAAGAAACAAGAAGAGGAATAGACAGTAATCATGGGCCACAGTTATGGTTGTTTCTATCATTCCAATAGTCGACAATCAAAATCTCGTGGGAGGTAGAGACCCATGGTTCGCAAACTCGACAAAATTTAGACACATTGCCCTGAAGCCTGGCAGTGAGTTTCTCATTGAGCAGAGTCCAATGCATCATGAGGATAAACTGAGATTTGGACAGCCCCTTTGGTTTCTGATTGAGGAGGGCTTCCTGGGAGTTCATTGGCAGTGCTCGGTGGAAAAGGGTTTGTATTATGCTGTACACCTGCTGCCAAAACTGCTGCACCACTGGGTAAACCAATCATGTATGAATAAAGGAACCCGCCTCCGAGCAGTAACAAACACATGGCATGGAAACATTAGGGTTAATATGAGCTAGCCTAGTAGGGACCATGTACCATCAAACCAGTATTTTCTCATCAGTTTCCGCCTCCGCAGCATTTGCGGGACCAGGATTTCGTGGTGGCCCAGATCAATTGTTCAGAAGTTAAATTCTGTAAAGTAGGAAGATAAGCCTTGCCAAGTGGGAGATCATTTTTGCATTTAGGTGTTAAAGATACATACAGTTGACATCGCATAATGTACCTGCAGATACCAAAATAGTAGAAGGTATGTGGTAGATTCTTTTGGAGATCCGCAAAAGATCTAAATTCCCTGGAGGTCAGCAAAGAGTGAAAGTGAATTATCTTTGATGATGCGCAGTAGCAGTAGGCGGGGGGAGAGTAGACCTCCTGAGTTCTTGACACTGTCCCAAAACTGCATTGAATGCTGTGCAATGCAGTTCATTAGTGTTTTCTGGGGATGTAGCCAAAGGAAATTATGGAAGGACAGAGGAGCGCAATCCACAGCTTACAGTCCAACCCGCAATGGGGTCTGAGAACTGACGTGACATTTAGTCAATTGAGCAAACTATGCAGCTTGCTAATATCTCAAGCCAATAAAGTGAATCACCTGGCTTTGGATGGAGCGCATGACTGAAGCAGGAATCCGTATCGTAAGACTCCGACTAAGTATAGTAATTTGGATAAGTACATATTTATTGCCACTATTGCCCCAGCCAAGACAGGTTGTAATTAGTCCAATTCTGCAAGAGAGATTTGAGTTTCCGAAGTAATGAGGGGTAGTTGCCTTCAAAGAGAGTGGAAAAATTATTCCTTAAATGAATGCCCAAATGCTGACGTTTATGATGCTCCCAATGAACATATAGTTGTGTGGAGAGAAGCAAAATGTTCAAGGCCCACTATTTTGCCGGGTTAACCTGCAGATCTGAGAGCAAGCCAAACTGTGCTAAGATCTTATGTAGATTGGCCAGAGAAATTAATGAGTTAGTTATCATCAGAATCATGTTGCCTGCAAAGAGGCTCACCTTATATTAGCAAGCAGCTAAGGACAGTCCAGTTACGTCTGAGGAGTCCTGTATCAATTGCGCCAGTGGCTCAATAGCTAGGGCGAACTAGCCCGGAAATAATGGGCAGCCCTGTCTGGTTCCCTGCATAGTAGGGAAGGATGTATATTTAAAGCTGAGGGGGAGTTGTATAGATTCTGGATCCTCAGGAGGAACTTGAGGCCTATTTCTCCAATATGTAGAATAGGTAAGACCAGGATACAGTGTCAAAAGGCCTTCCGATTATCAAGTGAAAGGAGCATTAATGGAACCTTCCTTCTAAATATACTTTTGTTTTACTTCTACTATATACATGTTAGGAAACAAATATATAATGTACCTTGGCATCACAAGACCACGTTAGTTAATCCTAATGGTTGATATATAACAGTAAGAGGCTTCATAGGTATGCAGATGTGTATACTACATGTGTGTACCAATGTTTATTTTCCAAACGCTGATCAAGTTATCTTCCTAGGATAATACTTACAGACCCTATCTAATGTATCGGAGGGTTTCCTGGTGTTGGGCGGGGATTTTACCCTGACCTTTGATGCATCTAAAGACATATAGCAAGGTGTCTCTTATGTATCTTTTTCTGCTCTAAAAGGAAGCCATGCCCAGCATGCTAAGGACCAGGAATTTACTTCTTTCCTGTCCACAAACTACATTCCAGAATTGATTACTTCTTTGTTCATCAGTTTAACCTCCCTAAAACTAAAATGTCTCATATTGACTGCATGATGTTTTTTAACCACATGCCCATCTCTTTTATAATTGGCCTTTCCCTGCAACTCACTAAACCATGGTTGGAGTGACTTAAAATCAGTCACTTATCCCTCCATTAAGGCAGATATTCAAAAAGAACTTGACTGTTATTTTTTAGAAAATAAAGACTCGTTCCCCACCCCACTCATAATATGGGAGACTCGCAAAAATTACAGTGAGACATTTTTAGTAAACATAGCCATAAAATTAGAAAAGAGGTAGACAAAATGAACGCCAAGCTTAGGCTACTTTATTTACTGCAGACCCCACCAATCCTTTGATAGCCACAAGGACAAAGTGTTTGGCAAACCGCGACTTGCTTCTGGATTCTGTCTTATCAACTTTTTTTTGGCAAACTGTGACTTGCTTCTGGATTCTTGTATCCAGAAATAAGAAACAGTTGCGAATACCACCTTCTCTTCACAAGGAACAGGTTGCATTATTTACCTCTCTGATAGCGGCTCTATTTGCAACAAATATCAAGAACGAAATTGATGATGAGGTGTTTTAGAACTCCCTCAGTACTCTTCAATTATTTACCTCCCACAGTACTCTTTCAATATTTTCCCAGGCACTGAGGATAAATGTTGATGTTGTGGGAGGCCCAGAGTACCCACTTTCTCATTTTCTGGGACTGCCCTAACATTAAACAGTTTTGTTCCAGGATTACCCAAATAATTTTCAAACTTTTGGACACAGCGATGAGGAAGTCCACTGGACAAAACACATTGAGGGTGGGTATATGTGTGATGTCAGACACCATTTAGCTACACGGAAGTATTGGAGTATGCTAGCAGTGAATACCTACGTATAATAGTGACATTATACAAGTGATTTTAAATGTGAGTTGCTTTATAAAGTTTTTTAAAAAATAAAAGTGCTTTACAATTTTATGCTCTAGTGATTTTCTTTATTTGATACATAATATATGGTGGCGAGTGAAGCAACGAATACTGGGACTAAAGTGTATCATATAGAAACGAAGGAGATGAGAGGAGAAAGGTGGCGAGCAGTATTCTAAATCACTGTTTTAGATATCTGGTGAGTGTTATGGATCTTAAACACTGTCTGTCATGGAGGTGAATTGTACAGTGAAAGGGGGATTGGCACTGTGTGTTACCATCTTGGGAGTAGGATGTACTTTTATGATATTATTTTTATGTAACTGTGCATACATTTTATTATATCACTGTGAAATATATACACATACACAGTATTTTATATATATATATATATATATATATATAATATTTTAGTACGCACAGGAGTTATTTTTTATATATTAAGTTTATGCACTTGTATACTTAAGGGTAGTAGCTCTATTTGTAAACATGATTTTATTGGATACAATTTAAATTCTTGACTAACCACATCTTGGCCCTGCAGTGCTAACTAGAAACAACCAGTCTACAGGCCTAGGGCCACCCCCCCACCCCACCCCTTGTCTTCCAGCCAGGGTAGGCTCAGCAAAGCTCTGTCTCTCCCTTCTACCCTTACCTTAAGTACCCTTTCTTACCATTGTTCGTATTAGTTTACTTCCCCCTTCTTCCCCACCCTCTCAGAAAGTCTTCTTCTCTACCTCTCATGCCTTTACCTTATTTATTTTATCTCTAGATTCCCCCTTATACCTTACTATTCTATTTTTCTACATTATAAGTAAAAGATTCCCACATGAGGCTATACATTGGGACACTCATCTATGTTTCTATGGATTTATCATGGTTAACTCCATGTCTATGTAAATTTACATTTCAGTGTTTTTTTTTCTGTGCATTATGGTGTGAACAGTTGATTTTTTGTCACTGTAATGTCCTATTTGCTGTTAGCAACGTGCCCTGCATAAAATAAAATTAGAATTTTAAAAAAGAATTTTAAAAATAGTAACAGTAATCTAGCACACAAAATTAAAATCCATGTTTTAGATAGGTCTTTGAATTGTTGGTGAGGGGGCACACTGACACCTTAGCTGCCATTGTGCTACCTGCTGGGTGTCCAGTGCGCTCCTATACCTTTAAGGAGGGGTGGGCTCCCTCAGGTCCACCTGCCCTTGGTCTATCCATTAAATACATGTGCCTCTACTGTGGGGGCTCTCAAAATTTGTACAGTTAGGAACTACAGAATATCGGGGTGCTGTGACGAGGCTCTATAGCTTACACATTTGCAAATGTGTGCTAACTAAACCCCTGTTTTTAATGCATACTGTTGAACAGGTTAATTTGGTTTGTTTGCAGGCTGGTTGGCAAGCTGAGCTGGAATTTTTTTCTCCTTTGTTGTTTGACATGCGTTACCCTTCCATGTGCTCCTTGCTGTGAAGGCCAGTTATAAACTGGGGCAGTGGCCATTTTTTGTACTGTTGAATTGTTGGTGAGGGGGCACACTGGACATCCTAGCTGCCATTGTGCTACATGCTGGGTGTCCAGTGCACTCCTTTACCTTTTAGGAGGGGTGGGCTCCCTCAGGTCCACCTGCCCTTGATCTATCCATTGAATACATGTGCCTCTGCTATGGGGGATCTCAAAATTTGTAGCTAGAAACTACAGAATATCGGGGTGTTGTGACGAGGCTCTGTAGCTTACGCATATATGTGCAAATGTGTGCTAGCTAAACCCCTGTTTTTAACGCATACTGTTGGACAGGTTAATTAGGTTTGTTTGCAGGCTGGTTGGCAAGCTGAGCTGGGAATTTTTCTCTTTTGTTGTTTGACATGCGTGTCTGTGAAGGTCAGTTATAGACTGGAGCTGTGGCCATTTTTTGTACTGTTGAATTGTTGGTGAGCGGGCGCACTGGACACCTTTGCCGCCATTATGCTACATGCTGGGTGTCCAGTGCGCTCCTATACCTTTAAGGAGGGGTGGGCTCCCTCAGGTCCACCTGCCCTTGGTCTATCCATTAAATACATGTGCCTCTACTATGGGGGCTCTCAAAATTTGTAGAGGTAGGAACTACAGTATATCGGTGTGCCGTGATGAGGCTCTGTAGCTTACACATGTATTTGCAAATGTGTGCTAACTAAACTCCTGTTTTTAACGCATACTGTTAGACAGGTTAATTCGGTTTGTTTGCAGGCTGGTTGGCAAGCAGAGTTGGGAATTTTTCTCTTTTGTTATTTGATTTAGATGGGTCTTGCCTTTTATGAACTATATGTTGCCTCAATTCACTCTTCTGTTTCAAGAAAAGTTGAAAGTCTCCTTTAGACCCCTTTGCCCAGGAGATGAATAGATGTGCAGACACGATTTCAAAATCAAAACAAAATATTTTGGGATATACAATCAGCTGGATAAGGTTTTCTAAATTGCCTGATTAATCCTTCCCTTGGGATCGAACAACCCACAAGGCATCTTTACTGGTATCTTAAGATTTTTATCTGATCTAGTCAAAATTATCTAAATTGAGTAACAATCATCTTATGAACTGAAACTTAAATGTTAAGTCACAAAAGTAAATACCTTTCACCTAGATTTTTACATCCTTTCAATCCCCAGCACAAAGATAGTATAAATACAACAGAATGTTGCAGTACAGACTGAGGTAAATACATAAAATATGCAGTTTATATGAACAAATCTTCTCTTAAATTATTGGTGTGCCTAAAAAAGCCTAGAAATCAGCAAAAGTCCATAATGAATCTACAGGGTGTCCCTATAGTCTGAAAACATAGGAAATATCACTATATGTGATAAGGAGAAGATGTACTCAATGAAAATAACAGATATGAATCACCTGAAGGAATACATCATTAATGAATGTGTTCAAATTGACGGAAATGTGGAGTTACTGCATTGGGTTCATGTGAATCTTGCAGTGCACATGGAACTTTGCATCATAAATTTTGGACATCACATTGAAGATGTTATTGATTAATATTCCAATGAAATAAAATATTGTTGGAATATTTATTCACATTTATTGAAAATATGCATTTTGCCTATATGTTCGGACTTTAGGGAAACCCTGTAGATCTTCAAAACCAATAAATCAAATCACAAAATTAAAGTCAGTAGCAAAACACATATTGACATGCAAAGAAAATAAGGAAGGTTTTACAGCAATGCCCTGTTTTTGTCAATTGAGACTTCTAAATTCTCCCTTAAATGCCCATATGAATCAAAGTGATCAGACATTTTGGAAAATAACAACTGAAAAAGGACTCCCGTGTGCTTTTGTGTGAAATACCCATCCCAATAAATGAACATACTGGATGTCAAATGGCTGGACTTAGTCCAATGTATTCAACAATTGCTGAATCTAACCATACACATTATATGCTGATTGTACTATATTCTTTATCTCTAACAACGATTTAGTGCAAGAGCCTGCCGAAGTAGACACCAACTGAATTCCATTGATGCATTACATAGCTTTATTAAATGTAAAATAGATTGTTCAGGGATTGTACAATCAGAATGCATAAACAACTTTACAGAATCTGTAGCAAACTGACAGTATGAGACCCATACCTTCAACAATTCTAGTTTTTGGCTACATAGATTTGGATGGTTCGACATGCTGGCATTGTTGGAGGTATATGTGCAGCATCCAGCCCAGCTGCCAGCAGCGTGTAAAATTCTATGACAGGCTGAAATATGAGGTGGTTGGAAAATGCACTAGTATTTGGGGCTATATGCTTTTCAGCTATATGCTATATGCCCGAAACGCAGTAATTCTCTTTCAGGCATAAGCACCTGAATGCATATGGCTTGAGGTTATTATTTGTCTAATATAAAACCTGGATGAAGTGTTTATACATAGTACAATAAGATGTTACTTATACGTGTTTATTGGATCTAAGGAGTGTCCTCTTTTAGGCAAATGAAGAGGTGGTTGTGTATAGGGGTGGCTAAGATATCCCAGAGATGATCTGAATTACCTTCAAGATGTAAACTGCTATGTGGATAGATATTAAGATTTGAGTTAGAGTAGGGACTTGAGCTCCTGGTGGCAGAATCCAATAGATAAGGCTGTCACAGGGACCATGTGGGTGAGGCTTTACACACCCATAGGGGACATCATGAATGGGTTTTGGCAATGCATGGGACAATAGGCTTGGGGACTGTGGTCATGTGACATTAACATTAATGTGGCACACCCGACTTAAAAGCAAGCCATAATACCCTTCACAGTTAACTATTTGTACACTAAATACTTAACTGTCCCCAGGTAACTGCACACTTTCTCTCTTCATGAAGTGACAACACAAGCATCCTACTTAGCACACAGCACAGACCTTTGTTTATGAATAAGCTTTAGCACTTTAATAGGATACACTTTCTCTTCTTGTTACCTCTGGGCTAGGTGCATAGGTTGTCTGTGCCACATGATCAGTCCCATATACTGTATGTGGGTTTAGGGTCACTAGGGAGAGGGTGAAGCTCAACAACCCCTTCACTACCAGGGTTACTGTCAGGGTACAGTATTTTTACAGACACTTCCTTCAATAATTCTATCTCTCTCTCTTATTCAGGTCATTTCCTAACCAGACTGTCCATCTCATACCTTAGAGTGGTGTAAAGTCCAGTCTTCTCCTCCATAACCTGACTGTTTACCCTTTTACGATCACATCTTGCAGCAGCTGCCCTTTCTAATCTTTCCATACAAGGGGCCTCAAACACGTTACCTCCCTTGCATTAATAGTCTACCAAAGAGAGGCAGTAATGTATTGAAAATGTTTATTTCATGAACCTTTAAATCAGTAAAAAAAAAATAAAGTCAAAGTAACCTAAAACTGATTAACATTGATTATTTCTCATTCTGTCCACATGTCCATGTTTGAACCTTACACTTGAACATAGCTAGTGCACACATGTTCACACAATCATGTTATGTTATGCACAGGTATTGGACTATGTAGGAAGTCCAAATACTTCTCAACCTTTCAAAATAAAAAACTGTTTACCCAAGCACTACTCCCATTTAACTTTTTTGTTCTTTTTGTTAATTCTATATTTAAGAATCAAAAAACAATGAACAGTAAAATGTCTAAGATCCGACTTAAATAAATGACCAAGAGAAGGATTAACAAAGAAATAATCAATGTACCGTACATTAAGCTACCTGCTCTCATCCAGAAAATTACATTGTGATTGGCAGTTACATTTTGCACACAAAAATTGTCCATGTGTGGATATCTCTTTTAAAGGGTTTAGGCTGATAGCTTGTCCATTGCAATAAATTGTTAGTAGATGTTGATTTTTGCTATATTGTAATTTCAATTTTCCCCCTTTCACCCTTACTGATAATAAAATCAATTTGGATTTCACTAGTGAAGTCCACGCTGATAGTATTGGCTTTAAGTATTTCTAAGATTTAAAGACTGAACTGCTGCCATTGCAAGTATGAACAAGTCATCGATGAACCATGCCCAAAGCAAGATCCTAGATGTGTGTTCCTGCATTTCCTCCAATAACACAGGCATGTTCTCCCACCAACCCAAAAATAGATTGGCATATGTCGGGGCCATTGCTGCCCATTGCTGTTTTAACAATCTGTTGGCACCAAGTGCCATTGAGCAAAAAATGGTTGTGTATAAGTCTAAACTGTAATAGTTCAAGAACAAAAGCGGCTTGTTTCTGAGAATCTCTGCTTCTGGTTTGTAAAAAATATGCAGTAGCATGTATCCATAGATGATGTTTGATATTGCTATAAAGTACTTCTATGACTAAACTAGCAAAACGTGTGTCTTGAGTAATGGCTGGGAATGTAAAATGCATGACGACATCATCACACCAATCTAACAACAATTATAAATAAAGGTCAGAAAATGACAGCCACCGTTAAAACATGTGTTTGGGCACATTTTATTATTTCATGACGCTTTTTCACTCCTGACAAAGCCCTTTTATTTAGGGAAAAACATGTTGAGGTTTGGGGTTTTTCATTTCTTTAGTGCTTTATTTTTGATTTATCAGGGTGTGCTTGGATTTTAATTTAGAATTTTTTTTAAAATAGGAAGTTAGCACAGAGTCACCTTAAAGCAGAAATTCACTTTCTCAACCAACATTGATTATTTTTAATCTTTATGCTGCTAGCATTCATAAATATATAGGACAGCATTTCATATTTACTTGTTTAAAACTTATTCTTTTTTTACATTACTTCAGTTATTTCCTGGCTTCCAGGCCGAAGCAAAAGATGCCATACATCCTAGGAGTTTTCAGCAGAGGAGGATGGGTTTTCTCAGCTAAGCACACCCTCCTGCTTGCACCTGAGCTAAGGGCAGATGGATTCCGGGAAGTAAATGCTATGTGAATCATCTGCCCTTGCTCAAGATGGCCATGGCCAGAAATGCTAGGTGGTATTTTTCAAAGTGATTTCAGATGGATGGGTGAGTTTGCTTTGAATATTAAAACTGCGTTTTTGGTTTGTGTTGCTCAGATGCAGTGTAGTTCCACTTTATGATGAGTCAAGATTAGCTAGAGCTAACACCTCTTTAGAAAATACCTTACAGTCCACTCTTAACTTTGTATTTCCCAGCATACACCTGTTGAAGTTACTACATGATTGTAATTTTGATATAATGAAAGTGAAGTTTTAGGGCGCAGTTGGTTTATGCGCAATGAGACAATTCAGGCACAATGTTATAGTTTTCATTCCTTTGAAACAGGTAGATATGAACATAAGAGGTATCCTTGGCTTACGTAAAATCACACATGCATTGTCCTAGGACAAGTATACACACAAACTTCAGATACAACTGTGTTTTTCCTTGTAATAAATCAGGGTAAAGTATCTCTGTGGTATTGCCACAGACCAATAGCTCAGTGGGTAAATTTAGCAGCATATTAGAAAATGTCCAGCAGGTGCTTAGTAGGCAAAAAGATACTTCTTACCTATGCCTTTAAATGTAGACCAGAGAAGAGAGGAACATCTGCGGAGATTTAAACGTATAACATAGGGGCGACATTTGCGTAAGATATTCACCACAAATCTGTCTTGAATACGGTGCCTCACTGAGGAAAAATCAATCTAAAGTAAAAAAACACCAAACTAATGTGACAAAGGATTTTGCACATAAAAACACAACTACGGTAAATAAAGAAAATAAAAGGAAGTAAAAAAAGTATTGCGTTTCACATTGCTTGGGGCAGGCATGACCTTTACAATGCCCACCAGCCTTCACTTTGAAGTCTTTCTTACAGGCAATTAGTCAGTTTAGTATTTATCCTTAAAACATTATAGTTTCTGCTCTAACCCATCCATATTTGGCCCTGCCCTAACATTTAACTTAACTCTACCCTAACCAGAACCATAAGACATATTTAACTCTTAACACTTAAAGCTGTATTAAGCCCAAAACACAAAAATGTAATATATTGCAGCTTACCAATTATGTGTTGGCTGCATTAGTTTTCTTATTTTTCCTTTAAGTGGAGCTCCAGGCTCCCCCCCAAAAACTTAAAAGTTAGCAGCTACAAATACTGTAACTTCTGACTTTTAATATAAGGACACTTACCTGTCCAAGGATCCAGCAATGTCCTCACCCGAGCCAATTCTTTAATCGGCCTTGGGTGCAGGTGCTGGTATCTTTAGTAAGGGAAACAGGCAGTGAACCCTTTTGACTTCATGGCCGGCTTCATACTGCACATTCACGAAGTGTGCTTTGTGAATGGTCCTGCAGTCTTCTGGGACCTGTGAAGTGTACCAGAAGGCTGTGGGGGAAGGCTGAACTTCAGGCTCAGATTGCCACAGCGCATTTGACCAGAAGTAGGAGCAGGTACCTGTCAAAACCAGGTACCCACTCCCCCCTTCACCCCTTTGGGGTGAAGTTCCGCTTTTATTTCACCTAGTGATGCGGCCATTAGCACACTTCCTTAGAGTGTCTTAGAGTGTCTGCATTCTGGATGAAGTAGTAAAGTAGATACCTTTGGACAGCAGCATTGTCAGTCTAGGTGAGGGTACGAAGGGAGGGTTGGACTAGCAGATTTGGAGGGATTTGACTAGTAAATTGTAGCTGAACTCCAGCTAACACTTTCTAAATAGTTACAGCAATAGTTTTTCCTTTTTGGGATAAAAAGTTTTACATAAATGGTCCGTCCAATATTCTCATCATGTGTATGAGGCTTTACTGGATGGATCTCCAGGTGAGAACAAAGAAAAAAAGCCCAAAAAAAGAGAAAACGAATGCAGATCCTACATCTAAGAATTGTTGAGCTGCAATTTAATAAATGTTGGTTTTTGGGTTTAATACCATTATATACATAACCCTTACTATAACTATTAAGATTAATACTTAGGGCTAATTCACACAGCGTATGGCACAGATGTCAAACTGGCAGCCCTCCAGCTGTTACCAAACTCCAAGTTCCATGAGGCATTGCAAGATTGACAGTTACAAGCATGACTCCTAAAGGTAGAGGCATGATAGGACTTGTAGTTTCGCAACAGCTGGAGGGTCGCCAGTTTGACACCCCTGGTTATGGTGACAGATGTTTAACTGCATTGTAAATTGTCTTTCACTTCAATGACACACAGAAAACAATTGTTTCTTATGTGTCCCATGCACTAGGGCTGCACTGCAGCATGCTGTGATAAAATGCAGACATGCTGAATTTTAATACAGTGAACAGTACAGAATCGGATGGAACTGTACAGCAGTGCAGCGCTTTGCACTGGAGTACAGCACCATGACTAAAGTGTACATTTTAGACACTTCAAATAAAGTTTATACAAAAAAAAGGGAGTCGTGTGATGTGCTGAATCGTGCACAGCACTGCAGCCGGGAATGGACAGCTGCCAAAGCAGTAAAGAGCTTCCATGGTTGTCCATTATAGTTTGAAATTGTCCTTAGTCCTTACCCTACAATAAAGCAGATGCAGGATTTGCCAAGTTCAGAATGAAGGATGAGATATAGCTACCTACAGGAGGTTGATTCACATCACAAGCTAGCAGCACCTACAATTTTTGGACACATGGCGGTTGTTTGGTTACCAATTGCAGTTATGAGACTTACAACTAACCTGGACATGCTTCCATGATATTCAGAATGTTTCACCATTTATCCAAGTGGCTAAGCATTACAGAGCAAGTCTAATTAAATATGACTAGCTTATACAAGTCATACTGCAACCTGGATAAACAAAAACCTTTACAGCCATATGTGGCGTATACATTTTGGAAATCATGAAAAATACAGTGTACTTACACTATTCCAAAGAGAACTATTTTGTGTTATTATCTTCCAAGATCGACACACTTGAGCGCTTCTTGCAAGATCTATCAAGTCCATGAAAGCAAATATCTGTAGAAATATAAAACAATACAGCACACTGTGGAAACATATGGAATAAATACAAAAGATGAAAGGTGGGAAAAATAAAACTGGGACTATGTCTCTAACCACAGTGTAAATGTGTACTATATTACAGCAGCATGTTCTGCTGCGAAGTTGGCAGGGTTCCAATGCTAATGTAATGCACATACACTTGGAAAACCGTTACTCGTTTATGCTTCCAAATGCATAATTTAATGTTTTCCATTAGTACAATTTCTGTTATTTCCTTTTTATTAATACATTTAAGTATTTGAAAAGTGAAGCTATAATAACTGATAATTAACATTTGCATGTACGGTACAGATAGGGTTAATTATTTCAAGCACAGCCCCCTCATAAACAAAGAGACCTAAGTAGGATTTTTTCTTGCTGTTTGGTCCAGAATAGAGCATCTAAAAAGGTAAGCTGAAATGTTAAATTTTTCTATGCTATGCTATGTGAATGTAACAAATAAAGTAGGTGTTATCCCAATTTGGCTGCAAACGTGGATATACACTTTAGGTTAATTCGTAATACACTTTTCCCAATTTGACCAGTGATAGTTTCATAACAACTAGTTTTATAATTGAAAGTTTTTCAATTCTGTGATATTGTTTTCTTTTGTAAAAAAAAAAAATACTTTTTCAACATACACCTGTTTCAAACAATCAGTGCCAGCAGAGCTGCTGACGAATTGGGACCTATATCTCAAACTGACAGCAAGTCTTGCAGCCTTACCTTTGTGTGTGTGTGTTACAGCTTAGGCCTTCACAGCAAAATATATTGTAAATTTTTCTTTTTTTTTTTTCGTCTTTAAAATATATCATACAAAATTATTTAACTCTTCAATGGTAGGACCATCAAAAAAAGACTTGTATGTCCTGCAAAAACCATACATCTCACCTCTGTAACACAAGTAATAATGTGACCAAATTTATAGGCCCTTAGCTGAAATATGAAAATGACTGCAACTTGGCTGGTTAAAAAAGGTAGGTTGGTCAATGTCACCAATTCACTTTTATTGAAGACACAAAACATAGACTTATCATAATTAACTCCTGATCTTATTAAAAAAAACATGTGTTAGGTCATATGTATTGTGGGTTGGATCACTTTCAAATTAAATCTGATTTATGAAATGCTCTGAACAATAAAAAAGAAACAGACTACTGCCAAAAGAAGAATGCCTTATAATATGACTCACCCATACCAAACTTAACATACGTTCTTTATCAAAATAATAAAGAAATGTACAAAACATATATTTACAGAACTTTGAAAGAAGAAATCCATAGATAATGTAGATTTAGGTATCCAGATGTGAACTAGCATATATAAAGTGCGTGTGTTGTACATAAACACTAACGTCACTGCAAATATAGATGGCTTTTTACCTTGAGAATAGCTTTCTGTGGCAACTGTGACACAGCATCTTCACCTTCTTTCACTGTAGATGAATCAAAGTTTCCTAAATCATCCATATCGCCTCTTTCCAATCGCTAGGTAAAATAATGTGAAATATAGTATAAAGATGAAATCAGCACAAATCTTAAAGGATATACAAACACAATTAATTATTTTTATTTTACTTATTACAGGTACTGATACAGCGCTGTCAATTTATGCAGCGCTTTACATACATACATATATATAAATACTAAAATATATGCTTTAAAATATCAATGTGATTCTGAATCATTTTAAATCTGTATCTTTCATTCAAATAATACCCAGTGATTCTACCACGAAGGTCCTTGTTCGGCCATTTCCTATAATGGGGTAACAAAGCTGTGCCCCTGTCTCCAAATTGTGAGAAGTATGTAGTCAGAACACCAAGAATGGGTCCATAGCTTTATTCAGTGATCAAATCATAGTTACAAAAAGCAAAGTTTGGCGCCTTGCAGGACCCCTTCATCAGGCATGTGACGTCACTTCCCTTGTGAAGGGGTCTTGTGAGGCTTTGAAACAACAGTTTATGTAACTATGATGTGATCACTGAATGAAGCTTTAGACCCATTCTGGAGATCATTGATGTTCTGGTAACATACTTTTCTCTTTGAACGTCTTTGGTTTCCAGCTGGTGGTCGCTGTAGTACACACTTATATTTACAGTCATTTTCAGGAATGTGTGCGTTAGGAATAAGGTGTGCTTCTGCATTCTCACCGCTATAGGGACTTCTGTTGAAAACCACGGGGGCAATTCACAATGCGGTAAGATACCGCAGAGCATTTTTTAAAAAAAATGTTTGCATTCACTAAAAAACGCTACTAAAAGTACCACATGAGTAGTCATGCACTATTTTAGTAGTGAAAACATGTGGTAACGTAACAAGTCATCAGTTGACAGCTGAATGAAAAAGAAAGAATTGCCGGTAATTAATCATTAAGAAAAAAAACGGCATGGGGTCCCCCCCAATCCATACCAAGCCCTTCAGAAAGAATTGCCGGTAATTAATAATTAAAGAAAAAACCCCAAGGTAGGTTCCCCCCCAACAATCCATGTCAAACCCTTATCTGAGCATGCAACCCGGCAAGTCAGGAAACAGGAGGATGAGCGAGCAGCCCCTCCTGAACCATACCAGGCTACATGCCCTCAACATGGGGGGGTGCTTTGCCCTGCCACCTAGTTATTTAAGAACTGTGAGGCTACACGAGCTGTCACATGGTGGGAGCCTTAGTAGAAAGCCTTTTTGTTTTTTTTCTTTTTCAGGTTGACAGTGACGGCAGGCATCATGACTGACGATGGATCTATACCAGGGGACAATTTTATTATTTTTGTTTTTTTAATAAAGGACTCGTCAAAAACTGCCTCCTGTGTTTTTTATACTACACTTTTTTTGGTGAATAAGTAGGGGTACCATGGAGGACCTGGGGGCCTCCTTGATAAAGGGGTCTTTTAGGTTCCAATAAGCTGCCCGCCTGCAGACCCCCACAATCACCAGTCAGAGTTGTGGGGAAGAGACCCTTGTGCCCATCAACATGGGAACAAGGTGCTCTGGAGGTGGGCCAGAGCCCCCCTGCCCCAAAGCGCCTTCTTACTGCCCATTAATTATTTCCTTCTGTGAACTGACTTTAAGGTCTTTTTATGCGGTATTTACTGACAGTGATTTAGTAAACTGAATAGTTTCAGTATACTTACCCAATATCTCAGCGAATCACACATACTGGACACAGTAGAGAAAGTTAGATGATGTTAATAAAGAAAGGTAGACACCCTTACTAACAGCTGTGTAACAGATGTAAAGCTACAAATGTCTAGGAAATGTCAACCTACAGTAATATACTCTCTATACACAATAAAATAGACCCTGGGATATTTCTTGTTTAAAGTTGCATGCAAAGTTATCACATTGCCTTCATTCTATTTGATTTAATTCTGACACTATTACTTCAAAAAGGAGCATACATGTTAAAGGCACTTGAATTCATTTGGTGAAACATTATTTACAATGTTTGGCAAACTTACAAACCAAACAGATTTCAAAAATTCAGGGAAATAAATCTGATATTAAACATATTTTCCATTTGGCACTGTATTTTTTGATAAGTACTCCTATGTTCTTATACACTGCTCAAAATCATTAAAGGAACACTTTGAAAACACATCAAATCTCAATGGGGAAAAATATCATGCTGGGTATCTATACTGATATGGACTAGGTAATGTGTGAGGAATATAAGGATGCCCCATCCTTTCATGGAAATGAAAATTATCAACCAACAGAGAGGACTGAGTTCAAAGACACCCTAAAAATCAAAGTGAAAAAATTATGCAGCAGGCTAGTGCATTTTGCTGAAATCTCATTGCAGCAACTCAAAATGGTACTCAGTAATTTGTATGGCCCCCATGTGCTTATATGCATGCCTGACAATGTCGGGGCATGCTCCTAATGAGATGGTGAATGGTGTCCTGGGGTATTTCCTCCCAGATCTGGACCAGGGCATCACTGAGCTCCTAGACAGTCTGAGGTGCAACCTGGTGGCCTCAGATGGACCAAAACATGATATCCCAGAGGTGTTCTATCGGATTTAGGTCAGGCGAGCATGGGGACCATTCAATGGTTTCAATTCCTTCATCCTCCAGGAACTGCCTGCATACTCTCGCTACATGAGGCTGGGCATTGTCGTGCACCAGGAGGAACACAGGACCACTGCACCAGTGTAGGGTCTGACAGTGGGTTCAAGGATTTCATCCCAATACCTAATGGCAGTCAGGATGCCATTGTCTAGCCCAGGGGTGGGCAAACTTTTTGACTTGAGGGCCGCAATGGGTTCATATATTGGACCCGGGGGCCGGACCAAGAGTAGATGAATGATGTGTATGTGTCATCCATAGTAAGTATAGTAATATTCCCCCATAGTAAGCATAGTAATTAATCCCCCATATAGTAATTCATCCCCCCTATAGTAATTCATCCCCCATAGTAATTCGTCCCCCATAGTAATTCATCCCCCATATAGTAATTCATCCCCCATATAGTAATTCATCCCCCATATAGTAATTCATCCCCCATAGTAATTCATCCCCCATATAGTAATTCATCCCCCATATAGTAATTCATCCCCCATATAGTAATTAATCCCCCATATAGTAATTCATCCCCATAGTAATTCATCCCCCATATAGTAATTCACCCCCCATAGTAATTCATCCCCCATATAGTAATTCATCCCCCATAGTAATTAATCCCCCATATAGTAATTCATCCCCCATATAGTAATTCATCCCCCATATAGTAATTCATCCCCCATAGTAATTCATCCCCCATAGTAATTCATCCCCCCTATAGTAATTCATCCCCCATAGTAATTCATCCCCCATATAGTAATTCATCCCCCATATAGTAATTCATCCCCCATACAGTAATTCATCCCCCATAGTAATTCATCCCCCATATAGTAATTCATCCCCCATATAGTAATTCATCCCCCCTATAGTAATTCATCCCCCATATTAAGTCCCCAAGTCCCCCCTGTGTCAATTCACTTACCTTTGCTCCGCGCGTTCCTCTCGCCGTATTCCCGCGCTGTTCCGGTGTAGCATGAAAATCTGTCTCCTATGAGGATCTGTCCCCCTCGACGTATCTGCGCATGTGCCAGTTTCAGGCATTAGCAGCCGATCGGCGATCTCCGGCACATGCGCAGATACGTCGAGGGGGACAGATCCTCACAGGAGACAGGTTTTCATGCTGCACCGGTCTTCAGGGCGGACTGTGAGAGGAGCCTAGCGGGAGCCTAGCTCCGCGGGCCGGATTAAAAGGTCCGCCGGGCCGTAGTTTGCCCATTGCTGGTCTAGCCTGTAGAGGTCTGTACGTCCCTCCATGGATATGCCTCCCCAGACCATCACTGATGCACCACCAAAATGGTCATGCTGAACGATGTTACAGGCAGCATAACGTTCTCCAAGGCTTCTCCAGACCCATTCACGTCTGTCACATGTTCTCAGGCTGAACCTGTTCTCATCTGTGAAAAGCACAGGGTGCCAGTGGCAGACCTGCCAATTCTGATGTTCAATGGCAAATGTCAGTCGAGCTCTATGGTGCCGGGTAGTGAACATGGGGTCCACTAGAGGATGCTGGGCCCACAGGCCACCCTCATGAAGACTGCTTCTGATTGTTTGGTGAGAAACATTTACACCAGTGGCCTGCTGGAGGCCATTTTGTAGGGCTCTGGCAGCGCTCATCCTGTTCCTCCTTGCACAAAGGAGCAGATACTGGTCCTGCTGATGGGTTAAGGACCTTCTACGGTCATGTCCATCTCTCCTAGAGTAACTGCCTGTTTCCTGGAATCTCCTCCACGCTCTTGAGACTGTGCTGGGAGACACAGAAAACCTTCTGGCAATGGCATGTATTGATGTGCCATCCTGGAGTAGTTGGACTGACTGTGCAACTTCTGTAGGGTCCAGGTATCGCCTCATGCTACCAGTAGTCACACTGACCCTAGCTAAATGCAAAACTAGTGAAAAACAGTCAGAAAAGATGAGTAGGGAAAAAAGTCAGATCCCCCACCTGTAAAAACCATTCCTGTTTTTTTTTTTTTTTGGGGGGGGGGTTGACTCATTGTTGCCCATCTAGTGCACCTGTTTTTTCATTAACACCAAAGCAGCTGAAACTGATTGACAACCCCCTCTGCTACTTAACTGACCAGATCAATATCCCAGGAGTTTAATTGACTTGATGCTATACTCTGATTAAAAAGTGTTCTTTTAATTTTTTTTTTAGCAGTGTATAAGCATGATCCCCAAACCACACACACAGCTAACACTCACTGGTCCAATTTCAGACCAATCCCTCTAATAAATATAAATAGAAGCTGCTAGCAAAGATCCTTACAACAAGATTAAACACAGTAATTGGCAGCCTTATTGGAAAAGCATCAAGTCATCGTTTACTGACTCAAGATTGTGTGATAGCAATGAATCACTGAAATACTCTTCTTTTTAAACACCAGAAAGGCTTTTGCCTTCTTATCATCAGAGCCATCTTTAAGGAGGGGCAAAAGTTGCAGCTGCCCTGGGCCCAGTCATTGTTGTGGGGCCCAAAATAGCTGCCCCATACTTGCCAACTGTCCCAGTTTACATTCCCTTGTCCCTTGAAGTCTTGGTCCCATGCTGTGTCCCGATATTCTCAGTGTGAAGAGTGACGAACGCAGGATCGCTGCCACCAATATGTGACAATTCCACGATCGCTGTCACCAATACGTGACGACCGCGTCTCAGACCCCAGCCCTTCTCACCAAACTCGTGACCGAAGGACTAGCCAATCTAAAACCGTGATGTCACGTGCGTAACAATGCCACACCCAGCTGCACCCTGCACAACAATTTTCCAGCTAATTGGACCACAATCTATGTACCAGCAGCCTGAGCGATTGTTACTGGGTCAGGTTAATTACGCAATTAACCCATCACACTGCCACCACCTCCTTTTTGTACAGAGAAAGACGAAACTCGGCTATACCAGCAATAACACTATAATGATTGAGATAATCATCTGTATAACACGGTCACCGCAGGCCGGTTATACAGAGAGTTAAACAAACACGGTAGCGCTCTTTTTAGAGGCAGGAATTCGTAAATTGCAATTAAGAGCTATAGAAACAGTTCAATACTTTCAGAAGGAAAGATTTATTACTGAAAAAGTAAAAAAAGGGTGCAATAAAAATATTTACAGAACAAAGATGTAACCAATATATATATATATACAGAGAACAACAGCACAGCAAAGAGATAACAGAGAGAGGTTAAAGGGTTAAAGTACTTGCCAAAGTCCTGGGTTAGCAGATCAAGTTTCAGAGCGAAAGGGTACAGGTCTCCCCAGGTGGTATTGATGTTAAATGGGAGAATTCTTCAACTTAACTCTCTTAGGCCTGACAGCCCAATTTGTAGTTCCCCAGCAGGGGGTGTCTCTGAAGTCAAGAACCAATACCCCGTTTAGGGCGTGGAGGTCTGGTTGGAGACCTGAACTAGAGGCAAAATCTCATGTAGTTCATATTTTGGCTCATAACTTTTCCTATGCACAAGTGACATTCCACCCGCGGGTAGAATATTATGCAGACACGTCTGAGGATTGATTAGATATACATTATGAAATTCTACACTGAATGGTTCACGAGATCTACATTTCTGCTTCCCTATGTATTCGAGTGACCTATCAAACTGTTCGCCTCCTATTGGCCAATCTGACGGTATGCCTGGTTTTTATGTAAGTCTCTCATATTCCAAGATATGAGACATAGGGGAAAAATGGATTTTTAAAAAGGTTATCTGGTGTGCTTCCTTGGAATGTCTTTTGAACTCCTGGGAAGGCTGCGTTATCTTTTTATGAAGTGTTAAATTGTACATCTCTGGTAGACAACCTGACATTTCGCTCAGAAATGTTTTATAGCTCTGGGGTTCCCTGCTGTGGTCTGCCTGTGACACTTTTAACACACACACCCACTGCCATATGTCACTGTGTCCCTCAGAGAGGGAGGGGGAGAAAGAAAGAAGGGAGAAAATGGAGATTCTTAACAAAATGGAGGCTGCGTCCTGCCTCTGGTGCGCACGTTCGTGACATGAAGTGCTGTCACTTATGCTGCCCAGCTCGCCCTATTGTCATGTACAGAAGACTCACATGTGCAGACCATGTCAACATTCACTTGCAAATAACCAACATTCAAATGTAAATAGCAATCACAATGTGGTATTCATATGTAAATAATGACAGCAAGGTGACATTCATATGTAAATAGAGGCGGCATTCATATGTATATTATGCCCCCTGAGGTTTCAGCCACCATCACCTCTGCTGAACACTGCCCACTGGGGAGGTAAGCAGGGCCATGCTTGAAAGTTCTGCCTACAACTGTGGTGACTGAGCCTACCATCAGCCTGTTCTGCAAATGTAAGCAAAATGAAGGGAGGTGTGCAGAGGTAGGCAGAAAAGGAATTACAATTCAAGGTGCACAGGTGAGCAAGGAGGGGATGTACAGAGGCAAGGAAGGTGGGTGCAAACATGAGCAGAGGAGGCATGTAGAGTTTAAGTGGAGTTCCAGTCACAGTGTGAACAAAAAAAAAGTCAGCAGCTACAAAAAACTGTAGCTGCTGACTTTTAAAAAACAACCACTCACCTCTCCCTCGATCCCATGATGTCCTCCCTGTAGCCCATTTCACCGGCCGGCCAGTGTTCCCGGTTCTGGCATCTTCAGTGTGGGCACCTGGCTGTGACAGCTTGTGGCTTCACAGCTGGGTGCCCACTGCGCATGCACGAATAGCGCTGCGCTTTCTGAATGGTCCCGTAGTCTTCTGGGACCTGTCACATGTCCCAGAAGACTGCGGGGAGAGCGGAAATCTTCCGCTTCTGATCGCCTAGATGAATGCAGTAAAAGTGGGAGTGGGTACCTGTCAGTTTCGGGTAACCACTCCCCAAAGGTGCCAATCCTTAATGGAGAGCGGGGCACCAGTCTTTAAAGTGGAACTTCACCTTTTGGGTGGAGCCCCACTTTAAGGTGGGGGGATTAAGTAGAGTGGATGGGGGAGGTTTGAGGAGCAAAGGTTAGAAGGGAAATTTAGGATGCAAAGGTGTACTGACAGGGTGGATAAAGATGTACATCACGTCTAGGGCAGGCCATTCATTTCAATAGGCTGCTCTATGTGCTAGAAATGCATATAAAAATCCCTGACTCTTTTCTGAAATCACATGAGCCACACAGTGCCAAAGCACCATGAGTTTTGGTGCATGTGAAAATGCACATGTCAGCAGATGTGTGAGGGTGCCATTAACAAAAAATGGCATGGCTGGGTATCTGCTAGAGGGCAGCACATTTCTGTGGTGTCAGGAAAGCAATTTTGCATGTGTTCCCGACGTGCACAAATGTTAACATAGGCTAAATGTCTCAATTACATTGGTGGTCAGTGTATATATTCTCATTATGTTGGAGCATGGTGTAGAATCCTTTCATTCACTATCTCATTTTTGTTTGGAAAGTCTGAATGGGACGTCAAAAGTTGTGTACACACTATACGAAAATGCAACGATTATGCGATTTTCTTATAGTGTGTACCCTACTTAAGCGATCATCATTTTTTGTAACTGATGTATGCTACTATAGGTGGATTTTTGTTGTTGTTACTGCATTAACAGTATGTAAACATTTTGAAAATCTCAATAAACATGTCTGGATCCATTAATTTTATTTCTGCTCAGAAACCACCCACTGTATGCCCTAAACAGACCCTGAAAGGAAAGAAATAGAAGCAACATCTTCAAACAAAACACTCATGCAATATTAATGGCACTTACATTTAAATGGTTAAGGACACACTGTAGATGCAAAATGAACAATTAGAGCATGTAGTAGTAACAATGCCAAAACAATTTTAAAACGAATGACTTTTCAGGAAATGTTATATTAGACCAAGATGTTGAGTTGGAAAAACTGAAATTTATAGTGCAGCAGAGCCCAGATTATAAGGCAGCATTTCAAAGATCATTGACTTGTTCTTTGTCCAACGGGCCCACATTGTTGGCCTCAAATCCCCAGAAGAATAAGGCGTTCTAACACTGAGAAAAATTATGCAATGGCACCTGGTTGAAATTACCACAACAGACCTTTGAAACGCTCACTTGAAATATCTGATCCATTTATCTTCAGTGGCACACAGTGGTACCTAAACTGTGCAATGTGCGCTAGCTGTTAATGTCACAACATCTCATACAAGAATAGAAGAAGTGATAGCTGAGGACATTTTCAGAGTGTTCATCTAAAAACAGCACATACAGCTTTTTTTGTGTCTGCTAAATCATTTTTCTTTTCCACTTTTTATTTACAGAACCCATAAATATTTGCATAAAGCTTGATCTCCTAATCCAGAAATAATGTTTTGATGAATAAAAAAACAAATGATAAAATGCTGTGCTTAAAAATAAACTATTACATCACTGACCCAGTAAGGCTGAGAAGTGTTGTTAGAAAGTCAAAAGGTCTTGTTGCTGTTAAATCATCTATAAACTCCCCCCCCCCCCCCCAAAAAAAAAACCCAACACACACACACACAGAAGTAGACGTCCCAACTCGTGTCTGGACATGGGTGGCCACGCAACACTGCACAACATTGAACACACTGTCAGCTATTATATCTTTGCTTATGTGCAATGTTCCAAATTTCAGCCTTTCACTGATCACACTTCATATCTAAATGAAACATGGGCAAATCACCCAAACAAGTGGTGTTGTGTACACATGAAGACTTCTTGCAGCATGACCTTTTCCAGCATTAATATTAACCCCTGCTTATTGGAGGGATGAAGTTGTTGGCTTGACTTCAATCATGACTCATCAGCAAAACCTAACTTCATTCAATTCTTTTTATTGTTCTACCCTAATAACCAAAGATCATTAGGTCACACAGCTGTGCAAACCATCAATGCCATAAAAAAGAACATAACATTAAGCGATTTATGCCATAGAAAAACACCCCGATGATAACCCTTTCTTCAGAAAATTGTATTCAAATGATGCAATTCCCAACCTAAAGACTGCCCCACTAACACATTTCACCCATCAAGGCTTATGCAGGTCATAGATTTACAATTTTCTTGCCGAATTATCGGCCGATATAAAAACCGGCCGACATTCGTACCGTTGGTGGGGGAAAATGTCGTCCGTTTTTCTTAATTTTAAGAGATTTTGAAAATCAGCCAAGCTGGAAAATCCTGGGACGATTTGTTAGATCGGACGATTTTCGCTGTAATTTATGGTCAAATCGGCCGTTCTTCTGGCCGATTTGACAATAAATTGACTATGAAGAAAAAGAAGTAATAGAAGAAATAGATTTTGCAGGAGAAGAAGAAATAGAATATCAAGAAGAAGAATAGAAGAAAAGAGGAGAAGATGAAATAGATTTTGCAGAAGAAGACGGAGAAGAAAAAAGTTGCAACATTGTATCTATTTGTATGCATTTCGGATACAGATATTTCTATTCAAGTACAAATAGATACAATGTTGTTTCTCTTCTTCATAATCTATTTCTCTATGCAGGGACACAGCTATTATATTAATTGACGGCCGTAGACGGGACTAAAACCCGCTGACTTTTTTTTTAATTAGTGGCAACGTCGGCCATCTGATCGACCGATTTACGATTTAAATTAAATTTTAAAAAAATGGCAGATTTTCCCCACATCTATGGCCTGCATTAGTCATAGAGAACACGGCAAAACCATGGTGGGTAAAACACATAAGTGGGGCAGTTTCTAAGTGGGGTTTTAAAGCTTGCATCATTTGAATAAAATGTTCGAAAGAAAGTGATATCAACAGAGTGCAGCCTCTGTTCTATGGTGTTTTTATGGAGTGGAAATGTCTCCACTGAACAGCAACTGGCAAGCCAATAGTGAAAGAACACAGCTAAAGCTTGGGAGCAGTGAGGCTTTTCAGCAGTTGTCTAACATTAAGTATTTTAAATTTGGTAAGCATTAAAGTGATACTAAAGCTTTGGGGTTTTATTTAAAATAAAATAACAAACATGTCAAACTTACCTGCTCTGTGCAGTTGTTTTGCACAGAGCTGCCCCAATCCCCTTCTTTTCAGGTCCCCCACTGGTGCTTTGGCTCCTTCCCCTCAAGCAGTGCCCCCAGGGAACGCTGCCTGCCCTGGGGGCACCACTAGGTGCTTGCTCCTTCCCCTCGAGCAGTGCCCTCAGGGAAAGCTGCCTGCCCTGGGGGCACCACTATGTGCTTGCTGCTGCGCCACTGCTCTATGTGTCCATAAGACAAATAGAGCTGCGGCCTATTGCCAGCAGCATAAGCCAACAGGCTCTGGTAAGTTTTTGGGGGGGGACTGGAGGGACTGCTGGGGGGGCTGCTACACATAGGTTTGTTACCTCCGTGCATTTCCTTTGCAAATCTGTGCAGTGGATGTTAGAGCTGTAAAAACTGTAGCATTAGCTACATACAGTATACAGCACTGGGTTTTGGCAGCAGTGCAGGGACTTTCCATCTCATTCCCAGAACAAAGTAAAGCTAAGTTCTTGCTCAGCCATACACATAAAGCATCATATGTGGTTACATTTAGCTGATGCTGCTGTTTTTAACATTACAGAATGCCTATATCCTTTGCCAAAAAACCCCCAAAATATCTATTTCCCTGTTTCCCAAAGCAGTTACATTCAAGGCATACAAATGACACCTGTTACAGTTAACGTGTTACTAAACCCAGGACCCTGCATTCACTTTACCTGGTCTCCCACAGTACACAGAACATGGAAATGTAATTATTTTAGTAAATATAAACTGCTAAATACCTTTTCTCATCAGCAGTTAGAGAAGTTTTGTGACTTCAGCAGAGCACTGGTTAAAGCTTGTAGGAGGAGTTTTTTTTCTGCTCCAGTAGGATGCAAAACCCCTGACCCTCTGTCTGGACAGTGCTGATTGGCCCTGTGCTAATCACATGCACTCTCCCAAGAAAGAAAAAAACTTTTTGGCAATACACACTAAAGTGAGCATGTGCAGAAGGGCTACAGGTTCAGTCTGTCTTATCAGGTGGACATTTGAATGAGAGGAGGCGCAGAGAAGAAAGGATCAAACAGCCTTTTTACACAATGCAGAGGATTAACTCCTTAGGTTCCACAATGAGTATAACAAGCATGCTTTACTGCATATACAGACTGATTTTACTGTTGTGGGTTTAGTAACATTTTAAAAGTATGCTTATGTTAGCTTTCAACTGAACTGTCAAGCCATCAAATGGATGGTATCATAACTGATCACATGTGCAGCACCATGGCGACTGCAGGACAAACAGAGACTAAAACGGCAGCTTCATCGGCTATAAAGGATTGGAGGGTTTAGTTTCACTTTAATATTGTAGAATCCAGTGTTCAGTTTACAAGCCATTTTATCATTATACATTCATATGATATTCACATATTCTGTAGCACATTACATACAATATTGGACTGTTCCCATCACTGCCTCATAGAGTTTTCTATTGTCCAAATCACAATCTTTCACTCATCCTATGCTCACTTGAAAAAAAAAAATATTGGGAAGGTGGGAAGATATGGCAGCACCAGAAGAAATTTCTGGAAGATTCTGAAGGACATGGCAAAGCTCTTTAAAATTTATACTGCAAAGGGAAAAAATCTCTAACTACATTACCCTGCCTTGTACCTTCATATGAGCGTTGTTCATTTTCGGTCTTCAATTACTATGACATTAGTTGTGCTTCATTTAATGATATTGTACAGCAATAAAAAAGGCCACTCTGGCCTTACCAAAGAAAGCTTTGTTGATGGAAAAGTTTTAGCCATGTTTACATTTTCAAGTAACAGTAAAAACATGTGGTGTATTTTTAGATGTCAGATAAGAATTACAAGTCCACTATTTCACGTCTCTAAATTAATTTCAGACGCTTTCAACATTACAAGGGCTTGGCTTACACATACCTCAAAGTACTCCCTCTTCTTTTTCGAGTCCTGAGTTTCAGCGTTCCAGGCTTTCAAGATCTTTTTCAGGAAGGATTCGTCAAACGCTCTCTGGATCCTGGCGGCAGCCTCTAGGGGAATTGGTTAGAATAATCTTTTAAATTTACATTTGCTTACAGGTTTTCTATATTTAGTAATTCAACATTTTATAAAATACATTCCCTTTAAAACGTTTGTAACAAATTAAATGACTGAGAAACTATATATGCTTTGA
The DNA here is from genome assembly GCF_062004578.1 of Staurois parvus. Classification (NCBI taxonomy): domain Eukaryota; kingdom Metazoa; phylum Chordata; class Amphibia; order Anura; family Ranidae; genus Staurois; species Staurois parvus. The sequence goes on along the minus strand of NW_028317815.1, from coordinate 20,412,544 downwards.
GAAACAGTGTGCATTGCTGATGACCTGTGTACACGGTTAAACCTCCATGTAAATAGTACAACTCCTATAAAAGCCATGTGGTTTCTGGCTATTGCTCTTGAATCCTCCCCATTTCCTGTATTCTGATGTTATGTCTGTTCAAGTAAAGCCACACGCTAGCAAAACATTTCCAATCAGCCTGGCTTCATTGCTCTGCATTGAGAAATGGAGACATTTGGGGCCACTGGGTCAACACAACAGAAAGTGCAGCATGCATTTTTTCCAAAGTGTAACTGTAGGAAGATAGAAAATATTGCCTTTCACTCGTTACAGATTAATAAAACATGCTGACACGTGACATTAAACAATATCCTTATTCTCCAAAAACAATCCATACACATCTAGTACTTAAAGCGAAGCTCCACCCAAAAGGGGAAGTTCTGCTTTAATGCTTTGACCCCCGCTCTCCATTAAGGATTGGCACCTTTGGGGAGCGGGTACCCGAATTTGACAGGTACCCGCTCTCACTTCCGCTGCAATCGCCTAGGCTAGCCTTTCTCAACCAGTGTGCCTTGAGGTTTCTTTAGGGATGTCTTGGCAAAATGTCTAAAAATTATCCAAAACTTGTATACAAGCCTGATTTTTAGTTACACAAAGTCACACGTTTTCATTGTGCACCATTTCGACCTTCTAGTCGGTGGCGTCCTGACAACCAATGACATCTTCAGTTGATAAGGAGGATGTCAGCTGCCTGCACAGCATCCTAGTTTGACCCTCCCCTGCCCCCCTCCATCAGTGCTGGGGTAACATTAGCTCAGTAATGGAGAAAAACTGAGGGAGAAGAGAAACACTGGAATACTACTCAGTACCAGTGTGCAAAAGTGTATTGTCTTTGGAAGAATAAATCACCTCTAATGTTGGGTGTCCTTCATGTGTGGGTGTTGCTGTGTTATATAAAACTATTAGAAAAGGTTTTCACATTTTACAATGGGGTGCCTCAAGACTGTCCATAATTATAAGGGTGCCTCGGGACTGTCCATAATTTTAAAGGGTGTCTTGACTGCAAAAAGGTTGAGAAACACTGGCCTAGGTGATCGGAAGCGGGAGTTGTCCAACCTCCCTCCCTGTAGTCTTCTGAGACACGTGACAGGCCCCAGAAGACTACGGGGCCATTCACAAAGTGCAGCGCTTCTCACGTAGTGGGCACGCGGCTGTGAAGCTGCAAGCTGTCACAGATGGGTGCCCACACTAAAGATGCCAGCCCGGGGGAGAGAAGACAGCTGGTAAAACCAGCGGTGGTGAGGACACTGCTGGACTGAGTGAGAAGTAAGTGTCTGTGTTTTAAAAACTTTTTTTTTACAGCTGGAACTCCGCTTTAACCCCTTGGCCGTGGTACCTGCTGACTTTTTAAGGAGTTTTATGTGCAAGAAGGCAGGGTTTGTGATCATGTGATCACCATGACTGGCTGTCACAGCAATCACATGATCAGAAAGCTCCCAATCGCAAGTAGCAATTGGAAGCTTTCCATCAGTCTCTGTTAGCTGTGCCAAGAGTGTGCACGATGCATGCTCTCAGCACAGTTCTGTTTTTGTTTGGGTATGCATATATGTGACCTCTCGGCGTTAAGGCCCATCCGCATAAATATGTGCAGACAACGAGAAGGAGTTAATGTCCCATTCATTTTTTTTTTATTGAATGGTTTTTTACTGTGTTTTTCTGCCTCCTTGTAACGTCCTCAGTTAGCTCCCAAACCTCTTCTGTTCCCCCTCTCTTCTATTTGTTTGGATAGAGCAGTGCATGTTACTGTGTGCACTGCTCTATGCACACTACAAACCCCATAGTCACGTGTCCATCTCGAAAGCATGAAAGGGAGGATGGCTATGTTCTTACATACAATGGGACCATGGAAAACAAACATAGCCACCCTCTAAACTGGAAGCTGGATCACAGCAGGAAAAAAAAAAGAATTGGGAGATTTGCAGGAGGCTGGGAACAATAGAAGTACTCTTTAAGTTAAAGTATTTGTAAACCCAACATTTCATATTCCTGATATGTACCTGCTGTACCATGTATTTGTAAGAAAAAGTATCCTGTTCCCTTTCTATTGCTTCCTTTGTGTGAAATCCCTGGTGTTTCTACCAGTCCTTCTGATTTCCTATTAAAAACTTACCACACTAGGCATGAGAGCACAGTGTGGTTAGTGTTCTGAAAAACTGTGTGAAAACCATAGCAACCAGATTTCATATTTTTCTACTATTGCATTTACCGCACAGATAATGCACTTTTTATAAATAATCCCCAACAATTTATCTTATACCAGAAAAACTGTCAGTATTACCAACCCTTAAATACTAATACAACATCTGTCAATTTACTTCTGTGCATTGCTTGCATTTAATCAGTAACAGAACCTATGTAAGGCTTCTTTCAGTATTTTAGGGATTAAAAAGGGAATGAAAACTGTGAATTATGCTGAGGGTGGACTTCTTATTTGTGTAAGATTTTGGATCTAGCTTAGACCTGACCTTCCATTTTTCAGTGCCTTGACAGTAGATAGAGTCACAAAGACAGGCCTTGGGAAACTGCAGAACAATTACCTACATAATAATAACACAGCAAGTCTGTTCTGTTTCCTTCAACAAAGGAGGAAATATGATAAGAGAAAGTGTTGTGTTTCTGCAAAGCAGACTACACTGGATATAGGAATGGATTGCAATCTACGGAATATATAGTCCAGTGCTGCCACCTGTTGATTTCCTATCAAGTCACAAAATACTGTATCTGCGTTCAGTGATTTTTTACCAAATTCTAAGGGTGCCTAGCATTCTCCATTTTTTTACTTTTTGATCCTCTCTGAAAACATCAATATATTTTTTTCTTATCATGTTATTATGTTTGACAAACTTTAATTCAAATATTGTGAACTAAAAATTTTGCCATGGTCTTCCAAAAACTTGGAAAGATCCAAAAACATCCTATTCACATTGTCTGGGGCTGTAAGTACAAGATTCACTTCAAGAAAGTTAATTTGTGGATTGATCATACACTATATTGCCAAAAGTATTGGGACACCTGCCTTTACACACACATGAACTGTAATGGCATCCCAGTCTTAGTCCGTAGGGATCAATATTGAGTTGTCCCACCCTTTGTAGCTATAACAGCTTTAACTCTTCTGGGAACGCTGTCCACAAGGTTTTGGAGTGTGTTTATGGGAATGTTTGACCATTTTTCCAGAAACGCATTTGTGAGGTCAGGCACTGATGTCGGACGAGAAGGCCTGGCTTGCAGTCTCTGCTCTAATTCATCCCAAAGGTGTTCTGCCAGGATGAGGTCAGGACTCTGCAGGCCAGTCAAGTTCCTCCACCCCAATCACACTCATCCATGTCTTTCTGGACCTTGCTTTGTGCAGTCATGTTAGAACAGGAAGGGGCCATTCCCAAACTGTTCCCACACTGTTGGGAGCATGAAATTGTCCAAAATATCTTGGTATGCTGAGGCCTTAAAAGTACCCTTCACTGGAACTAAAGGGCCAAGCCCAACCCCTGAAGAACAACCCCACCCCATAATTCCTCCTCCACCAAACTTTACACTTGGCACAATGCAGTCAGGCAAGTACCCTTCTCCTGGCAACTGCCAAACCCAGCATGTCCATCTGATTGCCAGACACAGAAGTGTGTTTTGTCACTCCAGAGAACATGTGTCCACTGCTCTAGAGTCCAGTGGCAGCATGCTTTACACCACTGCATCCAACGCTTTGCATTGCACTTGGTGATGTAAGGCTTGGATGCAGCTGCTCGGCCATGGAAACCCATTCCATGAAGCTCTCTACACACTGTTCTTGTGCTAATCTGAAGGCCACATGAAGTTTGGAGGTCTTTAGCTATCGATTGTGCACACAGTTGTCGACTTCTGCACACTGTGCGCTTCAGCATGCGCTGACCCCACTCTGTCATTTTACATTGCCTACCACTTCGTGGCTGAGTTGCTGTTGTTCCCAGTTGCTTCCACTTTGTTATAACACCACTAACAGTTGAATGTGGAATATTTAGTAGGAAGGAAACTTAACAGATGGACTTATTGCACAGGTGACAACCTATCATGACCCCATGCTTGAATTCACTGAGCTCCTGAGAGCGACCCATTCTTTCACAAATGTTTGTAGAAGCAGTCTGCATGCCTAGGTACTTGATTTTATACACCTGTGGCCATGGAGGTGATTGGAACACCTGACTCTAATGATTTGGAGGGGTGTCCCAATTATTTCACAAATGTTTGTAGAAACAGTCTGCATGCCTAGGTGCTTGATTTTATACACCTGTGGCCATGGAGGTGATTGGAACACCTGAAAGGCTTCTTCACAACAGAGCTGTGAATATGTTAAAAAGGCTCCCTAAAGAAGTAGTCCTGGCCAGCTCAATAGATGATTTAAAAAAATGGTGAATGCAATTCTAAATGCACAAAATATAACTGGATACTAACATTGATAAGTAATAACACCAGGGGTAGCTGATCCAGGGAATATCCGATTGCCTTTTGGGGGATTAGGGAGGAATGTTTTTCCCCCAATTGGCCAAATTGGATCATGCTTTATTGGGGTTTCCATCTTCTGGACCAACTCTGGGTATAGTGTATTGTGTATATAGAGTTTTTGTATTTGTTTGTGCTTTGTTTTTATTGGTTGAACTAGATGGACTTCTGTCTTTTTTCAGTCTATGAAACTGTGTGACTATAAAATATTAGTAAGCATTTCTGTTGATGAGCTTTGAGCTTGTGTCAATGACATTAGTTTGACATCAATCTGCGATGCTTCTGAGATCATTTTAAAATTCCTTGACAGGTTGTGTTTGACCTGCAGTTGACCTCCTTCTGATCAGCTAAGAGCAGGTTTAGAACTTCTTTAGATTTGTACGGGACTGTATAAACTGTTGGAAGCAAACAAAAAGCCTGTCAACAGGGACCCTAAGGCCTTATCCTCACATCCTCAAAGTGTGCCATTATATTTTAACAGCAGGGCTCCTCTACTGTCAGAATACACAGATCTGTGGCCACAGCCCACTGACTGCAGCCACTGATCGAGAAGAATTTTACAAGCCCTTTCAACAGAAGACAATCACTGGATCAACTGCTGTAGAGCAGGAGTGACTTCTCATGGATCAAAACTTTGTTCCCTGCAGAGCCAGACGAATTTCTCTGATACCAAAAGGAATACATTGTTATATTTGTTAAGCAAGATTCACATTGTTAAGAATGGACTGTTGGAACAGCCATACAGAGGACCCCGAAAATCTAGCAGGCTATCATCATAAAGTCATGTTTCTCACAAATCTGTTAACCAGACAACTCAGATCATTAGAAAGAGGGTAATGAAATGATATAATTGCTGCTATTCACTGATTATGTAATCAGCACAGTGGCTAAATGGTTAGCACTTCTGCCTGGCAGTACTAGGGTTGTTGGTTCGAATACCAACCAAGGCACCACCTGCCTGGAGTTTGCATGTTCTCCCTGTGCCTGCGTGGATTTCCTCCGAGTACTCCGGTTTCCTCCCACACTCCAAAGACATGCTGGTAGGTGAATTGGATCCTGTCTAAATTGGCCCTAGTATGTGTATGTATGAATGTGGGTTAGGGACCTTAGATTGTACACCCCTTGAAGGTTAGGGACTGATGTGAATGTACAATATATATGTAAAGCGCTGCGTAAATTGATGGCGCTATATAAGTACCTGAAATAAATAAATGTAATAAAACACAAACACACACACCAGATCAACAAACACCTTATAAAGCAGTCACTGTATGCAGCACACAATAAAGGAAAACTCACTCAAAGCCCTGTTCATGTCTATGTTGGTAATTTTGGAAAAACTACTTTTGTAAATCCCTGTACCTCCAACAGGAATAATAAAGTGGATGAATTACCAAATATGAGTATTAAGGTGTGTAGCCACTCCTTTGCCACTGATCCTGTATGAGCCTTCTCAGGTCCTCCAAAGTGTATAAACTTACATTATTGGTAAAGTAAATGTATTTATCCCCCTAGTCTCTCCTGAGGCCCATAACTCATTATCTTCATGACTCAAGACTTGTTTCCTCTTGGTGGCAAGCACCACTCCCACCACTGAACAGTCAAGTGCTGCAGCCTTAGTGGTCAATAGAGGTTCTGATAGCTGAAAAGGGGTAGGCTTAGTGGCAAGAGGGGGTCAGGCTAAATCTTGACTTACAGAGAATTTAAGCACCTGTATTTAGCCTGCTTGAAAGATCCAGTGTCCCCTCCAACCATAAAGGAACTGATATGAAAAAGCAAAGGCCATTGTGCTTTACCATGTTCATTTATGCACTTTGAATGACCCAACAAGCTCCCTTTTGTGCGAGACTGTATAGCCAACCAATTCCTTTAGTATCAGCCCTCCAAGCTTCACAAATTGAGAAAGTTGTTAAAAGTGTATGTTAGAGATCTAAACAGCTCTTTAACTGAGACAGAATTATAAACTATGGAAGAGCAATTTGATTATATTGGTGTTTTAAATTAAAAGGATATGCATGCGTATGTATGTATACCTTTAATTAAACAATGATCTATGAAATAGATAAGACATCTTTATGGCATTTCAGAACATACCTATATGCTGGCTGCTGCGAAATTTCACCCACTTCTCCCATCTGTGTATTATGGTTTTCAGCACAGTTTTTGCATGGTGAGTCTCAGCACTTTGAAGCTTGGCCTGTATGTCCAGCTTTCTGGTCTTCCTTGCTGCACAGTACTCCATCCAAGCACTGCATATGTTAGAAGGAATTAATGTTTTATTAGCCTTTCACTGAAGCCTACAATACATGTAATGAAATCCATGTAATACAATCTGAAAAGACGTAGTAACAATGTAAACAGAAATAATGAGTCTCTGAAAGAATTGTTATCATTCCATATTTCAAGAAACTCTAATATAAGCTTGTGGTTATAGTCATGACAATAATATAAAAATACTAAAGCCTAATCTCAGGAAAAGCTTTGTTTTCTGTTATGTATAGAGTTATGGATGGTGAAAACCTCTGTCAAGAATAGATTTAAAAAAGGTCTGCATTCCTGTTTTTTCAGATTTTAATGTTGTCTGCTTCCCCATAGAGGAGACTTCTTTTTGTCTTCCTGTTCTGATTTTAAAGAGAAGTCTCTTTTATGCAGACCGACAAAGGAAAAAAAGGATCTAAAAGGGGTACTAAACCTTCTTCGGTCTCTATCAATATACAACAAACACAAAATGGTTATATGGTCTTATTCACACAGGTGTTGAAACCTGTAGTCTGTGAATGTGCTTATGCAGCTGAAGCCTATAGGTGCATGCAGGCGCCCATTCAAGCCACTCGTCCTTTCACAGGTACTAATTCATAGGCTTGAATGGGCTGCCTGCACAAAGCATCTGATGGTTCAAGCCCCATAAACAAATGGCCCATTCACTGATTATGGGCCTCAGCACTTATGTGAATGAAGCTTATACTGTGTTAACCCTCTTTATTAGTGTATGTTCAAAGGGATACAGTTGCTGAGGAAAAGAGGTGTTCAGTAATGTAATACTATGTTCTAATTAGTGTGTTGAGATTCAGAATCCAATAATTTCTTTTTTTTTATATATATATTCCATAGAGAATGTACGCACCAAAATGGGCTGAAGGGTTAAATCCAAACACCTCGTTGATCATAACCGGCATTGCCATTAATGTAGGAAGCAAAGTAACTATAGGGGAGATTTACTAAGACTGGATCGTGCAAAATCTGGTGCAGTTCCACATAGAAACGAATCAACCTCCAGGTTTTACTGTAAAAGCTTAGTTGAACAAGCTGAAGTTAGAAGCTGATTAGCTACCATGCACAGCTGCACCAGATTCTGAGTGCCCCAATTTTAGTAAATCTCCCCCTATCTTTGTTTCTCCCTATTAATTTTTAATTTTCTTCCTGTTTGTTTGTTTGCCCTCCAAACCTCAAACTTGTGTCTTCTTTATGAGCATATGTATCCTTACTTTATTTTTATTTTATGTCTTTGTGCAGATTTGTATGTATAAAAACAGTTACAATGCATACAATAAAAACAACCTACACTATATTGCCAAAAGTATTGGGACACCCCTCCAAATCACTGGATTCAGGTGTTCCAATCACCTCCATGGCCACAGGTGTATAAAATCAAGCACCTAGGCATGCAGACTGCTTCTACAAACATTTGTGAAAGAATGGGTGGCTCTTCAGGAGCTCAGTGAATTCAAGTGTGGTACCGTGATATCTTGCCACCTGTGTAATAAGTCCATCTGTGAAATTTCCTTGCTACTAAATATTCCACGGTCAACTGTTAGTAGTATTATAACAAAGTGGAAGCAACTGGGAACAACAGCAACACAGTCACGAAGTGGTAGGCCACGTAAAATGCCAGAGCAAGCTCAGTGCATACTGAAGTGCACAGTGTGCAGAATTCACCAACTGTCTACAGAGTCAATAGCTAAAAACAGTGTGGCCTTCAGATTATAACAACAGTGCATAGCGAGCTTCATGGAATGAGCTTCCATGGCTGAGCAGCTGCATCCAAGCCTTACATCACCAAGTGCAATGCAAAGCGTTGTATGCACAGTGGTGTAAAGCATGCTGCCAATGGACTCTAGAGCAGTGAAGACATGTTTTCTTTAGTGACGAATCATGCCTCTCTGTCTGGCAATCCAATGGATGTGTCTGGGTTTGGCAATTGCCAGGAGAACGGTACTTGCCTGACTGCATTGTGCCAAGTGTAAAGTTTGGTGGAGAGGGGATTATGGGGTGGGGTTAATTTTCAGGGGTTGGGCTTGGCCCCTTAGTTCCAGTGAAGGGAACTCTTAAGGCATCAGCATACCAAGGCATTTTGGACAATTTCATGCTCCCAACTTTGTGGGAACAGTTTGGGGATGGCCCCTTCTTGTTCCAACATGACTGCACACCAGTGCACAAACAAGGTCCATAAAGACATGGATGAGTGAGTTTGGGGTGGAGGAATTTGACTGGCCTGTACTTGACTGGCCTCAATCCGCTAGAATACCTTTGGGATGAATTATAGCAGAGACTGCGAGCCAGGCCTTCTCGTCCGACATCAGTGCCTGACCTCACAAATGCACTTCTGGAAGAATGGTCAAACATTCCCTAAGCCTTGTGGACAGCCTTCCCAGGACAGGGGAAGCTGTTATAGCTGCAAAGGGTGGGCCAACTCATTATTGATCCCTACAGACTAAGACTTGGATGCCAGTAAAGTTCATCTGCATATAAAGGCAGCAATCCCAATACTTTTAGCACTATAGTGTATATACAACGGGCGTTCAAGTCAAACTGGGACTTTTAATTTTACAGGTATAACAAAACGATGCTAGAGTTGCATTACTACACACAGTATTAAGTGGTAAGTGTGTCGTATTACTGATAGGTAGCACACATGTTGCAGGACAGTCCAGAGACTGTTAATCAAAATGGCAGACAACAGTGTTGGTGTGTGCATGGAACAATGTGTATTGATAAAGTTTCTTGTGAAAGAAGGCATAAAACCTGTAGATATCGACAAAGGACTTCAAGCACAGTACGGTGATGAGACGCTCAGCCTCAGTAAGAGATTTGAATGGTGTAAACATTTCAAAGATGGCCGCACGTCCGTCAGTGACAATCCCGGCCATGGTGGTTCCCAGCCCACAACAGTCATTCCTGTGAACATTCAGTGCGTGGAAGGCCTGATCCTGGATAATCGATACATATCCTGTCATGAAATTGCACAAGAGACAAATCTTTCTGTGGTCAGCATTTCAGCACTGATGACGAAGTGAAGCAGCCTGTCCCAGGATGGTTCAGGCGTACTGACAAATCTTTCACTGCCAAAGCTTTCCAGGCATTAGTTAAATGCTGGGATAAGTGTATAAATGTAGCAGGTGAGTATGTCAAAAAATGAATGAAGTTTCCACTCCTTCAAATTTGTTCTTTTATTATAAAAACTCAAAATTCCCTGATTGACTTGAATTCCCCTTGTAAAAAATTTACAATAAACACTACGAAAATAGTTGCACTAAGAATGTCCTTTCATTTCTCAGGAAAAACGCCATCAATTAGCCAAAATAAGACATATGTTACATAAATGTGTAAAAAGTTGGATGATAAAATGGGGATACTAATAATTATATTTTAATTTTTCCACCATTGATGCTTTAAGGTAACTCTAAGTTGACCAGACTACTGAATACATAGCAGGTCTCATGGAAAGGCCATGTATACAGGAAAAAAAAGTATGGCTTACAAACGAGGGGTGTAAGGTTGCACAAAAATTTCTATACAGTATATAGTAGATGCAGATAAGTTATGGATGTTTATAAGGTCTGTGAGAAATATATACAGTGGGGCAAAAAAGTATTTAGTCAGCCACCAATTGTGCAAGTTCTCCCACTTAAAAAGATGAGAGAGGCCTGTAATTGGCATCATAGGTAGACCTCAACTATGAGAGACAAAATTAGAAAAAAAAATCCAGCCAATCACATTGGCTGATTTGGAAATAATTTATTTGCAAATTATGGTGTAAAAAGTATTTGGTCACCTACAAAGAAGCAAGATTTCTGGCTCTCACAGACCTGTACCTTCTTCTTTAAGAGGCTCCTCTGTCCTGCACTCATTACCTGTATCAATGGCACCTGTTTGAACTTGTTATCAGTATAAAAGACACCTGTCCACAACCTCAAACAGTCACACTCCAAACTCCACTATGGTGAAGACCAAAGAGCTGTCGAAGGACACCAGAAACACAATTGTAGACCTGCACCAGGCTGGTAAGACTGAATCTGCAAGCAGCTTGGTGTGAACAAATCAACTGTGGGAGCAAGAATTAGAAAATGGAAGACATACAAGACCACTGATAATCTCCCTCGATCTGGAACTCCACGCAAGATCTCACCCCGTGGGGTCAAAATGATCACAAGAACGGTGAGCAAAAATCCCAGGACCACACGGGGGTACCTAGTGAATGACCTGCAGAAAGCTGGGACCAACGTAACAAAGGCTACCATCAGTAACACACTACGCCGCCAGGGACTCAGATCCTGCAGTGCCAGAGGTGTCCCCCTGCTTAAGCCAGTACATGTCCGGTTTGCTAGAGAGCATTTGGATGATCCAGAAGAGGATTGGGAGAATGTCATATGGTCAAATGAAACCAAAATAGAACTGTTTGGTAGAAACACAACTCCTCGTGTTTGGAGGAGAGAGAATACTGAGTTGCATGCAAAGAACACCATACCTACTGTGAAGCATGGGGGTGGCAACATCATGCTTTGGGGCTGTCTTCCAACATGACAATGATCCCAAACATACCGCCCGGGCAAGGAAGGAGTGGCTTCGTAAGAAGCATTTCAAGGTCCTGGAGTGGCCTAGCCAGTCTCCAGATCTCAACCCCATAGAAAACCTTTAGAGGGAGTTGAAAGTCCATGTTGCCCAGCGACAGCCCCAAAACATCACTGCTGTAGAGGAGATCTGCATGGAGGAATGGGCCAACATACCAGCAACAGTGTGTGCAAACCTTGTGAAGAGTTACAGGAAACGTTTGACCTCTGTCATTGCCAACAAAGGATATATAACAAAGTATTGAGATGAACTTTTGATATTGACCAAATACTTATTTTCCACCATAATTTGCAAATAAATTCTTTCCAAATCAGCCAATGTGATTGTCTGGATTTTTTTTCTAATTTTGTCTCTCATAGTTGAGGTCTACCTATGATGCCAATTACAGGCCTCTCTCGTCTTTTTAAGTGGGAGAACTTGCACAATTGCTGGCTGACTAAATACTTTTTTGCCCCACTGTATGTGAGGCACAATTATAAATATAAATTATATTATAGTTTAAATTATTTTAAATGAATTATAAATATAAATCCTTGGTATATTACCCAGCTACTTAGAGCATGATACCACTCTAGTGTTGCACCTATCAGCATAAGTATGTGTTAATTCAATATTCATCACCATTACTAAAGTGTTACTTATGAAGGCCTACAAAATGGCTGGCAGTTTAATGTTGTAAAGGTGGTATGTCCATTCAAATTTGGGGAAGCTGTATAAGCAGAAATAAGTTGAGAACTTAGCCCCACTGCATACAATACACATATGCCTGGTTGCAACTGTCAACACTTCTGCTTGGAACCTATGAGCAAAAGTCACAAGGCAGAGGGTATATTGGAAAGGCTTTGTATGGCAGTACACATGTACAGCATTCAATGGAAAGCTGTCATAGCTGTAAAAAAAGATGATGACTCTTCCTGCTATTCCCAAGAAATGAACAAAGAACTTGGATATGTGATAGGTACGGGAATGTGGTACTTGAGAATTGTGACTGAGGAGAACTTTAAAGTGGTTGTAAACCCTAGATATGAACTCTGAATAAAGCATATCCCTCTAGTGTGTGTGACTCAATTAAGAGCAATTAAAGTGTTACTAAACCCACAACAGTAAAATCAGTCTGTATATGCAGTAAAGCATGCTTGTTATACTCACTGTGGAACCTAAGGGGTTAATTCTCTGCATTGTGTAAAAAGGCCATTTGTTCCTGATTGCTCTGTTCCTCCCCTTGTTTAAGCAACCACCTCTTATCTCCTGATAAGACACACTGAACCATAGGCATTTTGCACAAGCACAGTTTGGTAGGTATTGCTAGAGAGGTTTTTTTGCATATGATCAGCACAGGGCCAATCAGCACTGGTCAGGCAGAGGTCTGGGGTTTTGTATCCTCATAAAGCAGAAAGAAAACTCCTCCTACAAGCTTTAGCTAGTGCTTGGCTGAACACTGATAGAAGCCACAAGACTGCTCTAACTTCTGATGAGAAACGGTATTTAGCAGTTTATATTTACTAAAATAGTTGCATTTCCATGTTCTGTGTACTGTGGGAGATCAGATATAGTGAATGCAGGGAACTGGGTTTAGTAATACTTTAAATGTAATTTCTGTTGCTGCCTAGTTTCTCTGCTATCAGCATTAATCACTACTGACAGGTTTTCCTGACACCAAGAGAAAAATGGTAACAGGGGAGGAACCTCCAGCTGATTGATAGCCTCAGCTCTGTTTCTGTGAGTGTGGAAGGGGTTGTGTCCCTTCCCTCCAATCAGCTCTCAGAGCTCTCCTCACTGAGCTCTGCAGTGTGTAATTGTGGCTCTCTGGCCCCTTTTTCTGAACTTTCAGACAAGCTTTATTAATTCAGCACTTGGAATTGATGCAGAGAAGAGAAGACAGGTACAACTAATGTAGGAGGATTTGTTTCATTTCTGGTGTATCACCTGAGGTCAGTCACTTTGTGGGTATAGGTAAGGTTTTACAACCACTTTAAAGTGGAACTAAACCCACCTATCTGTTTCAGCCAAGGAGGCTGCCATTTTAGCCTCTATTTGATTTGCGACTGCCATGGTGGTGCACATGTGATCAGTTATGGTGGTTAGACACATGCTGCACATGTGATCAGCCATTTGGTGGTTAGACAGTAGTTGACATCACAAGCAAATGTGACAGTTAGCATTCCCAGCATGCTGGTAATGTAACGGTTTGTTTTTTTACAGTGATTCTGCTTTAAGATGGGGTAGGTTTTACATAACAAGGAGAAATGGGGGGGGGGGGTCCAGCCCACTTAGTGGACTTGGGGGATATTTTGTACAGTTAGGAAGAATGGCAGCCTTGGAGAGGGGTTGATGCACTTAAACAGGAGAGAGAATCTGTATGAAGGGATTTTCCTGCATACTATGGGTTCTTTTCTACCCTAGAAACAATCTTGCGTAATCTTGTGTATATTTTGGGCAGCTCTTTCTGCACTCTGCTTCAAGAACACGTTCTAAATACATAAAGCAAAGGAATGATAACATCCTGTAACACCAAGTAGAAGAGGCTCCATGAACTGTGATGGTGGCCCTAAACGGAAATCTCTTTTTTTTTCCAACTCTCTATATACAAAATAAAAATGAAATACCAAACATCTCAACCTAGCAGTGCATAAATCTGAAATGTTTCCATATCACTAAACAAAAGCTTGACAGGTTTAAAGAACCTTGATACATCTGCCAAATGACCTTAATGCTAAAAACATTTTTACTTATACATGTAAATCTACTTTGTCAGGGAGTAAAATACTCACTCAAAGTATAACCTCTGCAACTTGTTGATGTAAAAGGAGTACGCTTTTTTAAATAGTTCTGGTGACACCTGAATGGAAAAAGAAAGCTGCATCAAAGGAATGTTAAGTAATCGGAAAATCCTTTGGTTTACTTCCAGGATGTGAAGATAGCGACACAAAGCTTGACAAGTCCTCTCCTCAAATAGCCTAATGTGCTTTATTTACTTCAATAATAAAGAATGGGTGAATTAACTAACATTATAAGAACTGAAAAAAGAAGCCATATACACAGGACTGTGTGAATGAAGCTCACTCAGATGAAATATCCCCATCCGTCCTTGTATAAACATGCACAGGCTCGCTTATATCCTGTGAGTGTGTATGAATAACAGTGCCGTGCTCATCTTTGAAGTAACTCTGGTAAACAAAAAGGAATCAGATCAAGGTCTTCAAACCACAGATTATTTTTTTTCTTCTGATGGTGAATTACTGTGGTATTCTGTAAAACCCAGCTGTGCATGCTTTAAAACTAGCCCACATGTGAAATGCTTTAATCAATTTGTTGGGTCCTCAGGTTATCCAATATGCCATTCATTTTGTTTATTTTCAGCCACACAATGAAAGCTGATGTTTAAGCTGATAAATATAAGTGGAAAGAATTACAGGGTTACATGATGAATGATAAAAAAAAAAGATCTGACATAGGATTGCACTGCTACATATCATTTACAAATGGTGAAATTGATTCTGGAATGGAAAGGTTATCATTTATTAGAATGAAGCTTACTTTAGTCATTAGGATCAATTTACAAAGCTAGCGAGCTAGAATAGGGATAATTATTTTCAAACAGTGGCAGTTATTTCCAGTTAGGCCCAAAACAATTTTTGAACGACAATCAATTGGCTAAAATTAAGATACTTACACTTGTGTTACCCTATTGTGATTTGAGTCTATTGTCTTCTATCATTTAAAGCGGACCTTCACCCTAGCTGTGAATATGTCCTCACCTGCCTCCTCCCCCCCATCCTACCTTAGCAATGGGCAGTTTTTTTTTTAAGGACTTTATTTGATTCTACTTTTGTCACTGCCCCCAGTAGGTGCACAGATGTAACACAAGGTTCAGATCCCGAGTAGCACATGCACCGTGGTATCCAGTATTTGTGCACATGTGGTTTTTTCCACACATGCGCAAAGGAAAACTGGAAACCTTCCATGTCTTTGTGCCTGTGCAAATGTGCTGAGGGGCTTTGCCAGAATCCAAATGGTGGCACCCGAGGGAATGGGTGGTTGGGGGGGAATCGGCCAATTAACAAGGAGGACAGAAGTTCCACTTTAAGATACAAAAGAAAACATCTGTTTAGCTGGTTGCCATGAACAGCATTTTTTTGTTTTGTAAATTAGCCTAGATAATCTGTACAGCTCATTTTTGTGGATTATAAGTAATTATTATAATTAAAAGCAAACTATTAAGGTATGACACTACAAATTAATGTAATGAGTAAACCATTTGAAGTAACTCAAACAAGTTGCTTTATTGAGCAAGGCTACATAATTATTCTTATCTTCCACAGTAAACATAAAAAGCACTATTATTAGATTTACATAATTGAAAAAGATGTACAGAAAGTAATTACCAACTGATCTTCATCTTGTCCAAACAAGTATTCTAGATAGCTTCCTGTCATTGCCTTTATCTTTGGTTTTCTTGTTTCATCAATGTATGCATCCCTATTAAAAACGTAGAGCTGAAATAGCAGGAAATAGTAGGATAGATGGCTTTTCATCATCTTACATGCCTTATCTTAGGAGAAATACATACATTTGATATGATACTACATTGCCAAAAATAATACGATAGTACCATTTGGGGTTCCATCAAAGTGTAGGGCTGCAGCCACTCAACTGGATCAGATTTTTCATTTGCAACTGTGGTGGCTGATCAAACTGATAGCTCCAATGGTGCACCTGCTGTGCTCTGACCGCTGCTGTCACCCCTAGATGTGTTGGAATCTTGAGTGTCAGGAGGTAATAGGTCCTAGTGTCCTCAGGAGTGAGGTCATAATATGACTTTTGTGGGTCTCCTGAGAAGAAAAGAACAAATAGGCCATCTTCAGGCCACCCTCCTTTTTATTTTATTCTCTCAAACTTTAGCCGTTTTTGTGACAAATGTCAGGCTCTGGCAGCTGCCTGTTTGCCAGGGGGGCCACCACCTGCTGCACAAGGACACATTCATGACACATCCCTTTTGGCCAGTATACCTTTTCACTGCCATAGATATAAGGGTTACATTGGAAGGCTAGCTCAGTAACCTCTATGTCAACTGCATTTTCTAAGCCTGTTAGCTCACTGTTGTTTCTGTGACCATGAACTTATACGTGGATGGTGCCCGAGACTTTCCTTTTTTTGGGAATGAATACTACCAATGGCTATCAAGTCTACAAAGTGTGAAAAGGTGGTGGCTGCTGCTTCTTGCACCTACAGTAGCCCTGTAGATGTGATCTGACAGCTGAATGGCTGATGTCATTGACAAGGCTACTACAAGAGTCCCTACCTATGCTTCCACTGTGCATAAATAAGCCTGCTGCATTGAATATACTGTATTTATACAGGAGCCACAGGTAGGTACACTTATTGATGTGATCAGCAGCCATTCAGCTGCTAGACCACATCCACAAAATTAGTTGCAATAGAAATGAAAGAGAGCTGCACATCTACAGATCTAGCTGTTCCCAATAAGATCAGGTTATCTTCCCCAAATAGATCAGGGCTATTCTTACTCCGATCTACCAGCTATTGCCATTTTCTGACCCTGCCACCTATCCAAAATACTGCTCTGATCTCTGCCACCTCTCTCAATGCATGCTCCAATTTGGCCACCTCTCCTCCTTGCCTGCTTCCATCCCTGTCACTTCTTTTTTAGCAACAGTTGCTCTTTATAAAAGTTTTCTTTCCTAATTCATTAAGTCTAATAACAAAAATAAACACAAAAAAATTGAATGTAATAAATACATGAGTTAAAAGGAATTATCCCCTATCTCCATTGTTGTGCACCAAAAAGCACATGCATTGAGGTGCAGTTGCAAGGTGCATTGGTGTGCCATTACAAATTAGTGGAACTAAGGATTATCCATTTCCACAAAGTACACTAAAAGCCAGCCTTAAGCTTTTTTGCTCAAAGTGAAGCTTTGTTTACACAGTCAAGAAAGCTGCCATCTTAACCTATCTTTGATTGGCAGTTGCCATGGCAAGTAAGAAGACAAAAACAGAAAAAGTACTTCTAGATGTAGTATCAAAAAAACATTTATTGAAAAAGAGGGGGCTGACAATTAGCCACTCACATGGTGTAGGAGGATAACAGGCACATCTAAAAGTACTGCAGAATCCTTGCTGGCTGAGGAGGACATTGTGAGCTGTCCTGGGTGACTGTTCTTTTCTCTTTGGTGTTCTGTGTAAAAACAGAACTGTGATTGGTCACAGCCGATCAGCAGGTGACAGCCAAAATCATTAGCTGCCACCTGCTCACAAACTTGTGCTGTTGTCCAAGCATACAGTACAGATTAGCAGGGGGTGTGCGCACATGGACCCAAAAACCTGGAAGTTCACAACGACGTATGGGTACATTGTGGTGCATGGCTGTGTCGCCCGCTAGCAGTAAATGCCCACGGGCAGCAAATGGTTAAGCTGTTTATGCCATTCTTGAGATAAGACAGGCATAATTTATTGTTTAGTGCATTTCCTATAGAAAGGTGAAGGGGATACGTTCAAGCTGGTGCTCTTTGTGGGTGATTTATTTGGACACATATTAAGTATCATTTAAGGTTGTTTATGAAGAACTATTCCTATATTTGGACAAGAAAGAAGAATTTCTCATTAGCTAAGCATCTGGACACTTTGTTATAATCTCACATTTAGTAATTGATTAGGTGGCAGTATACATTGTTTCCTTTTGTTGACAATTTCTGGTTGAGTTACACTCCAGTCACATCAAACCTTACTCTGAAATCGTGTGACTTACAGTGAAGTCGCATGATTTCAAATACCAGTGACATGCCGATTTCAGGTGCAATTCACAAGACATCTGATACAGATGTCTATGCAAATCTAACCAAAATTAGTGCATGTACTACTTTAGAAATCAGCCAACGGAACGGAACCGATATAAGACTGCTCTAATTGCGGACAATAGGCTGCGATTTGGCATGTGATTTGCAAGTTGCATGGCATGCAAATCGCATGCCAATATGCATCCAGTGTGACCAGGGTCTGATAGAAGGATAATTTGCATGATATATTGTACTTTACAGTGCTGTGCATGTTGTGAACTTCATATTTATGATCTTCCTCATCATGACTATATTAAATGTAGACACATATAATACCATAGAGGAGCTTGATGACCCTTTTCCATGATTTCCTTAATCTTCAGTTCCAAAAACTGGAGAGGATTTTCAGGGCACATAATGCACAATCCACAGAGTAATGCCTGGAAACCAAACATAAAACCATAATGATAACCGAGGTGCAACAGTAATGATAGATCTACCCAAAACTGCAGTTTGGCTTATTTTATTTGCTAGACAGTAATACTCGGGTTGGCCAAACATTTCTGTAGTGCTATGCAGGAGGGAAGAAGGAGATACCCTACCGAACACTCACCTCCATCTGTTCTTATTGTGTCCCCCAAAATCACCTGAGTGTCAGCATATAGTATGGTACTTGCAGAATCCCTACCAGGACATCCAGAACCCTTACTCTTAGGAAGGTTGCTGTCAGAACCTCCAATGGTGCCTGCAGAAACCTTACCAGTACATCCAGAACCCTTACACTTAGGAAGGTTGCTGTCAGAACTTCCAATGGTGCCTGCAGAAACCTTACCAGTACATCCAGAACCCTTACACTTAGGAAGGTTGCTGTCAGAACTTCCAATTGTGCCTGCAGAAACCTTACCAGTACATCCAGAACCCTTACACTTAGGAAGGTTGCTGTCAGAACTTCCAATTGTGCCTGCAGAAACCTTACCAGTACATCCAGAACCCTTACTCTTAGGAAGGTTGCTGTCAGAACCTCCAATGGTGCCTGCAGAAACCTTACCAGTACATCCAGAATCCTTACACTTAGGAAGGTTGCTGTCAGAACTTCCAATGGTGCCTGCAGAAACCTTACCAGTACATCCAGAACCCTTACTCTTAGGAAGGTTGCTGTCAGAACCTCCAATGGTGCCTGCAGAAACCTTACCAGTACATCCAGAACCCTTACACTTAGGAAGGTTGCTGTCAGAACTTCCAATGGTGCCTGCAGAAACCTTACCAGTACATCCAGAACCCTTACACTTAGGAAGGTTGCTGTCAGAACTTCCAATGGTGCCTGCAGAAACCTTACCAGTACATCCAGAACCCTTACTCTTAGGAAGGTTGCTGTCAGAACCTCCAATGGTGCTTGCAGAATCCTTAATAGGACTTCCAAAGGTACTTGCAAATTTCCTGCCAGAACTTCCAGTGATGCACACATAATCCTTGCCAGGACTTACAGCAATTCTGAAAATACCCTCAGCATGTCCTCTGACCAAAAGGTTAGCCCTCGATCCCCTCATGTTTTGCATTGTATTGGTATTGTTCTGTCACATGTTCTGTCCCCCTTTGTAATGTACAGCGTTGAGCGAACTATTGGCGCTTTATAAATACTGTATAATAATAATATAATAATTTAAGCTCCAACCCTGGAAGTGGCTGGTGCTGTCTTCTTGCCAGCAAAAGTGCTATACTAAACTACCAGTTGCCTGTTTTGTTGCTGACCCGGATTGACCTGACCGCTTTTGCTTTCTGTCTGCCCACAACCTAAACTTGAACCTTACCACTCTCTTGCCTGCTGCCTACCCTTGACCCTTTTCTGGATCTGACTGCTCTTTTGCCTGTTTTGTTTACAGTCTTCACACTGTAGTTGTTCTGTTCCAGCAACCCCTTTTGGTGGGGCAATGCCGAGGGCTAGGACATGGTAACAGCTTGCAGCAAAATAAACTGGGTCCACTAGGTTTGCACCCCATCTTCACCATCAGGAGCTCTGGTGAAGACCAGCTGTCACTTGGACTCTGCGTCTGCCAACTGTAACCTGTATCACAAAGCAACTAGGCTGGGAGAATGCCATTTGATGTCTATGGGATGTTTTAGGGCTTATTTAAATAGCTTTAGTTTTTTTTTTAATCTGACCTGCTTTTGTGAAGCTGCTTGGAGCAGTGTTCTTTTAGGTTTATTGAACATTTGCTTTGCTCCATGTTTTGGATTAGGCAACAAGACTATTATGGAAATTGCTGACAGAATCAGCCTCCTCTCCACCTAAACACATACTGCTTCTCAATTAAGGGATTTTTAAAAGCTTTTGTGGCGACTGTGAGCACATTATAACCAGAAGAATGCAATTGAAGTTGAAATAGATTTGTGACAATTTTTGTGTGTATCTGCAATCTTGTACAATTTTAAAAAGATCAGAGACACATTTTCAATTGTAATTGAAATCTATTTTCACATAAAACATAGGCACAGTTAAAGTGTAACTAAACCCACAACAGTAAAATCAGTCTGTATATGCCATAAAGCATGCTTGTTATACTCACTGTGGAACCTAAGGGGTTAATCCTTTGCATTGGGTAAAAAGGCTGTTTGTTCCTGACTTCTCTGATCCTCCCCTTCTTCTAGTTACCTCCTGATGAGACATATAGTGTGCAGACAATGCACTTGCTCAGTTTGGTGTGCGTTGCTAGAGAGCTTTTTTTTTTTCTTGGGACAGTGCATGTGATCAGCACAGGGCCAATCAGCACTGTCCAGACAGAGGTCAAAATCTCTACGTCTTCCTACAGCAGAATGTAAACTCCTCCTGAAAGCTTTAACCAGAGCTCTGCTGGAAACTGATAGAAGTCACAAGACTGCTCCAACTACTGATGAGAAAAGGTATTTAGCAGTATATATTTACTAAAATAATTGCACTTCCATGTTCTGTGTAGAGTGTGAAACTAGATATAGTGAATGCAGGGTTCTGGGTTTAGTAATACTTTAAGTGTAATTTCTGCCTGTTGCCTAGTTCATCTGGGTTTATAGGCTGTAATCATAATGTAAATCTCCCATACCTACAGTATTTCACTGCTCATGTTTTGTGCACATGCAACAATATTAACACGATTGTATCATGTAGGTGAAATATTTTAGTCTAGGATGTAGAAACTAGCCCTGGATGATGGCTGACCAAAGATGTGCCAGTTTTCTGTCAGGAAAGAAAAATGAAGGTTTTCTCAGAGGGAGCCCTAACATTTAACAATAAAACATAAAATTATAAAGAGCTTCAATAAGGTAAATTAAGGACAACTCACTCTATTACCTTAGGTTCACACAAGTGTTTTCAGCAGCATTTTGTGTTTTGCAGAAATGCAGCACAGTTCATTTAACATGATTTCCTGTGGGACATGTTCACATCTCCACATTTTTACCCAGTGCGTTTTTTATAATGCAAAAAGTTGCGATTTTGGTTCTATAGACTTCAATGGCAATGTTGCAGAAAAGCATGTAGTGCATTTTTATGTGCTTAGCTTTCTAAATCTGCCTAGCAACAAGAAAAAATGTAAAAAAACTGAAAAAAAACCCCCAAAAGCGCGTCAAAAACGCAGGTGAAAAAACGCAATGCAGAAACGGCTCAAACGCAACCTGCATAGATGTGAACCTAGCCTTAGTGTGGTCCATGTAGCTCAAACAATATTACCTCATAAATAGAAGACCTTGGCAGAGATACCCCAGTCCAGTAAAATGCTGCCCAAAATAGGACACACATGGCTTTAAGAAAAATACAATGTACAAAGTAGCTTTTTTCACCATACAAATTAAAAATTGATGATAATAATAATAATAATAACTATACCAGTACCCCTCTACACACCATTAAAAAAGACTTTATGGCATGAACTATGTCTAGACGACAGCGTGACCATTTGTGGAGATACAAACTAATGGGCTCAGTGTACTATGAACCACCAGGTTCCTAGGTAAATGATGCCTCTTGATGCAGAAGCCAACCCTATTTCAAGTAATTACCATGGCTTGCATCAAAAAATTAAATTACAGTGCTTTGTAAAGTCAGCTATAACCATGTAAACCGTGGAGTAACTCAAATAAAAAAGTTGTCCCACTGGTTATAGGCTAAGACAGATATGAACATAGATGGATGCCCCTTTAGAGAGAAATGGAATTTCCACTTGTGCCGATAAACTGTAGAGAAAATTATAAGACAAGGATCTTCAGTTCCATACAAAACCTCTAAACCGGCATTTCTCCACCCTTTTACCCTTGATAAAGCATTGAAATAATGACCAGGTATTGTGGAACCTCTGACAAGAAATGACTACCTACAGCTCATGGTACATTAGTGCAATCAAGAAGCTAAAGAAAGTTTTGATCAAAACTATGGTGGCATATCTAGTATATTTGACATTCAGAGCATATCATTTAGTTTACAATTCCCTATAGAATTATTTTTATCAGTCTTGAAATTAAAAACAACTTCAGAAAAGAAAGTCACAGTTAAAATTGTGGTGTTCTCTTAGTGGTTAGTGCAAAATTGCCCCATTGCATTTGTTGTCAGTGTAGGTGAGAGATCGATCCACTATTGCTCACTGCTCAAGGAACTCCTAGCATCCTTAGGAGGGTTGCCAGGGTTCCACGGAACCAAGGTTGAGAAATGCTGCCTAAACTATAGCGCTTAACCATTAGTCCTCATGCACACTGGATGTTTTTACAGCTGCTGTTTTTGGCTTTTGCCGTTTTTTTCTACAGCTAGTAAACCCCCCAGCATGTCATCCTATGTGTCCATGCACACGTAGACTGTAATCAATGTTTTTTGGCAGGGATGTTTTTTGACTGGAAAAAAAAACCCAAACTAGTGGGTTTCTAGAGGAGTTTTTTAGCTGTAAAAACACTCTAACGCTGAAAAACATGGCAAAATGCGGTAAAACGCCACAAACCAGTGTTTTTGGACTTTTTTTGACCAAAAAAAAGTTTGGTCAAGAATTAATGGCACCCGCCCGTGGGTCCACATTTCTCTGTGAGGGTGGTGTGGCTGCACGGATTTTCGTGCAGATCCGCAGTGGCACCACCCGCACAGATATGAACCTAGCCTTAACACTCATAGACTAAACCACCTGAATTTAATACCCCTAATCTGCATTCTCTTAAACGAAAGCTACTTTCCCATCGTGAGATAACTTGTGCAAGGCTGCATTCACACTTGAGCGTTTTGTAGCTTGAAGCTCAAAACTCCAAAAAAAGCTCAAATTTAATAAAAAAATCAATTGTTCTCTATGGTGCCTGTTCACGTGATCAGGTATGAACAGCCACCATAGAGAACAATTCATTTTTGAAGTTTGAGTTTTTTTGGAACTTCAAGCTACAAAACGCTCAAGTGTGAATGCAACCGTATTTTCACTGAACTTCTCCCTTTCTCTGTTGTTACCTCTTTTACACAATAATGTTGGAAGTCAGGGCTAGATGTAACCTGTCTGATCCTGAGGGTGTAGCAAAAAAACAAAAAAAGCCAGGGGGGCATACTGTCAACTGGTGCATGGGAGCTCCAGTCAGTGCCGGATTTAGAACTTGGGGGCCCAGGGCACTTCAACTTCAGGGGTCTGTCAAAATAGAGATTAAATTATATGACAAGTGGCATCATCATCAAGTGTTTAGCAAAATCATAGGCAAAAAAAAGTTACAAGCGGCATTTACCCTAGGTTCACATCTATGTGTGTTAGAAACGTTTGGAAAATCATGTGATTTTCTGACGTGCAGAAAAAAGCGCTGCATTTTGAAAAACATTGGCACCCCCATGCATCGTTATATCGCACGGTGCTAGTTTAGTGTGGTGTGTTTCTGGACGAGTCAGGGACTTTCTTGCACAAAGGGCTGCCCATTGAAATGAATGGGCTGCCCTACAGGCAAAGCATGGGAACATATGTAAAGTACACATGTGCACCTGCAAATATAGTAGTGTGAACTGAGTTTTAATAGAAAGTATATGTATAATAACACACGTACACATACGTCTATAAGTGAATATAAACATTCAGACCTTTTTTCTTAATAACAAACATGCCATACATAACTATTGTAATGGTTTTGCACAGAGCAGTACTGGTCCTCCTCTTCTTGGGTCCCCTGCCGGCGCTTTTGGCTCATCCCCACCACCAAGTAACCACCACAGAAAGTAGTTTGCTATGGTTGAGCTGGATATGTGTGTCCATAGACAAACAGAACGGGGTACCACCCCACCCCTCACTGGCTGTGGTCGACAGCAGCAGGAGCCAATGGCTCGCCCTGCTGTTTCTAAGCCAATGAGGAAGGAGAGAGCTGAGAGAGCCTCTGCTCCTGTGCACATTACTGGATCGAGATCAGGCTCAAGTAAATATAAGGGGGGAGGGTTAGGGGAGCTGCATACTGAAGGTCTTTAAGTTGTTATTGGGTACATTACAATAATAAAGTATGTCCACTGCACAGTCTTTAAAGGATAAGTTCTCCTTTGGGAACATTTGACATGTTTCAACTGATTTTACGGTGGAACATTTAACATGTTCCCACTTCTGAAGCCGGCGCCCGATCTGCTGCATCTAGTGACAGCTAGTGGGGATCTTCTGCACTCGCTAGCTGTCACTATTTTTTTTAAAACACAGCCATGTGGGGCTCCGCCCTCCCGGTTGCGTCATTTATTTACAGAATTCTGTGAATGGAAAACTACAAGTACCGACAGCCTTTGCAGCTATCGGCTTGTAGTTCTCAATAAACTACCACGTCACTAATACTATCTGCTAGTTGATTGATTCTTCCTGTCAGTATATATCTGCCTGCCTGTCCAAGGTACTCACAGACAGATACACTGGTAAGTCTGCAGGAGTCCTGCATGGCACCCGCAGTCTGCTGATTGTGGGTGCAATGCTTTCTAGGCTTCTAGCAAAAACAATAATAAAAATAATTGCCTGCAAAAAGATGCGCATTTGTTTTGTTTCTTTAAAGGTGAACTTATCCTTTACACTCAGTTCACACTACTGTGACCTGAAAGTCGCGCGACTTACAGTGCAACTTTGCCAGGTGACTTCCTGAGGATTTGTTGGTGACTTGAGTACATTTGATGCGTCTTTGAAGTAACTTTCATGCCACGCAACTTTGCCAGGGTAATCTTCCTGTAATGTCGGATCCAAATCACATCAATATAGATGATCTGACTTGGAAGCGACTTCCATTAAAGTCTATGGGCACAAGCCAGATAGAAGTCGCTTTGAAGTAGTACAGGAACCTTTTCTACAGTCAGAGCAACATTAGTAGTGCCAATTAAGCCAGCTCTCATTGACTAACATTGGATTTCACATGTCATGTGACTTGGGCTTTAACAAGTTGGATCCCAAGTCGTGGCAGTGTGAACTGAGCCTTAATGTAAAGTTTTTGTTTCTTTGAGTTGATTCATTGTTTCTATATTTTAACAATTTAAAGCGATTCTAAAGGTTTTTTTTAATTTTCTTTTTAAAATAACAAACATGTCTATACTTACCTGCTGTGTGCAATGGCTTAGCATGGAATAGCCTGGATCTTCTTCTCGGGTCTCATGCAGGCTCTCCTGGCCCCTCTCACTTGAAGGGTGCCCCCACAGCAAGCAGCTTGCAATGGAGGCACCCGCTGCTCCGTGTATCCATTCACACAGAGCTGCACCCTCTCTCTTCTCATTGGCTGCGTGTGACAACAGTGGAATCCAACAGCAGAATTGAGAGGGGGCTTAGGTCAGTATTAGGGGGTGCTGGGGGCACTGCAGCCTTTACAACCACTTTAAGAAAGCTTCATTGTAATTTCTTTTCAAGATCAAATCAATACTCTTTGCATTCATTGTCACAGGGCCCCTAAATGGGGTGGGGCCCATAGACTGTTGCCTACTCAGGCCTATTTGGTAACATGGTACTCCTTGTGCTGCCTTTCTTCAGAGACAGCATGTCCTATTAAAGTGCTACTGAATGGCCAGCAAAGCAGATCAAACAGCCTTTTGCTTGTCAAACACCTCCCATGGACATTGGCCCCTGAAATGGTTCATGTTCCCTCCCAGGGTGGGTGCCGGTCAATTCCTGCTGTCAGATTGGCTGTCCCAGGATGAAAGTTACAGGCAGGGCAGTGATTGCAGACACAGGTTACCTCGTAGATCTGGGGCAGGCTGTGCTGCTTGATGTAGCTCCGGAGCGGGCCGTCTGCGTTCCGCAGAGAAGCCATGATACCAATGTTGTGTCCTGCGGATCGCTGCCTGCACTTCGGGAGAAGCGTCCCCTCTGCTTGTCTCCTAGAAACAAGCCAACCAGAATTCTCCGCCTCCTCCTCGGCAACCACTCCCACATTCAATCTGAGCTCTTACAGACACGCCCACTTGTAGAAACATGCAGTCCACAGGTCTCCGCCTCCTCCTCGGCAACCACTCCCACATTCTGTCAAGTAGCATGCCAACCAGATATTGCTGCCTTCTCCTCACAGTCACGCCCACAGCCTGTCTGTGTTCTTCTGGACACGCCCTCACCAGCAGCACGTTGTAACTACTATTCCGGAAGCTGCGCAGCAAAGATGGAACGCAGAATGTTACCGGCTGGCGGTTTGACTCGGGGCCTCGTAGGGCTGGCTTTGGGGGCTGGGCTGTGTTATTGTGCCTACAGAATCCTAGCCGGTAAAGGCAGGGGGAAGAAGAAGGAGCTTGTGACAGGAGGAAGTTTACTGGAGAGAGTGTCCAACATGACTGTAGTACAGAGTGTTCAGTCAGGAGGTGCAGGTACTGTGTGAATGGGGAACTACAAAACACATCCCCCAGTTCTGCTGCCCTGGGCTCTCTTCGGAACATGACGTGGTGTTTGAATATGTGAGGGCTGGTATTAGGGGTCGGGTTGTCGCCTTATCCCTGTAAGGGCTCTGTACATGGAGCGTTCAGAAAACTCTGCATGCATTTCTGATGATGAAAAAAGGCTCTGGACATGGAACCGTTAAAAACGCTTAGAAATGCCGGTAACATCTACTCCTGAATGCAATTTTGAGGAGTGCAAAAAATGACTGTTAACTCAACTGCCTGTAAACGACTATATGTACATGGACATAGGAAACATTAGGGAGAGTTCAGGGGCTGCTGAATAAAACAGAACAGCTTCTGAACGTCAGTATGTGAGCTGCAGTGTACATGGGCCCTTAAACTGAACACATTCATTACACAGGCTCTGAGGTTCGTTTATTGCAGCTCAGGCACTGAGTTTAATCCGCCACACAACCTGTGTAATCAATGTGTTTGGGTTTAAAGGGATGATCGGGTGGGAGGGGGTGATTGTGTGTACAGGGGATTACATCTCCATCCCATTGGACTAATGAGGCTACAACACCAGACTGCTGGTTTATTTACATGCAGGAGAAATGATCTGAGTGATCCATACCAGCAGGCATGCATTATGCTCTGTAACGTGCCCTCTGGTGTGTGTTGTGTAGGGACAGTGCCATGTTTACCTTTTTGCACACTGGGTGTTTGGCCTCTGTGTGTCCAATCCCAATGTTTTAGGGCACATTCACACAGGTGATTAAGCGTGTCCTCCATGCAGAACTGCTGGCAGATGTGTGTGAATCCACCACAGAGCTCTGTACATTCTCGTCTGTCCACTTGTCAGACTTTGACATGCAATGGTGTCTGTGCTGCTGCTGTGTGTATCCGCTTCTATCAGCTGCCTGCACGCAGCCCCACAGTGGACATGCATCTGCCAGCGGTTCTGCATGGAAGAGATTAATCACTCCTCTGAATGAGTCCTCAGTGTGGGGATGGACATGAGTGGGCCTGGATGTATTCCCAGAACACTGAATACTTGCATTATGGGCATCTATCCCTGATCACATATCACCCTAAACATGAGTACCACTTAGATCCAGCCACAGTTCATTCAGACTTTAACAGGCTGTAGGCAGTGGGCTGGACCCTGCATCTTTGCCTCCTGCTTGCATGATAACTCCAGGATTGGACACACGGGTTGATTTACTGAAACTGGAGAGTGCAAAATCTGGTACAGCTGTGCATAGAAACTAAACCGCTTCCAGTGTTTTTTTTTTTTTCTTTTCAAAGCCTAAAGTGTTATTAAACCCACAACAGTAAAATCAGTCTGTAAATGCAGTAAAGTGTACTTGTTATACCTATTGTGAATCCTAAGGGGGTTAATTCTCTGCAGTGTGTAGAAAGGCTGTTTGATCCTCCCCTTCTTCTACATCCTGAATACGGCTGCCAGACTCATTCACCTTTCCAACCGCTCTGTCTCCGCCACCCCCCTCTGCCAATCCCTCCACTGGCTTCCGATTGCGCAATGGATCAAATTCAAAATCCTAACGCTGACGTACAAAGCTGTCCACCATACTGCCCCGAACTAAATCACTGACCTAATATCCAAGTACCGCCCAGCACGCACACTCCGCTCCTCACAAGACCTCCTTCTCTCTAGTTCCCTGGTCTCCTCCTCCCATGCCCGCCTCCAGGACTTCTCCAGGGTGTCACCCATCCTCTGGAACTCCCTGCCCCAACCCATCAGATTATCACCTACTCTCCTCTCCTTTAGGCGCACCCTGAAAACCCATCTCTTCAGGGAAGCCTACCCCACCCCCTGCTAACTTGCCGACCTCCTCCACTCTTCCTACCACTCCATCCCCCACAGCTATCTCCTCCTGTGCCACCATCCCCTCCCTCCTAGATTGTAAGCTCGAAAGAGCAGGGCCCTCAATCCCCTAATGTTTTGCATTGTATTGGTATTGTTCTGTCACATGTTCTGTCCCCCTTTGTAATGTACAGCGCTGAGCGAACTATTGGCGCTTTATAAATACTGTATAATAATAATAATAATACTGTCCCCAATCTATATGTCTTAGCAACAGAGACAAGTCTGTAGATGCTGTCTGCACTAAAGTCTGTAGCGCTAGATATTTTGTTTTTTTTTTTGGGGGGGGGAGTATGCATGTGATCAACACACGACCAATCAGCACTTTCCAAGGGGTCAGGGATCATGCAACCTTATAGGACAGGCAGAAAATAATGAAAACTACTCCTAGAAGATTAACTAGTGCTTGGCTGGGCACTGATAGAAGTCACAAGACTTCTAAATACTCCTAAAGAGAAAAGGTATTTAGCAGTTTATATTTACTAAAATAATTGTATTTCCATGTTCTGTGTACTGTGAAAGACTGGATATAGTAAATGCAGGGTCCTGGGTTTAGACTGGCCATACACCATACAATTTTCTGTCCAATTTCCTTTAGACTTGCCTTCAACTATGTAGTGAAAGAGCCTGCCTAATTGGATACAGTTGAAAGTGTTGTTAGGTTTTACCTCCTATTATATGGTTTTTGGTAAATCTAAACCAAAAATCTCAAAATTGTGTAACCACTTCCATACAGGGCACTTTTACCCCCTTCCTGCCCAGGCCAATTTTCAGGTTTCAGCGCTTTCACACTTTGAATGACAATTGCGTGGTCATGCAACACTGTACCCAAACTAAAATGTTATCATTTTCTTCATACAAGTAGAGCTAAAAACTGGGGTTTTTATTTTTTGCTAAATTAACAAAAAAAACAAACATTTTGAAAAAAATGCGTTTTTCATTGTTTCTGTTATTAAAGTTTGCAAACAAATAATTCATAAATTTAGGCCAGGATGTATTCTACTATATTTATTTGGTGAAAATAACCCAAATTAGTATTTATTTAGCCTGTAGGAAAGTTATAGAGTTCACAAACTATGGTATATATCTGAATATTGATCAATCCTGAAGTACTGACAGCCAATCTCATTTCTTGATGTGCAAGAATGTCAGAACAGTACAGAGATCCCCCAAATGACCCATTTTTGCAAAGTAGACAGTTCAACGTATTTCATAGTGGGCATGGCGAGTTTTTTGAAGTTGTATTTTTTTTTTTGTCATTTTTCGAAAAATGAAGAAATGATTTTCACTATTTATTTTTTTTTTTCTACATACTGTCACCAGTGCAGTACAGCGTCGTCATATAACTGGCATGGGGGTGATCAGGGACACTGACTGGTGACAGTACGAAAAAAAAATATTTTTTTACATTTTGTTTTTATTATTTTACATTTTTTAATTTTTTTTATTTTCATATTGCACTATGACCAAACTAGTATACTGTTACCATAGTAACATTGTACTACTTTGGGGAAGTGATCAGTATATATTTTTTTTTTTAACACAATTTGCTTACAGCAAAGAATTTCTTTGCTGCAAGCATTTACCTGAATGAAATCGATTCATTCAGGGTGTTTTTTTTTTTTTTTTTTTTTTTTTTTTGTGATTGGCTGTGATTTGGCCACGGCTTGTCACATGAAACAGCTGGACTGTGATTGGCCCAGCTTGTGCATGTGATTGCTGTGTCCATTCACAGCTAGACACACTTGTATACAATGAATGGCATGAAAGGAAGCCATCGATTGTATACAACTGTCATGTGACATGCTATGATTGGTCACATGGTACTGGTAATGGGGCTGGTATACAGATCTGTCATCGACCGTGTCCGAGGTACACGGCCGGTGACAGATTGCGTGGCCCTGCGGGCATGCGCACTGCGCGTTCCAGAGGACGCCATATGGCATCCACCCGGAGGGACGAGCTGTTTGCCCGGCCACCATCTGGTTATAGGCTGGGCAGCAACTAGATAATGTATGGCCAGCCTTAGTAACACTTTAATTGAACAAGCTGAGGTTAGAAGCTGATTGGCTACCATGCACAGCTGCTCCAGATTTTGCACTCTCCAGTTTCAGTAAACCTCCCCCACATGGGCCAAACACCCAGTGTGCATGTGACCTTAAAGTAGAACTGAAGACAACTTTTTTTCATTCATATTCGATACAGTAAGGGAGGGTTATAACTTAAATTATTTTTTATTTTTTTTGTCATCCATGTCCTATTGGAAAGATTTTATTTCCTATCCCAGAAGCATGGCAAGCAAGAAGGAAATTGCTCCAAATGAGGATATCCCTAGCTGGCACCGGAACTAGTACCCCCTTTGGAAGATTTCCCCTTTATTCCTTTTCTGGTGACCACTCAAATTTTGGGGTTCTCTTTATTTTCAGTGATAATGGTCACCAGGAAAAATAGAGAGTCCCTAACAATGACATGGACAGCAATAAAAACCCGACCGTGCACAAATTGAGGTGCATGATGTAATGAGCTTTACCTTGTGCATGCGAAGTATGATCATACCGTAAGCTCTCGTTATTTAGTTTCAAGATTTCCCTGAAGACAATAGTGCCGATGCTTTCCCTGGGGAGGTTGGGTATTAAAGCAAAGATTTGCTTTAATACAATGATTTCCTATGATCATGAGCTCCATCTAGTGGCCATAGTGTGGTATGTTTTCTGATTGAAGTAATTCAGGAAATAAACTGCGTTAGATGGACTGCCATCAGATGGAGTGGACAATCATGGGAAATCACTGTATACAGCACAAGATGGTCAGAATTTCATGCTTGTCACAATTGTCCCACTAATGTTTTATAAATAGACACAAGTGTTTATTTACCTGTGGATTTTTTATTTTTATTTTTTTTAACAGTCCAGATGGAAAACATCCCTACGTCAGCCAGTAACTTGGAACCACACCATCTGAAAGCACTCCTTGAAATGCTTGAGAGCAATGTTAATGATTCTTCAGTTCTCAAGCAGGCCTTAGTTACACTGTGTAACAGTGCAGCTTTCTCAGCTAAGCATGTAAGTCAAGGAGGCTGTCCAAGCTGTAAAATAATCACCTGAACATTGAAAGTTCACATGTCCATACATAGATATTGTTGAACATTCACATTAGTACACAATTACTTTTGGTATAAACCACATTTCAAGTGACTGGAAAGTTTGCAATTTTTGTTCAATTTTATTAATTTTAGTTTTGTTTTTTTCATTTTCTTATTTAACCACTTCCTGTCCGGACACTTTTACCCCCTTCCTGTCCAGGGCAATTTTCAGCTTTCAGCGCTATCACACTTTGAATGACAATTGCGCGGTCATGCAATACTGTACCCATATGAATTTTTTACCATTTTTTTGAGACAGATAAAGCTTTATTTTGGTGGTATTTATTCACCGCTGGGATTTTTATTTTTTTTACTATGTAAAAAGTCCAAAAATTTTGAAAAAAAGTGTTTTTTTTTTTAATAAAATTTTGCAAATAAATAATATTTCATCCTAAATCTTGGCCAAAATTTATTCCGTTATTTTTTTAGTAAAAAAAAAAAATCCAAATTAGTTTATAACCAAACATTATAATTTTTAAACATTTTTTTTTACATTTTTATTTTATTTTTTTTTATATTTTTTATTTTTATTTTTTATTTTTACATACTGTCACCCTAGCAGTACAGTGTCACCATGGTGACACTGTACTACTTGTGGGGGGTGATGAAGATTTTTTTTTTTTTTTTTTTTTACACTGATTGCTTTTACACCCATATAGGATGTAAAAGCAATCATTTCTCTTTCTCTCTGTCTGCATTCTTGCAGTCATTGAGAAATACTGAGTGAGCTGTGATTGGTCACAGCTTGTCACATGGTACAAGGCTGTTGTGAATAGCCTTGTACCATGTGACCTCTGTGATCATTCACAGATTTCACACGTAGTAAGCAATGATGTCACAAGTGACATCTTGCTTACTACTTTGCATGTGATCACTGATTCGCCAATCAGTGATCACATGACCGGGACCTCGTACAGAGGTCCCGTCCGACGATCGGTGTTTCACTGTGTCCGGAGGACACAGCGGACACCGGATCGCGGTGGTGCGCGCTCCTAGGGAGCGCGCACAGCTAGAAAAGGCGGGTGCCGTTTAGGAACGGCAACCCGACCTTGGACTGCCACCGCCCTGCCGTTTATAAACAGCAGGCGGACGGCAAGAGGTTAAATAAGATTACAGAATGTTTGTAGATCCATATTATGAACCATGAAAGGAATAGTTTATATTATCTTATTACATAGACCAAACGAGTTTCTATGTTTTGTCTATCATGTGCTAACTATGAAATCTATGGTAATAGGTTACGATATTGTTCAATCCATCCTGAATATACAGAAGAATATCAATCCAATCGATATAACCATCTCGTAAAATCCAATTTTATTTTTACATAAATTTTACAAGGTGATTAACCACTTGCCCTCCTGAGGATTTCTTTTTACTTTTGGCTATAAAAAATATATAGTAAACTCAGTTATTCATAAATTTAGGCCAAAATGTATTCTGTTACATGTTTTTGGTAACAAAAAATAGCAATAGGTGCATATTGATTGCTTTGTGTACAAGTTATAGCATCTACAAACTATGGCATAGATACTGCAATTTGCGCCATTTTTTCCTATACAGTGCTGTACTAATTTACCTGACAATTGCACATTCATGCAATGCTGTACATAAATGAAATTTAGGTCCTTTTTTTTTCACACAAATAGAGATTATTTTTCAGGTGGTATTTGTTCACCTGTGTGCTTTATTTTTCACGCTATAAACAAAAAAAATACTGAAACTTTTGAAAAAAAACCCATATTTTCTAATTTCTGTCATAAATTATCCAAAAAACTCAAATTTCGTCATACATTTAGTCCAAAATGTATTCTGCTAAATTTTTTTTGTAAAAAAAATCCCAATAAGTGTATATTGATTGCTTTGTGTGAAAGTTATAGCATCTTCAACCTATGGTATATAGATAATGGAATTTGCACAGCTTTTACTTTCTGACTGCCTCTCACATTTCCTGAGGTGCTAAAATACCAGGACAGTAAAAACACCCCCAAATGACCCCTTTTCGGAAAGTAGACACCCTAAACTATATGCTGAGAGGCATATTGAGTCCATGGAAGATTTATTTTTTCACACAAGTCTTTGGAAAATGCTAACATTTATTTATTTATTTTTTTACACAGAGTTGTCACTTAAGTGATATGTTGCTCACACATGCCATGGGTATATGTGGAATTACACACCAAACTACAGTCTGCTACTTCTACTGAGTATGGGGATACCGCATGTGTGGGACTCTTTGGGAGCCTAGCCACATACAGGAGCCTGAAATCCAGTGACCACTTTGAAAGCCTGAAGGTGCGTAACTTCCTCATTTCACTTCCTCACTACCTATCACAGTTTCGGAGGCTCTGAAATGCCAGGATAAAACTCCCCCAAAAGAACCCTTTTTGGAAAGTAGACACCCCAAGGAATTTAAAAAGACGCATGGTGAGTATTTTACTGATCTCATTTTTTTTCTTACAAGGTTTTGAAATATATAAAAAAAAGTGTGTTTTTTGTTTTCTTTTTTAATTTTCCAAAAACTTTTGGCAACAAACAAGATCTGCAAAATACTTGATATGCTTCCTATCAAATTCCAAGAGTGTCTACTTTCCAAAAAGGGGTCATTTGGGGGGGTTTGGTGCTATCCTGGCATTTTAGGGCCTCCGAAACTGTGATGGGTAGTCAGGAAGTGTAATGAGGAAATCAAGCCCTTTAAAAGCCTGAAGGTGCTTATTGTATTTTGGGGTCCTGTATTTGGCTAGACTGAAAGTCACTCACGTGGGGGGTGTCTACTTTCCAAAAAAGGGTCATTTTGGCAGGTTGGGGGCATTTTATGCCCAGCATTAGAAGTTTATGCCATGCATCACTCTTCTAACCACTTGAAGACCAAGCCTTTTCTGACACTTTGTTCACATGAAAAAAAACAGTATTGTTTGCTAGAAAATTACTTTGAACCCCAAACATTATATATTTTTTTAAAGCAGACACCCTAGTGAATAAAATGGTGGGTGCTACAATTTTTTTATGTTGCATAGTACTCGCACAGCGATTTTTTTTTTTTTTTCTTTTCAAACGCATATTTTTTGCAAAAAATACACTTTTTTTTTTTTTTACTTTTAATGCACATAAACACAATATATTGGCCAATTCTTTGGTCAAAATGATGATGGTATGCAGAGTAAATAGATACCAAACATGACATGCTTTATAACTGCGAATGCCCCTGTAACGTAGATGTGGGATTCAAGTGATTGGACTGAAATGTGATCAGTAGCAATATGTAATTGTAAGTTTAGTTTCATTCCTCGTTATTAAAGAGATATTCAGTCATAGGTGTTCAGAGACATGCTCACCCATTAGCATCTGAAAAGACAGAGCAGCTTCCAGACTGGAAGTGACATCTAAGTGCCAATAAGGTGTGTATGTATGTGTATGTATGTGTATGTATGTGTGTGTGTGTGTGTGTGTATATATATATATATATATATATATATCTATCTATCTCAGACTTTGCCAACTTCCTGAAGTTTAAAAGAGGAACGCAGACGTTTTGGCTTCATGACACCAGGGGGCTCCGATGTGTCTGGGAGCTTTAAAGTATATCAGCAGATCAAAGGAATAGGTTTCATCTCTCATAAAAGCTAAAATATTAGTTGCAGAGAGATGAAAATACTTCCTTCTGATTGGGCACTCTGTGAGCTACATCTGCATGTAAAAACCGTATTTGTGGCCTAGGTAGAATGCCAGAAAAATACAGGAAATGATTATGTGGCGCCGGATTGCGACAGCTGAACAGTGATTGGTACTGTCGCGATCAGACTGATGCGCTGGTGTCGGAAACTCAGTCCCTGACATGGTGATTCAAACCGTTCCTGGTCCAATCGACTTTGGGCGTTTCAGCACCCAGAACGTATTGTGGGCTGGTACAGGAACACCCCCCAGGGTTGATTGGCCAAGGACTAATGTCCAGCCTACGTCCATATTCCCATAAATTGAGGAGTTGAGGTATGGACGCGGTGATTCGTACGGAGCCTGTCCTATTGACTGACGGATCGCGGACTTTCTCTGACTTGCTCCAGTCGCAGGATAACTCTTGGTAAAAGTTTTTTGTTTTTATTTCCCTTTTATTTTATAGTGAATAGTCAATTATGTGTCTTATTTGTGTGTTTTGTATTTTCTTTAACTTTTTATACTTTGTACATATTTTATGCACTGCCCACTTTCGGGATTGTACATCCTAAAATTAATAAATGACTTCTGGGTACTTAAGTGGGCTCATATCTCCGGAGAGATTAGATTGTATTGTATTTTAGTGTCTTTAAATGCTCGGTCAAATTCATTGCCAATCTGTATGCACTTGCACTGTGTGTTGGCAGATTGCGTGCAGATTGTAAGGGTGACAGGTCTGCCAGATGGAGGTGTGTGTGTGTGTGTGGTGTCCCAGCAGACCATTCTGCGGATAAACTGTTGGGTGGTGGCAAGCTACCATTTGTGGTGTGTCTGGTTTGGGGGTGTGTGGACAGTGGAAGAGTGATTAACACCGGGGTTCTGGCTTGTAGGATAGCTGGAGGTATCCTAGAAGGGTGTGTCAATCGCTAGGCTGCTCCTCAACCCTAATTAGTGCACCAGATTGTATGTAAGATTGTGTCTGCCTGTGTGTGTGAGATCAGCCAGCTGGATTGGAGTGGAGTCTCACTCTAGTCGTGGCCAGAGGTAGCGCGGGCTGTGAAAGTGTATCACGGCAGGTCATAGATAGATAGATAGATAGAGATATATATATATATATATATATATATATATATATATATATATACAGTCATGGCCGAAATTGTTGGCACCCTTGATATTTCTCCAGGAAATCATGTATTTCTCACGAAACGTATTGCATTAACACATGTTTTGCTATACACATGTTTATTCCCTTTGTGTGTATTGGGACAAAACAAAAAAAGGGAGGAAAGAAAGCAAATTCGACATAATGTCACACAAACCTCCAAAAATGGGCTGGACAAAAGTATTGGCACCCTTTCACAACTGCGGATAAATAAGAATGTTACAAGCATGTGATGCTCCTGTAAACTCACCTGGGGCAAGTAACAGGTGTGGGCAATATAGAAATCACACCTGAAAGCAGATAAAAAGGAGAGACGTTCACTTAACCTTTGCATTGTGTGTCTGTCTGTGCCACACTAAGCATGGACAACAGAAAGAGGAGACGAGAACTGTCTGAGGACCTGAGAACCAAAATTGTGGCAAAATATCAACAATCTCAAGGTTACAAGTCCATCTCCAGAGAACTAGATTTGCCTTTGTCCACAGTGCGCAACATTATCAAGAAGTTTGCAACCCATGGCACTGTAGCTAATCTCCCTGGTCGTGGACGGATGAGGAAAATTGATGAAAGATTGCAACGCAGAATAGTCCGGATGGTGGATAAGCAGCCCCAAACATGTTCCAAAGACATTCAAGCTGTCCTGCAGGCTCAGGGAGCATCAGTGTCAGCGCGAACTATCCGTCGACATTTAAATGAAATGAAACGCTATGGCAGGAGACCCAGGAGGACCCCACTGCTGACACAGAGACATAAAAAAGCAAGACTACAGTTTGCCAAAATGTACTTGAGTAAGCCAAAAGCCTTCTGGGAAAACGTCTTGTGGACAGATGAGACCAAGATAGAGCTTTTCGGTAAAGCACATCATTCTACTGTTTACCGAAAACGGAATGAGGCCTACAAAGAACAAAACACAGTACCTACGGTAAAATATGGTGGAGGTTCAATGATGTTTTGGGGTTGTTTTGCTGCCTCTGGCACTGGGTGCCTTGACTGTGTGCAAGGCATCATGAAATCTGAGGATTACCAAAGGATTTTGGGTCGCACTGTAGGGCCCAGTGTCAGAAAGCTGGGTTTGCGTCCAAGATCCTGGGTCTTCCAGCAGGACAATGACCCCAAACATACGTCAAAAAGCACTCAGAAATGGATGGCAAAGAAGCGCTGGAGAGTTCTGAAGTGGCCAGCAATGAGCCCAGATCTAAATCCCATTGAACACCTGTGGAGAGATCTTAAAATTGCTGTTGGGAAAAGGTGTCCTTCCAATAAGAGAGACCTGGAGCTGTTTGCAAAGGAAGAGTGGTCCAAAATTCCGGGTGAGAGGTGTCAGAAGCTTATTGATGGTTATAGGAAGCGACTGATTTCAGTTATGTTTTCCAAAGGGTGTGCAACCAAATATTAAGTTAAGGGTGCCAATACTTTTGTCCAGCCCATTTTTGGGGTTTTGTGTGACATTATGTCATATTTGCTTTTCTGCCTCTGTTTTATAATTGTTCCAATACATACAAAGGGAATAAACATGTGTATAGCAAAACATGTGTTAATGCAATACCTTTTTTGTGTGAAATACTTGATTTTCAGGAAAAATATCAAGGGTGCCAACAATTTCGGCCATGACTGTATATATATATATAGATATATATATATATATATATATAGATATATAGATATATATATATATATATATATATATAGATATATATATATATAGATATATATATATAGATATACAGATTAAGTCCCCCTTATTCCTTCTTACCCCAAGTCATGGCCGCACGTGCGCGCCTCGGTTAGCTAGTCGCTGTGGGCGTGTGAGGTGGACCATGACAGCCCCGTGCAATGGCAACAAACTGCATACATTTTTAATATCCATAGGCAACGCTTTAAAAGCCCTTACAAGATACCATTTTAGATTTACAGAGGCGGTCTAGTGCTAGAATTACTGCCCTTGATCTGACGTTTGCGGAGATAACTAACATGCATGTTTACGTACTGGCCCAGGGTCAACGCTTGCGGGGGTGAGGATGCTGCTTTTTTTTTTTTTTTTTTTTTTTTTTTTTTTTTTGATCTCTTTTAATGCTATCACAGGGAATACAAATATCCTCTAACTTCAATGGGCATTGTCATAGATTCTTTTTTTGAGAAATCTGGGGTCTATCAGACTTTAGGTATCTCCTCTGCCCTTACATTATCTAATCTCACCAAGATCGGTGTGATAAGATGCTTTCCCAATTTACAAATGGCGCTGTTTATATCCTGTGAAATGGAAGTGATGAAATGCGCGTAGCTTCCGATTTCTTTGACTATAGAGACGATTGGCACTATTCCGGTCTCCAATCAGCTCTATGGTTAGCTGGCAGAAACACTGGCTGCATTCTCAGGTTCCCCCGATGGCACGGGACTGCCCAAGAAGGCTGTGGAAGGCAACAGGGTAGGTCCTGCAGCTAATAAGCCACTAGGATTGCTTTTACATGAAAGCCGAGTGCCGTCTGAAACAAATGATACCAGGATGATGCCGGCATCATCCTGGTATAACCACTCAAAGTCCAGTGATATACCAGTATGTCGCTGGTCCTTGTTTGGTGTATATGCTATGTTGTGTGTGTGTGTGTGTGTGTGTGTGTGTGTGTGTGTGGTGTTTTTGTATACAGCCTGTGGGCTGAATGGGGGGAAAAGAGAAGAAATCTCTGCCTGGAAAAAGTGTGTGATATGCCCACCATTAGAATACACTGCTCTGCATCCACCCACTTCTAATGGTGGGCACACATGAAATGTGCCAAAAAATATTATAAAATATATATACCAATGCATAGGGGCCATCCACACACTGGCCACCCCAGGCCCCTACGTCCAGTTGCTTTGTAAATTACAAAAGCGTTATATATAGCCAATTGAAATAAGACACCTTTTTGTGTCAAGCTTTCCGGGAAACTAGGTAGTGTAGTTAGGAGCAAGTGAGTCTATATGTGGATGAAAGTGAAGTGATGTAGACAGCAGTGGTCAGGGCAGGACAGAGGAGAGATTCTGCCATAGAGGCAGTCGGTTGCAGAGTAGAAAAGAGAAGGGTTAAAGTTGTGCGGGTAATTGTTTGTTTGCTGCTTGGAGAGATAGGTGTTTGAAGATGAGGACACTGTGAAGGTGATGAGATTGTGATCAGAGAGCGGAAAGGGGGTGTTTGTGAGGTTGTAGGGAGTGCAACGATGGGAGAAAACAAGGTCTAATGTATTCCCATCAGAGTGAGTGGAGGACTGTGTCCATTGTGTTAAGGCAAAAGATGAAGTAAGGTTTAAGAGTTGTGATGTAGCCAGGTTGTTAACATTGATGGGGGATGTTAAAAACTCCAAGAATGATAGCGGGTTATTCAGAGGAGAGAAAGTAGGGTAGCCAGGCGGAGAAATCATCAAAGCGAGACACCGGTCTAGGAGGTCGATAGATCACTGCAATCCTCAGAGAGATGTGAGAAAACAGCCAAATTCAGTGAGTCTCGAAAGAAGGATAAAGAGGGAGGGTTATGAAGGACTTGAAAGATGCTCAGTGGGGATAGAAGCAAACCAACTCCACCACCTTTCTGACCACTGTGTCTGGGTGAGTGGGTCCAGAGAAGGCCTCCATAGGAAAGTTCTGTGGGAGAAGCATAATCTGCTGCTTGAAGCCAGGTTTCTGTAATTGCTAGTAGGTTAAGGGAGTAGGAGACAAAAAGGTCATGGACAGTGGTGAGCTTATTACAGACAGAGCGGGCGTTCCAGAGTGCACATGAAAAAGGAAGGGTGGTTTTTAGATACAGTGAAGGAAATGAGTATTTGATCCCCTGTGCTTTCTTGAGAAGAGGGACCTTCCAGCACTGCAAGATTTCAATCCTTGGCGTAGTGTGTTACCAACTGTTTTCTTGGTGACTGTGGTCCCAGCTGCCTGGAGATCATTGACAAGATCCTCATAGTATAGTTCTGGAATGATTCCTCACTGTTCTCATGATCATTGACACTCCACGAGGTGAGATCTTGCATGGTGCGCCAGACCTAGGGAGAATGAGTTTTGTGTTTCTTCCATTTGCGAATGATTGCACCAACTGTTACCTTCTCACCAAGCTGCTTTGTGATAGTTTGGTATCCCAGTCCAGCCTTGTGTAGGTCTGCAATCTTGTCCCTGACGTCCTTGGACAGCTCTTTTGTCTTTGCCATGGTGGAGAGTTGGAATCTGATTGTTTGATTGCTCCTGTGGACAGGGTTTTTTTTATACAGGTAATAAAATGAGATTAGCAGCACTCCCTTTTTTAAGAGGCTGCTTCTAATCTCAGCTTGTTATAAAGGCACCTGGTAGCCAGAAATCCTGCTGAATGATAGGGGATCAAATACTTATTTCCCTCATGAACATGCAAATCAGTGCATAATTTGTTAGACATGCATTTCTTTTGAATTTTTTGTTGCTGTTCTGTCTTTGTCTTACAATACACCTCCCGTTCGATTTTTAGACTGATAATTTTTGTGAGTGGGCAAACATTCAAAATCAGCAGGGGATCAAATACTTATTTCCTTCACTGTATATTGTTGATCATATTAATTGCTATGGCCCACAATCAAATTGTACAGATCTTCTGTGAAAAACTCCATAAAATCAAGGGGAGTAGTTAAATTTGCTGTTTCCACCTGAATTCCGGGTTGGTCAGTGAATGGGGGAAGTAAGGCTGCTGCAGAATCTGTGGGCTGCTAATCAGGATTTGCAAGCACATCCAGAAGGACACTAGGGGCTCTACGGGCCTGTGTGCAAATTCTTGGTGGCTTCGGGACACTACTTGTGCTCGCCACCGCACCAGCTTGTACTGCACTTATGGGACTCGCCACGTCACCAAGTGATACTGCAGTGCTGGTATAAAAAGACCAGGATATACTAGGCCACAGGTGCTCGCCAGTTCACTAAAAGGTGGTGCGGCACTAGTACTGGCACTTTGCTGCATATGAGACAAGTCATGCGATCCTAACACTTCAGCTTCATGCAGTCGGGTACGCCTGATCTTAATGGGGACCTCTTTTCCATCGTCTGAGCTACCTGTCAGGGTACCGCTGCTGTCTACAGGTCTGTATTGAGGCTGGTTGTGTCAGGGAGTCTTCCCCTTCGCTCTCACCTGACATGCTCATTATCCTGTAGGCCTCTTCACTAGTGTACCTTTCGTTGGACATTTTGGACTCTAAATTTACAGCTACCTAGTGCAACTCAAGGGAAAAAGAGAACCCGGCTGTCAGGGACTGCTTGAACCGCTACAAAAAAAAAATTACCGGCAAGTGCTAAGAGATCAGGCCTGAGTCTGTGAACACTGTGGTTTTGTGTGCAATGTATTACAGGTGACAGTGATCAGAAATTATACTGACACTGCACTTCTTGTTAGGGGTGGGGGGAGCGTTGGGGCTAAATGCTAGTGTTGGCAGCGACCGGGGATTATCCTGTTAACTGCGTTTTTGGGGACACTAATACTAAAGGGGCACTGGTATAGTTTTGTTCGTGATCAATATATTGATCCGTACAAACACTATACTAGTAATGACGGTGATCAGCGACCTATAGCGTGAATGCAATAGTGTGCGGGCAGGGATGCTGACCCTGACGCTATCTGACGTTGCTAGTGGCACTAATGGTGATCAGTGAAAAATACTGTACTAATGGTGGGGGGGGGGGGCAATCAAAGGGTTAAATGTGGCAAACAAGGGGTTAAAATGTCTCTAACGTGTGTGGGTGCACTGTACTGTATTTACTCACGTGTGATGTTTTGCTTCTCTCTGGAACAAAATGGTTCCAGGGAGAGAAGAACCTAGATCCTGTGCCTGTATTTACAAATACAGACAGAGCTCTGCATCTCCATTCGCTGTAGGAGATTGGCAGAGTCCTGGCCAAATTACTGGCAGAGACCTGCTGACATACACCTTCTACAACGAATGACAGCAGGGGGGGTGCGCAAATCCGTGGTCTAAACCCGAAAGAGCAAAGCGATGTACGGGTACATCGCTTTGCCTGCAGCTACCGCCCATCTGCAGTACATGGCGGGCGGGAAGTAGTTAAAAATGGTGTATGTGTATAAAAGTGCCACGTGTCCTTCACAATATCACACTAACCAACAAGCCACTAGAAATATAGATATGAAACACAAAGTCTAATAAAGCAGTGGTTCTATGTCTTCAATATAATTCAGCAATAATGCAAGTATTCTCCAGTGATTTTCATATCTGTCTTAAGACCTCTACCATCACCAGATGTGCTCTCACCTGGAGTACGACCATACAAATCAATACAAGGTTCCTTTGAACAATTGACATATGTTGAACGGAGCAGGGGATGGCAGGTATACCTTCTGAGTGGATTTCATCTGGTTCCACAGTGTGTGGCCAGTTTTAGTTTTCTCTGACATTCAAAAGAGCTGGTAACTCCAAAAGGTTAAAATCCAATTGTCTTTATGGAAAATGATGTCGAGGTTAAAATCCAGGAACAAGACATTTGACGTGTTTCAGCATATGCAGGCCTTAGTCATAACCATTATGTCTGAGATCTAAATGGGCTGAAATGTGTTTAACTGTTTTGTTCCTGGATTTTAACACCAACATCGTTATTAATAAAGGCGATTGGATTTTAACCTTTTGAGTTGCAGACTCTT
Organism: Staurois parvus; assembly: GCF_062004578.1. NCBI lineage: Eukaryota > Metazoa > Chordata > Amphibia > Anura > Ranidae > Staurois > Staurois parvus. The sequence continues at coordinate 20,369,133 of NW_028317815.1, read as the reverse complement.
TTGACCATATACCTGTGGCTTCTTTAAAACTGGATTACAGGGTGGTAGCACTGTCAGTCTTTGCTACTGTTTTTTTAGTTGTTTTTAGTCTTGCTGTGTTTTCCCCTAAACTGAGGAACTCTGTACTATTGGACTTTAGTGAGCCTTAGAGCTTAGAAAGACCTGCATTTTGGGAAAAGCTTTTTTAAATAAGCACCAGGAAAAATTTGTAAATAACAGTGAGTGAAAATTTTAATGAGTCATGCTTTAGATTACTGCCATATCTTTTTGAATGTCCATCTGGCTGACTTTGCTTTGACTATAATAAACTTCCAGCTGAAAACAATGTAGGCTACACTGTAAGTTCCTCTTGCCCTCTACATTACAGTTTTTTTCTTACTCTGTATGCATAATTGTTCTTTATAAAAGAATATTATTAATGTTTTTAATGTCCCATATATAGTTTTTTTGTTTTTTTTTATCTAGGACATCATTCGAAATTTCAATGGCATTAAGATAATCGGGAGATTCCTTTTGCATCCATGTCCAATTATAAAGACAAAAGCATTGAATGCACTCAACAATTTAAGTATGAACTTGAAAAATCAGGAACAGATAAAGGTGATATACTTAGGTTTACACTTCCTTCTTAATATTTGTTGGTGATTCAAACATTAATTTTCATTTAAAATTCCAGGATTGCTATAATCGTAGAACTGATTTTAAATATACAAATATCAGAAATATAACTGCTGTGGATTTGGCCAGCTGGGCATCATCCACTTCTTCGCGTGATGGACATCTGCATGAGGCTTTGTCAGACAGTTCATACTTCTCTCAGCCATGTGTGACTTTCCCTGCTACCCCATTACTCCCCATACTGATCTGCAGCCCCTGCTTCTGCTCATCTTCTGCTACTTGTGCTTTCTCACAAGTACGCCCAAGGACCATTTATGACTTCAGGCACATTTATGTACAGGACAGAAAAGTACACACTAGTGCGCTTTATGTTGCGTGCTCTGAATTATAAATACTCTATACACTAGGTGATTGGAGATAGGGTGAGGGCAAAAGAACCTTAAGTGCCAGCACTATAGTAAGAAACAATTGACTAAACAATATTACTCTTGCTTACATTGATAGACACAACTTCTTCAATATCTCTTACCAAACAGGGTTTTATTGCCCCACCTACATTAGTAGGACACTAGGCAAAAAAAAAACTGCACCTCATATGGGCAGTCCTCTGAGTATAAAACCCCTTCTCTGTTATAGGCAACCAAGTCATTCTGCCTAGTGTTTTTCAGGAGTATGAATGTGCTTTTATGCTGTGACTTTTGGTCCCATAGCGTTTTAATTTTTTTTTTTTTTTTTTTTTCCCTGGGATTTTTCTTTCATTTCCTCTGGAGATCTTCTGTCAACAGTCGAGCTCAGCAACAGGCTGTGTAATCTAGATCAAGTGGTCACCCTATTCTGACCATCAAGCGTGCACTGACTGCTAGCTCAGTGCTAGGTTGGCCGCGATATGCCCTATTCTGGACCGGGGGAACCTGCGAGTTAAACGTCTCATAGGGATACATATGATCGGGCACCTGCGGTCTGTGCCACGTATTATCCATACCGACATCCCCCAACTTTGCTGGAGAGGAGGCTTTGTCACAGGAGTGTTACCCGCATACTCTGTGGATTGGGAAGATTTTCCCCCCTCCCTACCAGGGTGCAGTGCAGGGTGCGGTTACTTCCAGGGGAGTCAGTCCCTACAGGGTCTCCTCCATCCTCTGGGCTATGGTGGTTCGTGTCCATGCCCTTTCCCACCTACCCTACTCTCCCCCTTGTAAATTTGGCAGACCTCGGGTTTCCTGTGTCTCTCCCCTTAGGTGGTAGTGGGTCCAGGTCTGGGCGTTCCCTGCAGGGACACCTACTCCCTCTTAAGCTTTTGCCATCTCCCTCATGAGCTGCAGCAGCAATCTTTTTGGGGGATCAGCTCTTTCCCTATATAGGCCTCTCTATACCCTCTGCGTTGTGCAGGGGCTCTCTGGCGATGTATTGTGTGGGAGGGTGGTGCCCTGCGGCTGCCCGTCTGTGTCTGCGGATTATGTGGGCTTGCAGGTGGGCACACAACGCAGTCAGGCAGGTCGCAACTTTAGACTGCAGCTTTTGACTTAATTGGGCGGTTGGCAGTTTGTCATTCACCTTCTCAGTGTTACTTTTGCTGCACTGAGTCTCCGTCCTGGGGGAGGATGTGCGTTGGGGGCGCCCTTCCCTCTGCTTGGGTGGTGTAAGGCTGCGCGGATGCAGACTCATGCTGTCATGTCCAGTGCCCTCCCCTTCCTGGCCTGTGTCTGGTGAGAGTGGGTGCTTGCTGTTTTTCTGCCCCTCCCAGCAGCGGTTCTCTGGTTTCTGCTGGGCCTGCTGTCAGGCTGTTCTTGCAGGTGTATGCAGAGCGATGTTGACGAGTGTTGACTTCGGTGCGGTCAGCAGCGTGGATCAGCCTTTGCAGTTAGGTTCTGTGTAGCCAGACCGTTCCAAACTCCCAGCACTGATGCATGTCAGGATCTGGAGTATTGGTAGTGGCCTTTTTGAGGGTTTCCTGCCACCTTGCTTGCACAATTCTTTGGGTCTGGACGACTGTCCCTCTCTATACTGCACGAGTAGCTTGGGGTACATTCCAGGTCTCAGTGGTGAGGCTGCTGGGCAGCACGGGTATTGTACATTGCATTGTGACTGTGCTTCTTGTCTACGTCAGCAGGGGACCTGTGTGTTTTTTGCCCCAAGTCGCATGTCTGCGCATATTGTCAGCTTGGGATAGGCCTTGTGTAACCTCCCTTCCAAGCCTTTCTGTGGTGGTTAACTGTCCCTTTTTGGTCGAGGGTTTCCTTGTCCTGCCTTTACTTTCATTTACATGAAGTGGAACCACCTCGAGTGTCCCTGTATTGTCTCTGGGAGCTTCTGGCCTTCCTGTCTTCTGGGATACCCCTCTAGAGCAGTGGACCTGTTCTCATGTCCTGGACCCCCCTTTCTAGTGTCACAGGCATCTTTGCTATTAGTGGTGGAGTGTCCTCACTCCAAGTTCTCACTTTTGGGAGGGTGGAATCGGAAGCAGGTCTTCAGGTCTGCATGAAATGATTTCAGTTGTTGCAGGGGTGCTCCAGCATTTTTTTCTGGCTTATGGGGGGGGGGTGTACCCAAAGAGGGCAGGCTCTAGCTCCATGTTAAGTCCTTCTTTTTTTTTTTTTTTTTTTTTTTTTTTTACTTGCCTACTTTACCTCCAGTAGGACTTGCCTTTGGACAAGCAAGAGCATGCAGGCTGTATCCTGCACAAGGCTGCATACCACCCCCACACCCTTGGATACACAAAAACAAGAGAGGGCCCCCAAATGTGTTTTTTGTTTTTTTTTTCCTTTTGTTCTCCCTTCCTGATCTACAGCTCTTGGCAGCATGCCTACGGTGTTTATATGGGGATTTTACTCCACTCTGTTCACAGTTCCCAAGTCGAATGGGGTTTGCTTCCTGGAGCTCAAGGCTTTGAAAGCCTTTGTGTGGGTTTACTAGTTCAAGATGGCGTCTATTTGCTCGGTGGTGGCTTTTCTCCATCAAGGGGATGTTCTGGCCTCCATAGACATCAAGGATGCTAACGTGCACATTCCTATTTACGAGGAACATCAACCTTTCCTACACTTTGCTATTTGTATTTCTCTTCTTCAGTCCTGCCTCCAATCTCCAGGTGTTTACCAAGGCCTGGCATTGGTCCTGGCCTTGCTGAGACAAGGAGGTACCGGTCCTGGCCTTTCAAGACAACAAGGGATTGGTGTTCTCAATTAACTGGACAACTTACTTTTACAAGCATAGACTCGTTTATCGCTGATGGACAGCATGGAGACCACCGTGCGTTTTCTACAGGACTAAAGAGGATCCTGTACCTCCAGAAGCCTGTGTTGATCCCATCCAAGCGTCTGGAGTATCTGGGGCTGAATCTCGATTCGGAGCAGGGCAGTGTTCTTCCCATCGGACAAACTCCAGGCGGTTCAACAGCTCTTGTCCTGCAAGTCCCTCTCCCTGTGTTTCTACATGCAGGTCTTAGGCCTGATGGTGGCTACCTTTTTTGAGGTGGTTCCTTATGCCCAGTTCTACGGTGCCTTGAAAAGGTAGTCATACCCTTTTGAAATTTTCCACATTTTGTCATGTTACAACCAAAAATGTAAATGTATTTTGTTGGGATTTTATGTGATAGACCAACACAAAATGGCACATAATTATAAAGTGGAATGAAAATGATGAATGTTTTCAAAATTTTTTACAAATATCTAAAAAAGTGTGGCATGCATTTGTATTCAGCCCCCTTTTTACTCTGATACCCCTAACTAAATTACACACAGGTGGACTTTATTTACTAATTAGGTGACTTCTGAAAGCAATTGGTTCCACTAGATTTTAATCTCAATATAAATACAGCTGTACTGTGAAGCCCTCAGAGGTTTGTTAGACAGTATTCATGCACACAGCATCATGAAGGGCACGGAACACACCTGACAGGTTAGGGATAAAGTTGTGGAGCAGTTTAAAGCAGGGTTAGGTTATAAAAAAATATCCCAAGCTTTGAACTGTTCAATACATCATCCGAAAATTGAAAGAGTATGGCACAACTGCAAATCTACCAAGACATGGCTGTCCACCTAAACTGACAGGCCGGGTAAAGAGAGCATTAATCGGAGAAGCAACTCAGAGACTCATGGTAACTCTGGAGGAGTTGCAGAGATCAGCAGCTCAGGTGGGAGAATCTGTCAACAGGACAACAATTAGTCGTGCACTCCACAAATCTGGCCTTTATGGAAGAGTGGCAAGAAGAAAGCCATAATTGAAAGAAAGCCATAAGAAGTCCCACTTGCAGGTTGCAAGAAGCAATGTGGAGGGGGGGGCACTGCAAACGTGGAAGAAGGTGATCTGGTCAGATTAGACCAAAATTGAACTTTTTGGCCTAAAAGCAAAACGCTAAATGTGGCAGAAAACGAACACTGCACATCACCCTGAACATACCATCCCCGCCGTGCAACATGGTAGTGGCAGCATCATGCTGTGGGGATGATTTTCTTCAGCAGGGACAGGGAAGCTGGTCAAAGTTGATGGGAAGATGGATCTAGCCAAATACAGAGCAACCTTAGAAGAAAACCTGTTCAAGTCTGCAAAAGACTTGAGATGGGCAGAGGTTCACCTTCCAGCAGGACAACGTCCCTAAACATTCAGCCAGAGCTACAATGGAATGGTTTAGATCAAAGCATATTGATGTGTTAGAATGGCCCGGTCAAAGTCCAGACCTAAATCTAATTGAGAATCTGTGGCAGGACTTGAAAATTGCTGTTCATCCAATATGACAGCTTAAGCGGTTTTGGAAAGAATGGGCAAAAATGTCACTCTAGATGTGCAAAGCTGGTAGAGACATACCCAAATAGACTTGCAATTGCAGCGAAAGGTGGTTCTACAAAGTATTGATTCGGGGGGGCTGAATACAAATGCACGTCACACTTTTCAAATTTTTATTTGTAAAAAATGTTAAACCATTTATCATTCTTCTTCCACTTCACAATTCTGTGCCACTTTGTGTTGGTCTATCAGATAAAGTCCCAATAAAATACATTTACGTTTTGGTTGTAACATGACAAAATGTGGAAAATTTCAAGGGGAATGAATACTTTTTCAAGGCACTGTATATGAGACGTTGAAGGAAGGGCAATCCGAGTAATCTGGAGCGGTCGATGAGGGCCTCTTTTGTTTAGTGGCTGCGGACTCCATCTCTATAGACCGGGAGGTCCTCCCTTCCACTTCGTTGGACTGTGGTCACAACGGATGCCAGCCTGTTGGATTGGGGAGGAGCCCTGGGATTGGACTGAGCCCAGGTTGCTGAACTCTGGAGGCAGCTTGACTGCCCATCAATGTCCTGAAGCTTTGTGTATTCAGGTTGTCGCTGACGCATTGGACAGATTGCCTGAGTGGTCTACCGATCAGGATCAGCGCCACCGCAGTGGCTTTTGTCAAGCATCAGGGAGGTGCAAGAAGTGCAGCAGCTTTGCTGGAGGCATCTCACTGTCTACAACAGGTTACATAGTCTGGCTGAAAAAAGACAAAAGTCCATCCAGTTCAACCATTAAAAAAAAAAAGTTATACTACAGCTCTTACTGTGAAGAAACCTTTCTGTGTTTGGACATTTAAATTTATTTTCCTCCAGACGTAGAAAGTGTCCCGTTGTCCTCTGCGATGACCTCAGGGTGAATAACTACACCAACTTCACTATATGAACCACTGATGTATTTTATACATTTTGATCATATCCCCCCTTAATCTCCTCTTCTCAAGAGAGAATAAATTCAGTTCCTCTAATCTTTCCTCATAGCTGAGCTCCTCCATGCCTCAGTTTGGTTGCCTTTCTCTGTACTCTTTCCAGTTCCCCAATATTAATTTTGTTTATTGGTTCCCAAAATTGAACTGTATATTCCAGATGAGGTCTTACTAATTTGTGCAGGGGTAATATGATATCTCTCTCCCTGGAGTCTATATGTAAAAGAGGATTTTGTTCACTTTAGAAACAGCATCTTGGGATTGCATGCCGCCATTAGCTTGTGATCTACCAGAACTGCCAGATTCTTCTGCACCATTGATTCCCCCAGTTGTACTCCCCCTAGTATGTATGATGCATGCATATTCTTAGCCCACAAGTGCATAACCTTACATTTATCATCATTAAACCTCATTTGCTACATTGTTGTCCAATTAAACAGTGCATTGAGGTCGTCTTGTAAGTTGGAGACATCCTGTAAGGACATTATTCCCCTGCACAGCTTGGTGTCATGTGCAAAGGCTGAAATATTATAATCTCAGACCCTATATCGTTTATAACTGTATTAAAAAGTCAAACTCTTGCAAAATCCAAGTATACCACGTCCACTGCCACCCCTCTTCCCAAGGTTTTGCTCACCACCTCATAAAAAAAAAAATCAGATTTGTTTGACTTCTGTCCTTCATGAATCCATGCTGTCTGTTGCTTAAAATATTTTTTTCCAGCAAGAATTCAATGTGGTCTTTTATTACATTTTCCAGCATCTGCCCAACTACAGAAGTTAAACTAACAGGTCTATAATTACTTGGTACAGATTTTGACCCCTTTGAAATATTGGCACCACATTGGCCTTACGCCAATCCAGTGGTACTATGCCAATCATTAAAAACTTTAGAAACAATGGCTTTGAAATGGCAGAGCACAATTCTTTAAGGACTCTTGGGTGTATGCCATCCGGTCCAGGTGCTTTATTCACCTTTTATTCTGTCTAAATGTTTTTGGATCATATCAATTGTGAGCCAATGTGGATCATCTGGAGCTTTGTCAATACCATGCCTTGGAGAGCAGCTCTCTGCCTTGGAAAATTGGCTCTCTTAAAATAGAGCGTTTTTTTTTATTTTTCTCGTATGTGCTTGCTGTTTACATCTAACAATAAATTAAATCATGTTATGGTCCCTGCTACCCAGATGTTCTTTTATATGAACATTTGTAATAAGCTCTGCATGGTTTGAGATTACCAGGTCCAGCAGAGCATCATTCCTAGTTGGGGCCTCTACTGTACCATAAAATTGTCCTGTAGTAGGTTTAAACATTTTTGCCCTTTAACTGTTTCTGCAGTACAATTCTTTTTTTGTTTTTTTTTCATTTTTAGCCATTATTCTTTTTCTCTTTCTTTGTTTCTCTTTTCATTCCACTTTCATCTTTCTTTTCCTCCTTTTCTTGTTCTCTGTGATCACTGTTTTTGATACAATGGTGTTATGTTTTGTTAGGTGTATCCTCAGGATTCTCGGAGTGCTGATTAGGACAGGTGTTCTTTATTAACTAATGCCTAATATAAGACCGTACTTTTTGTTGTTTTCTTTATGATTAAGCATGGGATCCTGTGATTAAGCATGAGATCGTGTGAAATGCGTTAACAAGTCCTGTATTCATGTCCTGGTGTTTTGTGTGTTCTATAGATCAATAAATATACATTATATTCATCAATCCTCTAGTGTGCGGCTGACCCTTCTTCCTGTCACTCCTGCGGGGTGGTTTGGAGTGCTGGCATGTTGCCTTGAGTTTTTCTCCATTGGTTAGTTTGCCCACCCTTCATTGTGGCACTGCTTTAGGACATCTCTGATTGGTAATGGATATTGAAGAAGAATCTGTGTCTGTCAATGAACATAAGAGATGAGGGAGGTCCCTTAGCTGCAGAACGGGTGTGAGGGCCACATGATATGGCTTGGCAGGCTGGATTCGGCCCGTGGGTCTTGTTTGACACATGACATAGGCTGTCCTTCTAGTAGCAGGTGACTGCCACTATCCTAGTGACTAGCCATCAAAAAATCATAGGGATACTGAATGAAACCAGAAATCTGGATTTGTTAGAATGTCTTAATCCTTGCTTAGAATGGCTAAGAAACATTGCTTTATTTTCCACAGGATTTCCTCTGTGATGTATGTAATGAAATTAAATCATCATCATTGAATTCTGAAGTGCAACTGGCTGGTTTAAGATTAGCAATTAATATGTCAGTCACCAATAACTACCATGAATACCTGGTAGATTACATCCCCTGCTTTTTCACTCTATTGGTGGATGGAGAAGAAGCTACCAAGGTATGTAACATTAATAGACTAGTGTTCGATCACATGAACAGGTTATGTGGAAACATTGTCTCCTTTGTAGTAGTGGTTTATGCTAGTACAGTCTATGTATCTCTTAAGCTTTCACTTCCTTTCAAGTAAGGCCTTATGCACACCGAGTGTTTGTTCAGCTCCCCTGAATGCCTTTTTCCTAGCAAGAGAAAAGCTGTTTTAAAACTATGCTTAAAGCTGCGTTTTGCACACGTCCATTTGAGCATTTATGGCTTCCATTGGTCAGTATATTAAGAGAAGTTCGAGAATGTAAAATAAACAATCATACTCCCCTAGATGCATGCAGCATCAGTGCAATTGTCCCCTGCTGCCTCTAAGACTGAAAACTGAGCAATCAAAGACCGTTGTTCATTCAGTTCTCAGTCTGCAGAGAGATGGTTACTGTCAATCTCCTGCACTCTGCTCTGACCCTCCAGCGCTCACTGCAGTGCCAAGCTGTGTCAAGGGTTGGAACAGTTGGCTCAGCCTCTCTGTGGCTTCCTGAGAGGCTGAGCCAGCTGCTGTTCCAGGCATTTGGGTGGATCTCACCAGAGCCTGGACTGGCTCAGTAGCATTAGCTGACAGCTTCAGCCAGCTGTCAGCTGAAAATGGGTTACATGAGTGCAGAATGAAGTGCACTCCCATGATCCATAGGAAAAGTAGGGCCAGCAGAGCTCTGCTTCTTTCATTTATTCTGGCGATTGGAATGAATGAACGTTGAAGCGCGTGCGTTCGTAATAAATCCCTCTTACAGGCATTTGGCTTGTGTGTTTTGGGGAGTTTTTTTTTTTTTTTTAACCTGTAAATGCCCATCTTCTAATGTGTGCATGGACACATAAGTTAACATAGAGGTGTGTGTACAGGCTTAAAAAAAACCCCCATCCAACGCCTGAGACCCATCGCGATCATGTGATTTGCAAAAGCTCCTTGGCTTTCTGGGAACTCTCCCTCATTGGCTGAGCAAGAGGGGGCGGGGCTGACACGCGGCTGTGTGTGTGAATGGACACACAGAGCAGTGGCTCTAGAGCAAGCCTGTTTAGTATCTCCCATACCAAGCTGCTTTCTCTGGAGGCATTCTGCAGGAGAGAGGGGCTAGGAGTGCTGGTGGGGGACCCGAGAAGAAGAGGATCAGGCCTGTTTTGTGCAAAACCACTGCACAGAGCAGGTAAGTATGACATGGAAAAAACATGCCTTTTAATATCACTTTAAGGCTTGTGCACATGAGCCCAAAAAAAGCAAGGAACACTGGTCAGAGGTCTTTTGACTTTAAATGCCTATGGCCTGTTATACAAATGTATGGTGTATTGAGTAACATATCAAGTGTTTTGTAAAACTGTTGCACTATTACAGCCTAGGGCTGTCATAGATGAGCTACTATTAGTGCATTTGATATGTCTGCGATTTTTGTTTCTTTGTTGAGAAGCCTTGACCCAGTTTTAGTTTTTGTAAGGGGTTCTAGTACTTCACCACCACAACATAGATTTCAATGCCACCACAACTTCCCAGTTACAATTAAAGTAGCTTATAATTAATATTGGTTAAAGCAGAGTTCCACCCAAAAGTGGAAGCTCTGCTTATCTGCCTCCTCCCCCTCCGCTGCCACATTTGAGGAGGGAGGGGGGGGGGGTAGATATCTGGTTTTGACATTTCACAGGTCCCAGAGGACTGCAGCCCATTCACAAAGTGCAGCAAGGCTTCACTGCTGGTTTCCCTTAGTCAAGATGCCGGCGCCAGCCGATTTGAAGAATCGGCTCGGGGTGAAGACACCGCTGGATGCCTGGACAGGTAAGTGCCCTAATATTAAAAGTCAGCAGCTACAGTATTTTGTAGCTGCTGACTTTTAAATTTTTTTGGTGGAGTTGCTGGAACTCCTCTTTAATGAAAAATTTGTGTCCTTTACATATTACTACAGTGTTTACTTTATAGTCCTAGGGCTATAAAAATGTTTACTTCCTCATCCATTAAGGATACAAGAAGTCTTTAACCTTCAGGTTATACTGCTGCCTACAGGAGGATTGGACACTGGCAAACAAAAAATAAAAACATCGTAGACCTGTCCAGGATAACCGCAGTGTGCCTCAGTTATTTGCAAGTATCCTAGGAGGAGGATGGATGTCTTTTCAGCTCTGGTGTGTAAACTGCTAACTTATTTTTGCTAGTTTTTTTTCTTCAAACCTTTTTTTTTTAATTGCATCTGTTTGGTATGGTCGTACTCAGTTTGGCTTTTGTGGGGATAGCCTGAAATCTAACTTTCTAGCACTGGGTTTTGCGTAGGACACTTTCCAGATGCCGTTCTGGTACAGGTTAGCTCCAGAGCCCTTTCCAGGGTCCAGAGCTACTGGCATTGCCTCAATGCTTGCCCTGAGTCACTTAACAAGTAGACCTGTCAGGCCAGGCATCAGGATCTACCTCATTTACTGAGATAAGTTGGTACCATTGTTCTATATAGTGCTGTGGGACTGGGCGCTGACATCTTATGCTTGCTGGGTTGTTGTGCACATGAACTGTGTGCACTTTTTCCTGCCATACAGTGTTGGAGCATCTCCCCAGTTACTGAGCTGAGCCAATTTGTTCTTGTTGCTGACTTTGGTCACCTCCAGCTGTTACCACCTTGCGGTCAAATCATGTCTAATTTTAGATGTACACTGTACCAGGTGCCCCCAGCTCACACTCTAATAATGGTTCCAGGGCTGCTTGCATGGACATAAACAAGCACGCATTCATACCCTCCCTGCAGAATCTAGATCTGATTTTCCTGTGGGCTTAGTATTTTCTGAACCATCAGTCGCAGAGACTCTACTTGATTCTGAGCCAATCCAGTCCTTGACCGACTTAGGAGTTGTAGTCTGCCACTATTACTCCTAAATTAAAGGAGACCATTCTGGCTTTAATTGATGTGGTATGCACCACTCTAGTAGATGCAACACGCTTGTTCTCTAGTTTCAGGGTTTCCTGTCTTGTGTCTTATAAAACATCTAAGGCCACAAAGACTTCATTTGCACCTGCTTTGTCATCTTATTTCTCTAAGGAGCTTGGAAGCTTCCTGATAAGCTGTTTGCTCCCTTGATATGCTTATTAGCCATGCAGAAGTAGTGAATTCCCACTGTGGACCCAGCAGTGTCCTGCCTCAACAAGCTACTTACTATTTGTGTAGAAGATGCATCCATTTTGGGGGGCTCAACTGATAAGGGGTTGAAAGCCCTTTCTAGAGCTCTATTTTCACTGGCAGGCGCTGTCCATCTGATTCTGGCTGCTGTGGTTAATCCCTCACTTATAGAATGTGTAGAGCAGATGGCTGTAGCTTTCCAGCCATGGTGGTTTGCAAGAAGCCTTCTGTCTTATATTCTTTCGTGTGTCATATGCATCGGGCATGGCCTGTATATATCAAATGTAGATGGCTGGCTAACTGACTTCCTCACCAGTACACCCTGAACTATGCCTTCCTTCCCATGGAACTTTGTTCTGACCTGTTTTACAGGATCGAGTATGAGAACATTGGAGTTATCCGCATTGCTTCAGACAGGACCAGACAGCTGTATTATGCTGACTTTGGTTCGACTCCTGGAAGACACTCCCATCTGTACTATGGTGTCCTTTTATGAAACTGAGATCAGCGGCGATCCTGAGGATAGAACTAAGGAGGAAGATTAACTTCCTTATTCCTCAATCAGAGCCCCCAAGACAGTGGAAAAGCCCCCCTGCATTTCACAACCCCCGATGGGGTAGAGCAAGTTAGAAAAAGTGTGTGTGGTGTAGTGAGGTACTGAGTGATCTCCTCTGAGAGCTGTAAACTAAGCAGCGGTAATTTACCACTTCTTAGTAAATTGTATGTTTGATCTTACTGTAATCTCGCAAGATTACAGTAACCGCAGCCGTTTTCTAGAGTTCAAAGCATTTGTAGATCGCTTCACTCATTAAGAGAAGCAATCCATACCGCTTCATGAACAGGCAGTCAGAGGAGAACTGTCTCCTCTGAGAATTCCAAAGAACTGAGCAGCGGTCATTTACTGCTGCATGATAAAAGGACACCTATGTGATCAGTATCCTCTGTTCTAAGGACTGATTTGCCATCCTGCTTCACAATACCCTGGCTGAAATGGCATGACTGTAGAAGCCCAGGTTCTAAGGGACAGGGTCATCTTTGTGATTCCTACAATGTTAAATGCTAGAAAGTTCACATCTAGCAAGGTCTGTCATTGAACATGGAAGACCTGTTTCACTTGGTGTAAGTCTTGAGGTATCAACCTCCACACTTTGTGTGGGACAAATCATCTACTTCCTGCAACTGGTTTAGACCAGCATTTGGCTTTCAGCACTATGGGGGGTCAGGTTTCTGCCCTTTTCTTTTTTCTGTTTTCAAGGTCATTGGCCTCTCACTCTTTTAGAAGACCCTTTAGTACAAGGAGTCTTTCATGTGACTCCCCCCTTCTATTCCCGTGACTCAGTGCGATGTGAATCTGGTTTTTCTAAAACTGTACAGAAATTCCTCTTTGCTCTTACCAACAAAGCCATTTTCCTTGTAGCCATTATCTCTGCATGGCAAGTTTGTCTGAACTGCTGGCCTGATCCTGTAAGGGACCCTTTCTGGTTTTATATAGGGACAAGGTGATGTTTGAGGCCTAGGACTTCCTTCCTGCCTAAGGTAGTTTCTGCCAGTTATTCCTTTGTCCCTCTGTCTTCAATTCACCAAAATGAAATTTCCTACCGTTGTGTGGATGTGGTTTGCTTGAAGAGTCTCGGTTGCTATTTCTTTCAAGAAGACAAATTTTTCTTTTTGTCAGCCAGATGGATCCCATAAGACTGTGTACCTAATTTTTGTTACACTATCTCTATTTGGCTACGGCAGACCATCATTCAAGAGATGGACTCAAGGATTTGGTTCCACTCTTTCTTGTCAAGATTAACTCTACTAGTTTTGTGAGTACTTAGTTTTCCGCAACAAGCAGCTGTTTCCCGGATTTGTAAGACTGCCACTTGATCCTCTGTTCATGCGATCTCTAAGCTCTCCCAGGTGGATATTTCAGCCTCATGTAATGTCGGCTTTGGGCATAAGGTCCTTACAATGTCTCTTTTGAGGTGCAGGCTGTCCCCAGTTTTTCTGTTTTTTATTCTTGGGCCTGTTGGTGTTCCTTTTTTACTGTGCTGCCCAACCCTCAGTTGGGACTGCTTTTGGACATCCTGAAGCTAAAGACCTATTTAGGATTTTTGTACTCCGTAAAATGTTTTTCTTGGAATCCATTGAGGGACTCCGGTCCCACCCCTCTGGGTTTATGTTCTCTCAATACTGCTTTCTTACAAAATGGAGGCATGCTAGTACTAGTAGTAGGAGGGCGTTATCCTGGGCAGGCTTTCAATATTTTTTTTTTTTTTTTTGCCAGTGTCCAATCTTACTGTAGGCAGCAGTATAAAGTAGTCGTGTTCCTTTTATAACTAACAATAGGTGATGTGTGCCCTTAATAAGTAGTGAAGTGATGCTTTAGCAGCATTAGACACTTAATATAAATAAAAATCTAATTTACATATTATTTAAAATGACATAGTTCTTCAAATGCCTATTTCTCTTTCTGCAGATGCATACTTTAAAGGTTCTTGTGAATTTATCAGCAAACCTTTCGATGACCACAGCTCTCTTATCTAGCAAGGTAATATGTTAATGTTTCCCATGTCTATGAATAGTGGTAAACTGGATCATGATTATAGGAACCAGCCAGTCACACCTATCCAAACAAAGTTTGGATAGGTGTAAAAAAAATTTAATATATTGCAGCTTACTGATCCTTAGATGTGGTGGTGGTTTTTATTTTTATTTTTTCAGGCTTAGTATAACAAAAGGATAATTTTTCTAAAATTAACATAAACATTTTGTACTCAACTGCCCTTCCCAATGATATTGCACAGAGCAGCCCCGATCCTCCTCCTTTTTGGGTCCTCTGCTAGCTATCTTGGCTCTTCTTGTGTCCCCATAGCAAGCTGTTTGCTATGGGGACACACAGTGCGTGCTCACTCCCAAGATGTGTCTATGGAGCCCCGCCCCTCACTTCCTCCTCTCTGCATTTGATTGAGAGCAGCAGGAGCCAATAGCTCCCCTCTCTTCCCCTTCACACATGGAATAATACAAAATATTTTTTACCTTAATGCAAGGAATGCATTAACCATTAGCCGCCCGGCCAATGGCCGTTTGGCGGCTGGCAAAATCCTTCAGCGTTCCGGGTGGACGCCATATGACGTCCTCCCGGGCATGCGCAGTTTGCGCGCCTGCAGAGCCGCGCAGCGGCACGATCAGTCACTGGCCGTGTACCTCAGACACGGCCGATGACAGATCTGAGTACCGGCCCCGTTGCCGGTACCATGTGACCTGCTGTGACCAATCACAGCAGGTCACATGACAGTTGTATACAATGGATGGCTTCATTCATGCCATCCATTGTATACTAGTGTCTAGCTGTGAATGGTCACAGCGATCACATGCACAAGCTGGGCCAATCACAGCCCAGCTGTGTCATCTGATTAGCCGTGCCCAAATCGCAGCTAAGCACAAAAAAAAAAAACCCTGAATAAATCTGTCATTCAGGTAAATTCTTGCTTATAGCAAAGTAATTCTTTGCTATAAGCAAATTGTGTTAAAAAAAAAAAAAATTACTTTCGTCATAGTGAAATATGAAAAAAAAAATCTTAAAGCGAAAAATGTAATAAAAAATTATATATATATATTTTTTTCATACTGTTACCGGTGTCACTGATCACCGCAATGCCAGTTATATGATGACGCTGTACTGCACTGGTGACAGTATGAAAAAAAAAATAGTGAAAATAATTTAAATTTTCCACAAAATTATGACAAAAAATACAACTTCAAAAAACTTGCCATGTCTCATATTAAATACGTCGGACTGTCTACTTTACAAAAAGGGGTCATTTGGGGGATATCTGTACTGTTCTGACATTCTTGGACCTCAAGAACTTAGGTTGGCTGTCAGTACTTCAGGATTGATCAATATTCAGATCTATACCATAGTTTGTGAACTCTATAACTTTCCTACAAACTTAAAAAATACATCCTAATTTGGGTTATTTTCACCAAAGACATGTAGTAGAATACATTTTGGCCTAAATTTATGAAGAACAATTATTTATTTGCAAACTTTTATAACAGAAACAAAGAAAAACGTGTGGTGTGTTTTGTTTTTTTTCCAAAATTTTTTGGTCTTTTGTTAATTTAGCAAAAAATAAAAACCCCAGTGGTGATTAAATACCACCAAAAGAAAGCTCTAGTTGTCAAGAAAATGATAAAATTTTAGTTTGGGTACAGTGTTGTATGACCGCGCAATTGTCATTCAAAGTGTGAGAGCGCTGAAACCTGAAAAATGGCCTGGGCAGGAAGGGGGTAAAAGTGCCCGGTATTGAAATGGTTAAGGTAAACTGTTTTAGCTTTAGAATCACTTTAATGCATTTTTTGCAAGTATAGAAAACTTGTTGATCCTGACAGAAATTTGGTATCATACAATATCATCTGCTTTCCAGGCCATCATCCGTACAGTACAAATGCCCTCCTCTCTATGTAACTGAGTTGAGGAGAGGAAACGTTTGTACTCCAAATCAGGAGAGCAGCCTAGGGTGACAACCCTTCACTTCCATAGATACAGTAAAGTGAGTGATCACTGTCACCGTGGGAAGTCCTAGATGCCGTACATTCTTGGACAGACAATCCTGTTTGCGTTCTATAAAGGGGCTAGAGAGGTGCTCAAAGGCACCTCTGAGTGCCATTTTATCGTGAAGGTGGGGGGGTGACATTTGTGTCCACACAATGTTGTTTAACCTGTGAAAATACAATTTCCTTCTGGGGCTAACAGCCATTGATATCTGCATTTTACCTGTAAGCATAAGATACAGTAACTGCCTAAACTTGCTGAAGACTCTCATATTTTTATTTTTTTTTTCTTTGGCACGTCCTATTTTATGGCTGTCAAACATGAAATTGGCTATGCACTGTCAGATTTAGTTTCAGATTAAGATGGGTGTATAGAAAGGGCCCAGCTGAGCAATGTAGTTCATAACTAAGCAATGTTACACCATATACATGTCTACCAAAGCAGTAGTATTCATTAAATTGTTACTTGCATGTTAAAATACGTCAGTAACTACAACTAGCATCAACGGCTGAATCTTCCTTATAATAGGCTTCTGTAATCCTCTGAACAATGGCAAAGACAGAAGGAGACAGCTCCCTGAGCTCTGTCGATTTTACAGTGCTAGCAATAAACAGGTTAAATATGCCTTTACTGTTCTGTGAAAGACCAGGAGAAGGTGGTTCACAAAGCTGAATGCCTTAACAGCAATAGAGAAACATAAAGTCACCAACCTAGCTATGCTGGTTGATAAAGTTGTCTTGCTCACAAGATTGGCTGAACAAATTCTTTTGCAAGTAAAACTGTGTGTAGCTGTTTTTATCTGGAGTTTTGCTGTAAATTACTCCAGGTATTCTGGCCATACACTGTTAGATTTTTTTTTTTTTTTGCCCGTGGGTTATACTGAAACTGTGGCTGCATTGGTTGCATTTGCTGTTTGGCCAAACATTTTCCATGCAGCTCCATCAACTTTTCAGTCTTAGGATGTTTGTTGAGAAGGAGCAAAGAAAGCAACCCTTATAGCATAATTTGGCAGGTTCATCAGGAACTTGATGACATTCACACAGTGCGTGGCCAACTTAAATGTTGCCACAAGGTAGTGCTTAGGACACCTTTAGTAATTTCATTATGAATATATTCTGTAGTATATTTTGTGATTTAACCCCCCCCCCCCCCCTTTCCCCACGGCTATTATGTAGCACTTCCATGTCTCTATCATCTTAGCACAAAACTATCAGTTCATTGGCCTTATAGCATTATCAGAACAACATTCTCCAAGACATCTACTTCCACCATTTTAGATTTGGGGTTTTATAAGAAACTTGAAATGAGACAAGAAATATTACTTAGCTTGATGGCAGTTTTAAGAGATATTTTGCAATGCTTATAAATACATTCCGAACAAAAAATGAAGGTGTCTGGTAAAAAAAAAAAAAAATCATATCTCCATGTTGGAGTACCATACATCTATTACCCAACTGAGGGTGGTCTAGTGGGAATCTGTATGGCACCATCAAGATCCATAAAACAAGATTTTACTAATAAGCCACAGTTCTAGTCATATGAACTCCTAAAACAAGTGTCAGAAACTACTATCATTGTGATATGTTGGTGGATGTATTTTATGTTTGTAAAGGGTTCTGCAAAGGCTTTCAAATATAAGTGGTTTCTGAATCTTGAATAGAATAAAAACATACCAGCTTTCCAAGATTCCTTTCACATAAAATAAGTAGTAGATGTTTAGATTGTTCTGTGGGGATAATAGAATCCTCCATTAAAATCTTAGGGACTCTTTAGAAATGAGATCTCTAACATACTATACTGTCAGGCAGTGGTTTTCCTTTGTATCCTTGGATGTGTACTGTTGGAAGCACAGAGCTAACCTTTATAATATAGCTTTTATCTGTTTCTTTGCAGGCACCGGCATCGCTATCCAATCTCTTTGGCAGCAAAACTAATAGGGACATTCTTATCAGAGCTATGACATTTGCTGCAAATCTTTCGGAGAACTTGGACAGACAACAGCATAGTAATGGACAATGTCATTACGAAGAGAACTCTTTATATGCCCTTCTCTTCAGAGGCCAGACAGTGTTCCAGAGAAATCTGGTAGCATTATTACAGCATCCAGATAAAGACATCAAAGAACACGTGGCTAGATTTGTATGTCCTCAGAAACTTAATTAAGAGATCTTGCTGTGTAATTATCCAGACCATTTATTTTGTAAATACAGTGAAGGAAATAAGTATTTTGATCCCCTGCTGATTTTGAATGTTTGTCCACTCACAAAGAAATGATCAGTCTAAAAATCGAATAGGTGTATTGTAACAGACAGAATAGCAACATAAATTCAAAAGAAATGCATGTCTAACAAATTATGCACTGATTTGCATGTTCATGAGGGAAATAAGTATTTGATCCCCTTCACAAAACATGACTTAGTACTTGGTGGCAAATCCCTTGTTGGCAATCACAGAGATCAGATGTTTCCTGTAGTTGGCCATCAGGTTTGCACAAATCTCAGGAGGGATTTTGGCCCACTCCTCTTGGCAGATCCTCTTCAAGTCATTAAGGTTTGGTGGCTGATGTTTAGCAACTCGAACTTTTTCAGCACCCTCCACACGCCAGCACCTTTTAATGTGCTGCTTTTTGAACCACTCCTTTGTTGCCTTGGCCATGTGTTTTGGGTCATTGTCATGCTGGAACACCCATCTATGACCCATTTTCAATGCCCTGGCTGAGGGAAGAAGGTTCTCACCCAAGATTTGACAGTACATTGCCCCGTCCATTGTCCCTTTTGATGCGGTGCAGTTGTCCTGTCCCCTTAGCAGAAAAACACCCCCAAAGCAGAATGTTTCCACCGCCATGTTTGACAGTTGGGATGGTGTTCTTGGGGTCATAGGCAACATTCCTCCTCCAAATACGGTGAGTTGATGCCAAAGAGCTCCATTTTGGTCTCCTCTGACCACAACACTTTCAGCAAGTCCTCCTCTGCATCATTCAGAAGTTCAGTGGCAAACTTCAGACGGGCCTGGACATGTGCTTTTTTTTAAGCAGAGGGACCTTGCGGGTTCTACAGGATTTCAATCCTTGTCGGCGTGTGTTACCAATTGTTTTCTTGGTGACTGTGGTCCCAGCTGCCTGGAAATTAAATGACAAGATCCTCACATGTAGTTCTGGGATGATTACTCACTCTTCTCATGATCCTTGATACTCCATGAGGTGAGATCTTGCATGGTGCACCAAACCTAGGGAGACTGACAGTTGTTTTGTGTTTCTTCCATTTGCGACTGATTGCACCAACTCTTGTCACCTTCACCAAGCTGCTTAGCGATAGTTTTGTAGCCCAGTCCAGCCTTGTGTAGGTCTACAATCTTGTCCCTGACATCCTTGGACAGCTCTTTGCCATGGTGTAGAGTTTGGAATCTGTTTGATTGCTCCTGTGGACAGGTGTATTTTTATACAGGTAACAAAATTAGATTTGCAGCACTCACTTTAAGATGCTGCTTCTAATCTCAGCTTGTTACCGGTATGAAAGACACCTGGTAGCCAGAAATCCTGCAGCATGATAGGGGATCAAATACTTATTTCCCTCATGAACATGCAAATCAGTGCATAATTTGTTAGACATGCATTTCTTTTGAATATTTTGTTGCCATTTTGTCTGTATTATAATACACCTACCATTCGATTTTTAGACTGATCATTTCTTTGTGAGTGGGCAAACATTCAAATTCAGCAAGGGATCAAATACTTATGCTTACATACAGTGAAGGAAATATCTAGGACTTGGGTTGGCTTTGTGTACTTAACATTTATAAATCACACTTGGGTAAGGCACACTGGTGTTTTTGTTTTTAGGTTGTGCTTGTTTTTTTTTTTTTTTTGTTTATCGAATTTAGCAACCTGATCATTTCCACTGCTATTATCTAAAAGCCTCTGAATATGCATTTAAGATCCATTTGCAATGCTTTTAAGCTGTAGTTTGTAGTGATATTGTTTTTTTGTTTTTTTTTTAAAAAAGTAGAAATGCATAATATTTTTAGAGAAATGTAGCCTAAATATGTTCCTGTATATTAAAGTGCATTTATGTAGGTTTTCAAAGCAAGATTCTTTTGCCTGTGCTTACTTTTTTTTGTCTGGGTATAAACATCTTGTGGTACAAAAGTTTAACTCTTCCAGATTCTGTAGCAGGATTTACTGTCTCTGTTTTGCCTCCCATACTCAGTACTGATTGCTTTATATGCTGAGAATGACATTAGTGGCACCCAAATGTCCTAAATATACTTAAATCAGAGACGTAATCCTAAATGCACACCATCACAGGACTGAAGATTGTATATTGTTGCAAGCAAAGGTAATCCCACAGGAGAAGGCAAAACCACAAACTGCATTTCTCATACCAAATCAGCCTGGCCAAACCCACCAATCATCTCCAAAAGATGAGTGGACACTGATACTGTAGTAATTTTAACAGAACTAAAAAAAAAATGCATTCACACAAAAAGTAGTATAAAGGTAGCTCAACTTGCAGAGGACATGGACTCTGGAGCTGGTGCCTGGAGCGGTGGACACGTGGCTGCTGCAGAGGAGCACTGGGAGGTAGAGTGACTGGCTGGCTTAGCACTGAGGAGAAAGCAACCCATACATCAGAGAACTGCCCAGGACCTGTGGAACTTTGCAGAGGGAGAAAGTGGTGTTGAGGTAAACAAGGGGCTACAGAATAAGGTGATTCAAAATTTAAACTGGACTTGCACTGTTTAAAGACCATAAGGTGGGGGTCCAGGAGGAGTAAAAACAGAGATACAAGCAAGAAAAAGAATCCATAGACCCCTGGGAAGGAAATTGGTGTAGGGGTGAAGGAAAGACTTAAGAGACACTATCCTTAGAGGGTTTAACTTTAGTCTTGCCCTGTAGAAGTAATCCTTCTGGCCTGGGAAAATATCTTTACACCATGAAAAGTAAAGTGGCAAAAGGGGGAGGGCTCAAGCCACCCCAAACAAGCTCAATAAAAAAAAATATATATATATATACCTACACATGAAAAATTTATTTGGAGGGACAAACCCCTGAGAGACAACAATGAGTGAGTGGAAGACAGGAGATGGAAGACATCAAGGGCGAGTGTTCCAGATTGTCTATAGGAGTAGTTAATTAGTCAAAGCATAGAAGCTGAAGACACAGAAAATGAGTCGGTTATCAAGAACTCTGAAGAGCAAGAGAGCGCTGCACAGATACCAACTAAATCTGATATAGCAGATATGTTTATGAGATTGGAGAGATCCATAAACAGGAGATGGTGATAATACATAAAGATCTGGGGCATGTTTTATCACGGGTAGAGGAGACTGAAGTGAAACTAGATAAACATGCCCAAGTGATAACAAAACTAGAAAAACAGATGGAAGAAAAGAGCAAAGAAATCTGCTATATAAATTGGAAGAGCAGGAGAATAGATATAGAAGATGTAATTTTTGCTGATATATCATTGGAAACATTGGCTAGAAGGAGAACGTTGAAACCATTACTGGAACAGATTAAGATACAGAACGTACAATATAGCTGGGGATTCCCAGCATGTTTAATAAGATAGAAAGAAGGTCAATCCTGCAAGACTGAGATTCCAGAAAGATGTGAGAGACCTGAACTACAGAAAATAGACATTCCAGGATGGGAGAGGGGGTAAAAGAATAGGGAAATGGAAAATGAGAATTGGCAGTTAGATTTTAATTTTTGCATGGATCCCCAGATTGATACAACGTCGCATGTGCAGAGAGAGGAAGGTAGATGCTTGAAATCTTTGCAAAGAATGTTCTATCAATGTCTATTCTTGGATGTTTGGAGAGTGAAGCATCCCAGAGAGAGATTACATGTTCTACTCTCAGACACATGTGACGTACTCTAGATTAGACTACATATTGATGGAACATAGACTCTTGGAGGCATTGATAAAAAACAAATATAGAAGTAACAACAATATTGGACCATGCACCTGTTACAATGAAGTTATTATGGGGAAGAGAGCACAAGAGAAACGTGGAAACTAAATGAGAAACTTCTTCAGGATCATGAGAATAAAGAAAGAGATCGAACAACATTTTGAAAGAAAAGAGACTGAAGGAGTCTCGATAGCCACGGTGTGGGAAGCACATAAGGCATATATCAGGGTAATTTTGATACCGATTGGGATAAAAAAAAAAAAAAAAGACTGGCAAAAGAAAATTAATATGCTCTTAAGGGATCTATACGAATTAGAACAGTTACATAAAAAGAGAACAAAAGAGATGGCGGACTATAATAAATGAGAGGCATTATGTAATTAATGGAGGAAGAAACGAGGAAGACATTTAACATGATGGCAAGAGAGAGCGAGCAGTGGGGGGGAATAGACCTGATAAATATTTAATGAGAGTATTAAGAAATCAAGGAATTATATAGAGAAGATTAAAGATAATGGAGAATTGGTCTACTCAACCACTGATATCGCAAATGTATTAAAAAAAATATTGCAGTAAATATGATGTTAACCCGAAGCAGTTAAAAGGGGGGGGAAGAAGTAAGAACTAGTAAGAGACAGATGTTTTTGAAAGAGGCGGGATTACTGAGAGTGGGAGTGAAACGATTAATGTCTGGGAAAAACAATAATGCAGGAGGAAATTCAGGCAGCACTGAAGAGCAAAATGACTGGGAATAGCCCAGGGCCAGATGGGTATACTGTGAGATAATACAAAAAATTTAAAGAACAATTAGTCCCTAAACTGAGTTTATATAGGAGAGGGGATGGAAATGAGGGAGGAATCATTGCAAGCATATATTACAATCCTTAAGAAAGAGGGAACCCAATGTGCTAGTTATAGACCCATATCACTGTTAAATGTGGATACCAAATTATACGCAAAGGTCCTGGCAAATAGGTTGAAAGACCTAATGCCCGGATTGGATTTACCTACATCAAATGGGATTTGTCCCTGGGCGGGAGGGAAGACACAATGGGCTGAGATCATTATTCCTCATAAAAAAATCAAGAAGAAAAAATCCCCCAGTCTGATATCAATAGACGCAGAGAAAGCTTTTTTTATTGGGACTTTGTTGGATACCGTGGAAGTTCTGGGAATTTGTCCCAAAATGAGAGCGTGGATAGGAAAGCTATAAAGTCGACCCTCAGCAGCAGTAAAAGTCAATGGATCGTTGTTGATTGGACACACAATGCACTAGGGAAAAGTTGGGTGAATATAGAAAACACATTAATTGGGACACAGTTGAGTAAGATGGTGTGGTTGCCTTATCAACACCGAATGTTGGCAGAGAGCACGAGCACTTATATACAAAACGTAATTAGGGTTTGGGATGTACTTCATAAACAAATGGGCTGGGAATTTAATTCTATGTTGATGCCGTTAGTGGCTTCAGATTTGTTTCCTGCCAGGAAAAGAAAATATATCGGGTAAATGGATAAGAAAAGGGGATGCACAGTTAAAAAAGATAATGAATGAAGAAATATATGCTCCTTTCAGCAGCTAAAAAAAAGTGTTTTTTGTTAGATAAGTGGCGATATTTCCAATTAAAACACTTTGTTGCAACACTCCCTAAGCCCTTAAGGACAATGGTGGATTTCGACCCATTTGAACAATTGGCTAGTACAAGTAGGGAATGGAAATATGGTACTTCTCGAATATATAAAATCCTTACTTTAATAACAGAAGTTACTCCCCCACCGTATGTGGCAAAATGGAAAAGGGAACGTGGAATATCATTTGATGAGCAACAGAGAAAGAAAATATTTAGATTGGCACATGGGGCTATAGATATGAAAGTGGTGGAAATGAACTACAAATCTTCAGCTAGGTGGTATATTACACCAAGTGTGGCACATAAGCAATGAGTAGATAAATCACCTTCATGTTGGAGGGGATGTGGGATTAAGGGCACAATGGCACATATTTGGTGGGAGTGTCCTAAATTTCAGGAATATTGGGGGGAAATAATTCACCAAATACAGGAGATAACGGGTTAATAGCCTGAAGGATCCGGTACATGTTTATTCCATAAAACAGATCACAGTAGAAAAATATAAATTTCTTGGTGCATTTTCATTTTAAATGCATTACATTATGAGTGTGCCTTCTGGCTTGTGCTTGTCTAAATATAGTGAGAGGGCCTCTGTGCAGGGTTTAGCTTATAGTATAGCATTTGGTTAAAATCAGATGCCAGTGCATTGTCTTGCTTGTAATCACATCACTAGCAGTGCCCTGGCAATAATATGCTGCCAAAAAGCTGACAG
This sequence comes from Staurois parvus, assembly GCF_062004578.1. Classification (NCBI taxonomy): domain Eukaryota; kingdom Metazoa; phylum Chordata; class Amphibia; order Anura; family Ranidae; genus Staurois; species Staurois parvus. Next base: position 20,344,579 of record NW_028317815.1, on the reverse strand, counting down.
CTAATAAGCAACTATACTACACATGAGATAATGTTGCCCGTGTGGTTCAGCCCTTCATGACTGAGCTTTAAACTGAAATTGCAGAATCTACTGCCGCATAAAGCTAATGATCACTGCACCAATTTGGTAAGGAAGGCAATATAAAGGCCTGTTTCTACCATGAGGCGTGTTCATGCAATGTTTGGGAAAGGACCACACCAATGCAATGTAATTTCTACACAGAATATCTATGTGAGGAATTTGAATAAAGCAGTCCTCCAAATAATACTAGAAATAACAGACTCAATCATTTTATTTTAAGAACTCGAAGTCAATCATTCTGTCAGAATTCTGTTTTTGCTCTGCTTGAACACTTACAAAACGCTGACACAATATGCTTTATAACAGTAATGGCTGGTTGCATGAGTTATATTATAGAAAGCGATGAGAAAATCCACTGCTTTGTTTAGTTTTTCAATCTCTACACATGGTCATTAGACATGAGAGCATAACAACTGGCAAAGCATCTTTTTCCAGCATCTTCCTCATAATTCAAGAGCATAACAACTCCACTATCACTTCCGCCCCGCAAGCCAAAGTCCTTGGCGTCATTCTTGACGCGAACCTCTCCCTCCAACCGCATGTCAAGTCACTCACAAACACATGCAGGCTCCATCTTCGCAACATTGCCAAGATCCGCTCCTTCCTCACCCCAGACACCACCAAACTTCTAGTACACTCCCTCATCATCTCACGCCTTGACTACTGCAACTCCCTCCTCACTGGCCTACCCAAGTGCAGGCTCTCCCCGCTCCAGACCATCCTGAACTCAGCTGCCAGACTCATCCACCTTACCACCCGCTCCACCTCTGCCACCCCCCTCTGCCTCTCCCTCCACTGGCTCCCGATTGCCCAACGCATCAAATTTAAACTCCTTACCCTGACCTACAAAGCCGTTCACAACACTGCCCCTGACTACCTCACCAATCTGATCACCAGGTACCACCCTACCCGTACCCTTCGCTCCTCACAGGACCTCCTTCTATCCTGCTCCCTGGTCTCCTCCTCCCATGCACGACTGCAGGACTTCTCCAGGTCCTCCCCCATCCTCTGGAACTCACTGCCCCAATCCATCAGACTGTCGCCTTCTCTATTCACATTCAGGCGCTCCCTCAAAACCCATCTCTTCAGGGAAGCCTACCCCACCCTCACCTAACGGCCATCCTCCCTCATTCCTCCTACCACTTCATCCCCCCCAGCCACTTCCTACTGTACCTTTACCCCCTCCCTCCTAGATTGTAAGCTCGTAAGAGCAGGGCCCTCTTACCCCTCGTACGCTGTCTGTCTTTGTTGTACTGTGCCATGTATTGTCCCCCCCTATTGTACAGCGCTGAGCAAACCCTTTGGCGCTATATAAACTCTTAGTAATAATAATAATAATAATAAGGAAGCAGCCACAACTCTAATATATGAAAAGGGATCTGACAATATAAACCTTTGCTACAACACTTGGTTTTTCAGTTACTTTCAAGTTCTAAAGTGGAACTTCATTCGCTTAATCAACATGGGATATTTTTAATCCTTATTCTGGTAGCATTAGTAAATAGATAGGTATGTATATCATACCTAAACTTTTTTTTTTTCTTCTAACATTTCCAGTTACTTTCTGGTTTCCATGCCTCGGCAAATGTCATACATCCAAAGTATCTTCAGGAGGGGAGAGAGGGTTCTTAGCTCAGCTTGGCCTGAGCTTAGAGCAGATGGATTCCAGGAAGTAAATGATACATGATTCATCTTCCCTTACGCAAGATGACCAAATGCTTGGAGGGTGGTTTTCAAACTGATTTCTCAGGGAAATAAAGCACAGGTACATGGGTGAGTTTGCTTTGAATATTAAAAATGAATTAAACAGCATTTTTGGTTTGTGATGCTCAGATGCAGTGCAGTTCTACTTTAGGAGTAGAAATATGAGAACATTTTCAAGTTCAAGTCAGAATATCAGTTTTAAAATGACATTAAAAAAATAGTTTATATATAAAATATATAACCATGTATGTTTTTTGATTCATGTTTCAAAAAATGTATATGCTATTATGGAAATAAACCATAATTGGGCAAATTCAATCAGGCAGTGCAAAAATATGCAAAGTACAGTAAACCAAAGCATCCTACCAGATATCAGCTTACTGCAGTCAGGAATATCATGAAATCTAAATGGGTCCTATGGTTTAATAGACTGCACCTTTCTTGACTAACCATTAGCATACTGTATGAAACCTCTGGCATTTCATATGGGCACCTTCACTTTGCTGACCTCCAGGTATTTAATCTACATTGTTTTAAAATGTTAGTGAATAAATCAGAAGACAAAATGTCATGAGCAGCTGTAGATCCAGCCTCACCATCCATTTACTGTCAAGTGTAAGGGTCCATTCATACTTGGCATAACCAATGCTGCTTATATAGGCTTTTGGCATTTTTATTTTTCCTTCAGCCTGTATACATAGCTCTGTTAGTCTATTTTCCATACATATTAGAAAGTTTACAAGCATGGTTGTGGAGAAGAGCTTTCAGGCAGAGAAATCCAACCCCCACCAGAATCACATATTTTCAAAGGAGCTTTCTAAACGTGGGGCATAAACATGGTGTTTAGAAGCATTCTGCATTTTTAAGTGTACATTTATTATCTGCTTGACTACCACCTTAGATTTACTGTGGCCATTCTGCACTGGATCATGTACCTAGTATGTGATCCGTGTTCCTGCTGGGCCAGCTGTGCTGTGATTCATTACGGCACAAGCCAAGCAGCATGTCCCAGCCAACGATTGAGCATTGGGACCCGCTGATCAGCTCAGTGTTTAACGTACCAGAGCGCCGTTCAATCACAGGATCTTTCCATTTTTTTCCCTTTTCCTAATAATCAGCGAAGAAAAAAAAAAATCAGCACATATTACAGATATTATAAATAATTAAGCACACATTTAACCCCGTACCATCCAGTGTCACAGTAGCAGTGTATAGTATTAGCACTGATCACTGTATTAGTGCCACTATTTCTGTCAGTGTACCCCACAGCTAGTGTCAGATTGCCCAACACCCTATCACAGTCCCACTGTATGTCAATGATCGCTTTAACACAAACCAAATAATATACACTTATTGGGATTTAAAAAATTTTTTTATTGGATAGGTTTTATAGAATTCAAAAATAGTTTTTTATTTTAAAAATTTTCATTTTTTTTTTCATTTTATATACTAAAAACCCCAGTGGTGGCCAAATACCACCAAAAGAAAGCTCTATTTGTGTGAATTTATTTATAAAATTTCTTTTGGGTACAGTGTTGCATGACTGCGCAATTGCCTTTTAAAGTAGTGCAGTGCAGAATAGCAAAAATAAGCCTAGCCATGAAGGGGGTAAAACCTTTTGGAAGGGCAACTGGTTAAGTAAAAAATGAGCAGAGGGGAATGTTTTGGGGGGAAAAAATGCTTCTAAAAGCAAATGCCCATAAACTCTCTTAACTCTTGTGCAACATGAGCATTTTTTTTTTTTTTTTTTAACTGCCTAGTGTGTGTCTGGACCCTTATGTTAACCTTGGTGCACCACTAAAGCTGGCCATATACTGAGCAAATTTTGTCCAATTCTTGTCTAACCAGCTGAAATTTGCTCCGTAGGAGGCCCTGTTGGCACCCCTCGCCTAAACAGCCTTCCTTTAAAAAAAAAATAAAAATCAAAGGAGCCAGCTAGAAAATTGTTGGCTGAACAGTAGCTGCATCCAATTGGATGCAAACGCTGTTCAGGAATTCTGCCAGTGTAAGCGGTCAACATATAATGGCGAACAATGCAGATCCATCCATGCTTGCTCCATCTAATCAGATGCAAATGCTGTTTCAGTATTCTGACAGCTGCCCGTACAAGCTGTCAGAATATAATAGCCAGTACTGCAGATTTGTCCATCTGCACTGTTTAGTGTGGATGAAGGAATCTGTTGGTTTGTGGGTGCATGGCCAGCTCTATGCTACAATAATCTGTTGGGTGCCAGGTTGTAATCATATAATTTCTTAAGGCTTCCACACAAAATATTAATTCTCTACATCTTTTTGAGGACTGACAAATGCAAACTGAAACTTGGAGCTAGAAAAAAAAAAACATAAAGAAGCATAATTGTTTGAAACAAGCCCCTGTATTTTGGGGTACACAGCAGTGACAACAGGAGGCTTCTGGCTCTTGCACTCCAGCCCTGGCAGCAGCTCCAACCATCTCTGCCAGCAGTGTCATTTCCATTTCAGCCTGTGCTTTCCCCAGTGAGTAGGCAGGGTGGGGATCTGAGATAACTCATACACTGGCTCTGGACTTATTCTCCAAGCCGCTATACCCCAACGTTGTTTGTGAGTGCAACTATGGCTTTTATTTTGTCCATTAAACTTCCTTATGCATGCTACACTATGGGGTGTGTACTCCTCTCCCTCCTTTCTTATTTACACAGGTTCATGTCAGTTCAGCAGCAGCACCCTCTTAGTTATAGCAACTTTTGGACTGTTTCTAATCTGATCTACCCCCTTTTAGATATTAGTATATCCATATTGCTTTTTCAAGGTTTGTATATATATTTTTTTTTTTTATTCTCAGCCTCGTCCTTTTTTTATTTCATGTTTTTTTTTTTTCATCACACTCACACAATCCTGATCAGGCTCTGACAATTGTTTAGCTAGTGGAGAGCCTTACTGGGCTCAGTGCAGCTATTCCTGTGACACTATCCACTGGTTTTTCTTTATGCTTTGCAGTGGAGATGATTTCTGCCTCCTGTCACTCAAAAGTAAATTCTTTGTTTCAGAGCAGAAGAGTAAGTGATATCACAACTCCCTACGGCATCTACGTTGACACTTGGGAACTGTAAAAAGTAAAACCTAAAATAATAATTGGCACAACATGGCCATGGAAATCATACTGGGTCTTCTGAGAAGCAATCAAGGACAGGAAAACCTCTTACCATCTGATGTCTTAAATAAGATTTACCAGTCAATCATGGCCTCACATTTCAAAAACATTTATTCTTTTCTAAAGTGGTATTACTGTATTAAAAACTATCAAACAGTTTTGATAACCTTACCCTTACCCATATCACACAAATCCTGACGGGGCTGAAGCCACAAGCTTTTTAAGCTATATATACATTATTTCCATTTAGGTGATCATAAGAGCACTTAATGCCAGCCAGTACTGAAAGTTAAAATGCCAGCCAGTACTGAAAGAAGCAAAGTTGAACCTTTTAAATTTGTGAATAGAAAACAGGTCTGAGTCTGAAAAGTACCAACTCTGATAGAACCTGCAGAAGAGAGCACCGCAGCACCCATTATATGGTTACACCAGACCCTGCTAATCAGCGACAAGACATGTTAGGTTTGCAGTGGAGTGCTCACACCTTGCATAAACTTCTGGATTAGCTCTATAGCTAATAATTTATAACACACTATCACTACCTTATTAATATTGCACTGGTTAGTACATATACTAAGGCCAGTGGTTTCTGTGTAATTTATGCGCTGGCTATATTTCTACCATTAAAGTGGTAATAAACTTTGTTTTTACCTACAGGTAAGCTTAGCTGTAGGTAAAATTAATATCTCCTATAACCATTCAGGGGATATTCCAGCGAGCAGCAGCCCGCGACATCACCAGCACATGCGATCTGAAGGAAAGGCACAACTCTGCCACGCCCAGGGAGTGACGTCATCATGCCTCAGCCAGTCACACTGGGTGAAGATGGAAGCCCTGTCAACATACTGGTGGAGAGCTTCATTTTAAGGAAAGTCTTCCATAATGTGCCAGCATGCGAAGCATACTAGCACATTATGCTACCTTGGAGGGGGGGAAAGCTTCTTTTTTTTTTTTTTTAAAAGACTGATGAACAGAAATAGTCCCGTTATTCACATGTATTTGCTAGATATTTTTTTTCACGCAACTCTCATTCATCTATTCCATTGATTGCATACACGAGTATGCAAAGTAATAACTACATAAATTCTCACCATAGCCATCGCTGACATACTATAGCAACATCATCAGCACTGCATGATTTGTTGACTGTGTGTTTGTGTTCTTTCACTGCCAGCCCATGTGCAATATTTGTAATACGGTGTGTTTAAATATTTTTTTTTTGTAATGGAGAAGTGGGGGTTATCAATGTACACTAATGGTAATGGTTGTGGGAATATTAGCTTACCCAAGGCACATGTACAGCAGGTCCATGTTTGGTCATTATTCTTTATGTTCCTCTGTATTATGGTACTGGATGTAGTCCCCTCACTAATAGATGTGGGACGTAGGCTTAGATTTAGCACACCATACATGTACAGGAGTATGTAGAAAAATGCAGCACAACAGACATGGCGTGAACAAGCCCTTATTTGTTTTAGTTTGTGTTTTTGTTAGCATGACTAATAAATCCATCTCTGCTCCTATTTCCTGCCATGTCGCTGCAACTCATCAGTAAATCAGTGGGTTGTGTGAAAAAGGCAGGTAATTGTCTACATAATTACTGCTTAGCTATGACTCAGTATGCAAAGTGGAAAATACACAGTACTGTTAATATTAGCAGATATGGATTACATACACATTACACCATGGTATGCCGTTATATGGAAAAGATAAATTACAGGTAGTTTGCATGCCAAAATGTGAGTACATGCAATGTATGCATCACAACCAAAGTGTTACATTTTGCGAAAAAAGGCACAATCAATGCAATATGGTAATGTGTCTCAATCTGCAAGCAATGTGTATGTCCAACCGTAAAATGTTTGGCATAGACTAGCTTACTTTGCTCTAAATGTAGTCATTTCCAAAAGCACAATTCAATGTGTTAGGTAATACACATTTGCAACGCCTGTCCTAGGTTTCCTGATAAAAATGTACACAAACTTTGGTGCAAGTCAGTAGGAAAGTTAAAACACCAGATGCCGGTTCAGCTGCACGCTGTCATTATTTACTTCCTTTAGGTCACCATTGATTGATGTGTTAAAGAGTTTGGAAGCTCCATGGTTCAGGACTATGAAATCTTCCTGCCCAAGTCCATATCGTTCCAATGCTTCGCTCAGTTTCAGTGGTGGGTCCAAGTAATGCTGGGAACAGAAAATTCACAGTTGATCTACGTACTTTTATATATTAAACTATGCATTATGTGTACTTTTTGGTATATTAGACACACCCCAAAGAGAATGTATATTTCCATTATGTTCAGGACAAATGAAATATTGTGTGTGCACATTTCAGATTAACAATGGTCAGAAAAAGGTTGATTGACAGCTAGCTGTGAAATAAACCTGAATAACAGACAAATTTAATTATAAAGGAAGCAGAACAAGTCAGCAGTCTCTTTTACTTGCTGCCTCCTCAGGAACGATAGCATCATCTGATTTAAGCTGGTTGCAGCCAGGCCCAGATCACCCTGAGAATGCCCATCTTGGGTTAAGGAATGCTCACTCTACCCTGCCAGTGGTATTTTATGCGGTGTTTGTTCTGCCCACTTGGGGAGAAGATTTTGGGTCATTTCAGCAGTCAACGTTTCAGTAACAATGGGCAAAATCACCCGTGATTTGTAATGGGAGATTTGTCTGGATGTACTGTAGCTATTTAGTTTGGTGCTGCTAAAAAGCAGTTGCAAAAGCTTAGTTCTACTTTTCACCAGACCATTTATATCAACAATCTTCACATATGATCATACACTGCTCAAAAGAATTAAAGGAACACTTTGAAAACACATATCTCAATGAGGAAAAAGATCATGCTGGATAATGTGTTAGGAACGCAAGGATACGTCATCGTTTGCTGGAAATGAAAATGATCATCCTACAGCAGACTAAATTCACAGAAACCCCTGAAAATCAAAGTGAAAAAATGATGCAGCAGGCTGGTCCACTCTGCTGAAATTACATTGCAGTAACTCAAAATGGTACTCAGTAGTTTGTATGGCCCCCATGTGCTTGTATGCATGCCTGACAATGGTGGGGCATGCTCCTAATGAGATGATGGATGGTGTCCTGGAGTATTTCCGCCCAGATCTGGACCAGGGCATCACTGAGCTCCTGGACAGTCTGAGATGAAACTTGGCAGCATCATATGGACCGAAACATAATATCCCAGAGCTGTTCTATTGGATTTAGGATCAGGCGAGTATGGGGACCATTCAATGGTTTCAATTCCTTTATGCTCTAGGAACTGCCTGCATACTTTCGCCACATAAGGCCGGGCATTGTCATGCACCAGGAGGAACCCAGGACCCACTGCACCAGCGTAGGGTCTGACAATAGGTCCAAGAATTTCATCCCCGATACCTAATGGCAGTCAGGGTGCCATTGTATAGCCTATAGAGGTCTGTGCATCCCTTCATGGATATGCCTCCCCAGATAATCACTGACCCACCACCAAAACAGCCATGAGGAACGATGTGATGGGCAGCATGACATTCTCCATGGTTTCTCCAGACCCTTTCACATCTGTCACATGTGCTCAGGGTGACAGTGCTCTCATCTGTGAAAAGCACAGGGCGCCAGTGGTGGACCTGCCAGTTCTGGTGTTCAGTGGCAAATGCCAATCAAGCTCTATAGTGCCAGGCAGTGAACATAGGAAACACTACAGTATGCCAGCCCATCAGGCCACCCTCATGCAGTCAGTTTATGATTGTTTGGTCAGAGACATTCACACCAGTGGCCTGCTGGATGCTGGAGCATATTTTGTGGGGCTCTGGCAGTGCTCATCCTGTTCCTCCTTGCACAAAGGAGCAGATACCAGCCCTGCTGATAGGTTAAAGACCTTCTACAGCCCTCTCCAGCTCTCCTCTAGAGTAACTTCCTGTCGCCTGAAATCTCCTCCACACTCTTGAGACTTCTGTATTGATGTGCCATCCTGGAGGAGTTGGACTGCCTGTGCAACCTCTGTAGGGTCCAGGTATCGCCAGTAGTGACCCTGACTCTAGCCTAATGAAAAACAGACAGAGAAGATGAGTAGGGGAAAAAAAAAAAATTCAAGTGGCCTCCAGCTGTAAAACCATTCCGTTTGGGGGGATGTGTCATTGTTACCCATCTAGTGCACCTGTTCATTTCATTAACACCAAAAGCAGCTAAAACTGATTGACAACCCCCTCTGCTACTTAACTGACCAAACCACTATCCCAGAAGTTTAATTGAGTTGATGCTATACTTAGATTAAAAAAAGTGTTCCTTTAATTTTTCTGAGTAGTGTATATACATGCAACAGATTTTAGACATTAAACATATATGTGTTGCATAGATATTGAACGCCTTGAGACTGCTGCTGGGCACTGCTATCTTAGATGTGAGATCAGTAAACTCTGAACTGTCTCTTAAAGTGTTACTAAACCCACAACAGTAAAATCAGTCTGTATATGCAGTAAAGCATGCTTGTTATACTCATTGTGGAACCTAAGGGGTTAATCCTCTGCATTGTGTAAAAATGCTGTTTGATCCTATCTTCTCTGATCCTTCCCTTCTTTCCTGATAAGATATATCGGGTGGAGACACACTGCACATGCTCAGTTTGGTGTGTATTGCTAGAGAGGTTTTTTTTTTTTTTTTTAATTGGAGAGTGCATGTGATCAGCACTGACCAGAGGTCAGGGGTTCTGCATCCTTCTGGAGCAGAACAAAAACTGCTACAAGCTTTAACTAGTGCTCTGCTGAACACGGATAGAAGTCACAAGACTGCGCTAATTGCTGATGAGAAAAATGTATATAGCAATGTATATTTACTAAAATAATTGCACGTCCCTGTTCTGTGTACTGTGGGAGACCAGATAGAAAGAATGCAGGGTCCTGGGACTAGTAACACTTTGTGATATGCTATAGTATTTCCCTTTGGTCCTCCCTCAGCAGCTACACAAAAGGTAAGGTAAGTAGAAGAAGACAGGGGCAGAGAAGCTAGGCCAGTACAAAGAGTAATTAGATGTTCTAGAAGCGAGTGCTATGACATGCAATGAGGATGTGGCCTGTGCTAGGGACCTGACTCTTCCTGAAGTAGTACACAAAGTACATCTTTAAAATACATGATTTTTCTGGGCTTTTACTTGCAATTTGTTAAGTTGGTGACAGGGCCTCACTAGCAAAAGGTTCATACTGGAAAACGATGGTACCTCATTAGCTAGTGCAAATGTTCCCCAGTGAATCCCAACAGACTTTTTGGCACGGACATCAGCATGAATTCTGACCGCTTCTTCTGGATCCACATGTTGACACCTCATGAACCATCTATAGAAAGGAAAATAAGATTTAAAAATTGCACAGATGAAGAAAAACTAAATAAGTTTCAGAAATACTTTGAGTGCATTACTTATAATATTTCATGCACATTATATTTATCTGCAGAATTCTTGACATATACATTTTAATCATCCCAAGTAAAATGTATAGACACAAGCTAGGAAAGTTGGTCTGGTTGATTTTTATGGCGTATAAATGTATGTAAACCCAAATACTAAAGGTTGTGGAAATAGCCTATTTTTTGCTTTTTATATGAAGCTGTGCAGGTTTTTTTTATATTGATGTAAGGGTTATTCTAATGTGTGGCAGCCCTTGCCGTTCCTTAGAATAGTGATCTGTGGTGGATTACTTTTACTAGGGTCCCTGAAAGGCAACTGGAATGCAATACATTGCATCCTCACTGCCCGTTTTAACCCTAAGGCTAACCACCAAGCCACAACCATGTGTACTGTACTTGATTGCTGCATAGTCCAATGAATTTTAATGGGTCATGTTTGGCAGTGGTTTTGCCCATCGAATGCCATTTTGACTAGTTACACTTTAAGTTTTCTGTAAAATGTTCAGATATACTAACAAAAACAATATTTTCACTTTAGGTCTAAAGTTCTCTTTTGTATAGAAATATAAATAAAGGAGGTGCAAGCGCCTTAAATAAAATAAACCAAAAAAGCTGCTGTGCACAAAAAGGTAACCAATAGCACCCTAAAACATAGAAAATAGACAAGGAAGTACAGCGCTGCAATAAATAAATTGTCCAAAAGACTTTGCGTATACAATCACTAAAACCACCAAATAAAATAATTCACTCTAAAATCATAAATTGGCAGAATCAAAACGTTCCAATGTAAACAGTATATAAAGTGACTCTCGTGCTTAATGACTCTGGATCTGGTATCAGTGCAGTAGTGGTACTGATAATGCACACTCACAGGACGCGCATAATTAATGCACTTATGTTATAATCCAGATGTCATCAGACAGGTATTATGTAGATGGACTTTCCTCTCAGAGATGGGGGGTCGTCAGGTTAGATGTTATGGGGTTGCTACCCCGCTCGCAGATCTCGTGGGATTTGGTAGAAGGCCGTGAAATCTCGTGGGATGTGGAGCTGAGGCAATATGCCATACCCTGAGAGTTGATCTGCATATCCAGAGAGTTACTTCAGGTTGAATGTAAAGGAGCTTTAAAGGACGAGGACCATCTTTACCAACCCTATAACATCTAACCTGATGACCCACCATCTCTGAGAGGGAAGTCCATCTACATAATACCTGTCTGATGACATCTGGATTATAACATAAGGTGCATTAATTATGCGCATTACTATTACCACTACTGCACTGTTACCGGATCCAGAGTCATTAAGCAGGAGAGTCGCTTTATATATTGTTTACATTGGAACTTTTAGATTTTACCAATTTCTGATTTTAGATTGAATTATTTTATTTGGTGGTGTTAGTGATTGTATACGCAGAGTCTTTTGGACGATTTATTTATTCCAGCGCTGCACTTCCTTGTCTATTATCTCTGTTGTATAGGACACAGCTTGATCAGTAGGTGGTATAATACCCCAATGATCTACTCATCCGGCTTCAATTAACCCAAAGGAAAAAAAAAAAAAAAAAAAAAAAAAAAAAAAATTTACAGTGAGTACAAAAATCCCATTTTTTTCTTTTGTTCATTGAACGACACAGCTGGATCAGTAGATCATTAGGTTATTACACCACCTTCTGATCTGGCTGTCCTTCAATGAACTCTGTTTTACAGCAAGTATAAAAATCTAATTGTTTTAAATGGAACCAAACAATAAGGCACTGTTCACATTATTGCGATTTCTTCTGCATCTGTCATTGAGTTGCAATAAACATGCATGGGGGGGGAAAAAAAAAAAAAAAAAAAAAAAAAAAAAAAAAAAAAAAAAAAAAAAAAAAAATCGCATAATTTTCTATCGTGCCTGATCACAGCAATGTAACATGATGAGCTTCTTTTGGTGCATCAGAATGTGTTTCTGGCCCCATATACTTCAATAGGACCAGAGCTCCAATCAGATATACATTTTATTGGATTAGTTCTTTTTAAATCTGTTTGCGGACATAAGATCTTCCTACCAGAGCTGCAAAATGTGACCAACAGTGGAATGGTCAATAAAACCTCCAACAGCCAGCAAATCTAAAATACTAGATTTGGATGGAAGTTAAGTCATCTCTCCATTTTGGGTAAGGTTGGAGAGGATGAAACATCTACTACCTGCTAGTAATCCAGTGTAGAGATCTAGCTCAAGCTGGCAGATCGCCCACTGCTGGGCACAATTTTTCTCCACTTGGATTTAGGCCTGGTAGGTATGGAACTAAAGGTTGCTTGTATGAGTCTTCAGCTCCTTCTATTGCCAGGAATAAATGTCAGCTGTAATTGGGACTATTTTAAAATGTGCACAACTCTTCTCTGTAGTATTAATATCCAAATGAGTGCTTAAACCAAAGAGCTAATGTTGTCTTAGGTGGCAAGTTTAAAATAAAGCCAAGAGATAGTATATACAATCCTTCAAAATGTTGGCCAAGAGAGCATGGCTTGTAAATCCTAGAATAAGAACTGCATGACTAAATCTGTGCTGTGTGCAATCACTAATTCAGTTATTTCACATTGTAATACTCTACTACTAATACGGTTCAATGCTAATGATGTATGTGCTTGCCATTTATATTTTTATTATTCTCTTTTCATTTACAAAGAAAATATAAAGTTTTTTTTTGGTTGCACAACAAACTCTCCCATACCTTGGCTCATAGGCTCCAATGGGAATTGCTGCTACATCAAAGGGTCCAAATCTTTTCCCAATCTGTTCAAAAGCAGCACAATAACCAGTGTCGCCGGCAAAAAAAAACCTATTTGAGGGTCCGAGAACAGACCAGCTACCCCATAGTACTCTGTTATCATCAAATGGTGTCCTTTTGCACCAGTGCTGGCAGGGGGTAAAAACAAAGGTCACCTCATCATGTCCAGGAACACAATTTTGCTCCCACCAGTCTAATTCAATTACATTTTCACAGCCACAGCTTTGCATCCAGTTTAAGAGCCCCAAGGGAACAAACCACCTCAGTTCAGTACCAAACCGCTGATTCAGTCCAAGTACAGTGTTGTAATCCAAGTGATCATAATGGTTGTGACTGATCACAACAGCATCGATTTTTGGAAGCTGCTCTACAGTACATGGTGGTCCTCTAAAACGCTTTGGGCCTGCAATACTTATTGGAGAGGCTCTCTGACTGAAGACAGGATCTGTCAGAAATATCAAGTCATCCATTTCCACCATGACTGATGCATGCCCCAGCCAGGTGATCCGTATTCCATTCTCTATCTTGCCTGCAGACTCAGGATGTTGCACAAAATATGGCTCAATAATTGGAAGTTCCCGATCAAGTTCCTAGAGGAAAAAAAAACAAGATTGTTACCAGTATACACATTTTAAATGAAATAAAACAATGGATATGTCAAGGAAAAAAAAACAAAAACAATTCATATTTAGTACATCTTTGCTACACATGCACATCTGCCCATGTGTTATTCTATGAAAGATGCTACAAGGAAAATACCTGTTGATTTGACAGAAATCCGCTGAGCTCTTTCATATTGTGGCCTTTTGTGGACTGAGTGTCAGTCCTGCCCATTGTCTTTTACTAAACTACACAACATCCACTGTCTTCTTATATTTGGAACAACTGGCTTCAGAGATCAAAGAAAAGAACATGGAGGGCTAAATAGTGTCTTTGAGATAACACACACAGGCTCTGAATGTCTGACAAGATCAACAGTTTTTTTGCACTTAAAAATTATTACAAAATGCTTTTATATTTATCAGACCATAAAGGGAGCAAAATAACAGTAGTTCATAGTTAGGGTTTACATACACATTAAAAAAATGATTTAAAAAGAAAGATGGGACAATTGCATTTGTGATGAATCAAACAAATAAATGAATCTACAACTGAGTTAGCAAACAATGGACAGCTTTTTGTGAGTATGCTATACAGTGGGGCAAAAAAGTATATAGTCAGCCACCAATTGTGCAAGTTCTCCCACTTAAAAAGATGAGAGAGGCCTGTAATTGGTATCATAGGTAGACCTCAACTATGAGAGACAAAATGAGAAAGAAAATCCAGACAATCACATTGGCTGATTTGGAAAGAATTTATTTGCAAATTATGGTGGAAAATAAGTATTTGGTCACCTACAAACAAGCAAGATTTCTGGCTCTCACAGACCTGTACCTTCTTCTTTAAGAGGCTCCTCTGTCCTGCACTCATTACCTGTATCAGTGGCACCTGATTGAACTTGTTATCAGTATCAGTTATCACGTTGAGTGACAGGCCAAATGACAATGCAAAGTGCAGGCATATAAAAAGTGAACCTGTGCAAATGACTTTCAGACAAAGAAATGGAGACTGGTAATGTATGACTCCAAGGCCACACAAATATTAATGGAAAAAGACAACTGAACTAGATTATTCCAATCTAAATTCCACATTAATGTCGCAAAACAATTCAGTACAATCTCTGAGATACTTTATTTGCACTAACAGTCACATTTTCAGGACTAGATTTCAGGGTGTTCCCTTCTTCTCAAACCAAGCAGTACTGTTGGACCTGAAAATATAAAGCGGAACGAAAGTTCCGCTGCTGTTCCCTGCAAGCAGGCATTTTTTTTTAATGCAGAAGAGACATGCAATGCTCTTCTGCAAAAAAAACACACTTACCTGCCTGTTTGCAGCATTCCTCATCATGTAAACTTAGCTGTGCACACTGGCCTTCTGCGCATAAGCAGGAGTGACGTCATCCAGCATCAGCCAATGGAAATGGCCAAAAACCGTCACACAGGGGAAGATGTCAGGGAGGGATGGGACCGTTGGAGGAAAGAAAAGTTTAACCACTTGAGCTCTGGAAGGTTTTTTTATTGTTTAATATTTTCTTTCATTACATGTTCAAATAAAAATTAGAACAAAAACACAGAAGCTCTTGTGAATGGGAGAACATGTTACAATGATGGGTCACATCAGAGACAGCCAATAGACAAAAACTGTGTAGTAGTCACAAAAGTACAGTGTACAAGTAGTAATCCAAGAGCCATTACAAATGCATACAATATGGCTTACATAGAGTGCATCATTTTTAATTCTCAGTAGAAAAAGCAAAGGGGAAGTAAAAGGAAAGTGGGAAAAGAGTCGAGTAGGAAGAAAAGGGTAAGGCTAAAGGAAAACCCATCATAAACAGGGAACAGCCACAAAAGCAATAGAGATCCCTCAGAGGCATGAGATGATATCACAACACAAAGAAGTGGATTGAACTCAAACCAACATGCCCATATTCTAGAGAGCTTGTCGGTGGTGCCCCTGGCAATATTCGCAAGTTCTTCTAGAACAGGTCTAAAATTTCAAGTCCTGAGCTATTATCCAGGCCTTCGAGTTACTCACCACCAACAAAACACACACAAACAGAGATACCTGTACACACACACACACACACACACACACACACACGCACGTATAGACACGCATACACAGATACATGTACATACACAGAAATACACACACAGACATACACATGTACATACACGCTGACATGTACAGATACACACATGTACATACACACAGACACATGTACAATTGTACATGCATACACAGACACACACAAACACACATATACACTTACACACACACCACCCCCCCCCCTCCCCCCATAAAAGGTCGCAGTACTTCGTTGTTCACTCACAGATCCGGGTACTGCACTCTAGGGGGAGGCAGAGAGCACAGCACACACTCCTTGCTTTGCTTTCACTGCGCTCAGCTATTGAGCAGTCTGACGGCTCCCAGTGCCAATGACAGATCCGGCCTGAGCTCCGAGCCTGCTCAGCAAGACGGCCCTGGGGGGCACACTCGCCCCCACCATAATTTCCACTCGCCATTGGCGAGCATTCGAGTGGAAATTTCAAGCCCTGTTCTAGAAGACATAGATCATCTACTTTACACCGCCACTGGGTCAAAGTAGGTACAGAGTATTGTCCCCAGTAAAACGGGATCAAGAATTTAACAGATGCGGAGTTATCAACCACTTATAATGGGCCTACTCGTTCTGTTCTAGAATGAAATAAGATTGACTAAGTGACCAGCCTAACAGTGTCGCCTTGTATCAAAGGGATCATGTAGCTCTGGAAGGTGTTCCCCCTTCATGACCTGAGCATTTGTTTGCTATTTAGCACTGTACTACTTTAACTGGTAACTACTCGGTCATGCAAAGCTGTACCCAAAATTAATATTTATATAATATTTTCACACAAATAGGGCTTTCTTTTGGTGCTATTAGATCTTCACTGAGTTGTTTATTTTTAATTATATTAACGAAAAAAAGGCCAATACGTTTATAAGAAAAACTATAAATATTCTAATTTGTTATAAAAAATACCCAATAAACTCAAATTTCCTCATAAATTTAAGCCAAAACGTATTCTGCTACATGACTGGTAAAAAAAAAAAATACCAATAAGTATTAGTTTGTGTGAAAGTTATAGTGTCTACAAACTATGGTAATATCTAGTATACTGGAATTGAAGCAGCTTTTACTTTCTGACTGCCCATCATATTTCTTGAGGTGCTAAAATGCCAAGGCAGTACAAAAAACCCTCAAATAACCATTTTTGGAAAGTAGACACCCCAAGGAATGTGCTGAGAGGCATGTTGAGCCTATAGAAATTCTTATTTCTTCTTGTAAGTTTTTAAAAAAATGACAAAAAAAAACCCCACACACAAAGTTGTATACACATGCCATGGGTATACCTGGAATTATAACCCAAAACACAATCTGCTACTGCTCCAGAGTATGGGGCTACCACGTTTGACACTTCTTGGGAGCCTAGCCATGTAAGGGGGCCCAAAATCCAATGACCAACTTCAGGCTTTCAAAGGGCGTAATTTCCTCATGTTGCTTCCTCACTACTGGTCAGTTTCGGATGCCCTAAAATGCCAGGATAATACAAACTCCTCTCCAAATGACGCCTTTTTGGAAAGCAGACACTCTATGATATTTGCTAAGAAGCATATCGTGTATTTTGCAGATCTCATTTGAGATCTGCAAATGAAGAAAATGAAGGAAATCTCATTTGGAAAAGGAAGAAAGCAAATGAACATGTATTGTTTATTTTCTTTTTTCATTTTCCAAAACCTTGTGCCAAAAATGAGATTTTCAAAATACTCACCATGTCTCTTTTCAAATTCTTTGGGGTGTCTACTTTCCAAAAAGGGGTCTATCCTGGCATTTCATGTCCACCGAAACTGTGATAGTGAGGAAGAGACATGAGGCTAATGTTGAGCATACATGTAATGTGTTTTCCATGCAGCCTGTGGGCTGAATGAAAAGAAAAAAATAATCTAACAGATTCCTCTATTCACATTGATCGATGTTAATAAAGAAATCTCAGCCAGAAGAAAAAAAAAAAAAAAAAGTGAAAAACCTATATGCCCATTCATAGGAGCTACCACCCGCTGACCACCCCACGCTCCTCTTGCTGGGGCGTAAAAAAAAGAGAAAAAAAAAAGGAAGGAAGAACAGATTCCTCCATTCACAGTCAATTAATGTGGATGAAGAAATCTCTGCTAATAAAAATGTAAAATGTATATACCGGACAATAGGAGTGATCCACCCACTAACCAGGCCCCTCATGCTATGGCATACACTAGGGATACACTGATACCAATTTTTAAAGACCCAGAACGAGAACCAGTTTCCCTCAAGTACTTGCCAATACCAATTACCGACACCTATTTTAAGGGACATGTAACAGTGCCAGAAGTACAGTAAGAGACATGTAACAATAGTACTCTGGTGCCAGAAGTACAGAGAGAGACATGTAACAGGACTCACCAACAGAACGAGACATGTAATAGGACTTAGTGCCAGAAGTACAGCAAGAAACATGTAAAAGCACTGAGGACTCAACAACAGAAGTACAGCAAGGGATATGTAACAGGACTGCCGGAAGTACAGCAAGGCACAAGACTCAAACGCCAGACGTACAGCAGTCAGCAAAGGACATGTACAGCAGTCGGCGAGGTACATGTAAGCACTCGCCGCCGCCCTCTTCGCCTCCGTCACTTCCAGTATCGGTTTCAGGTATTGGTGCATTTGCACAAGTACTGATACTCGTGCACATGCCTAGTATCGGCACAGACACCAGTATTGATGCATCCCTAACGTTATATATACACGTTCTTTTTTTTTTTAACTGCAGATGAGATATCTCCAACACCCTGCTTTTATCAGAATAAACAGATCAGTGCTACAGCGGATTGGCATTCCTGCAAAGCCAACAGCGATTAACAAAAACGATATAACATTAACTCAATGAAATAACTTTTTTCTTTCACTTTTTGTAACTTATAACTATAAAACTTTCTAGCCTTTTATTTTTAAGGTCTCTCAAAATGCGATAGCTTCCAGACTATACATCTTTCAAGAGCCTTGTGTGTGAATTGTGTGCCCTAGTGTTTGCCATGCTGTACCCTAGACTATTGTGGGGTAGCGACGGATACAATCCTTAATGCAGAGACCAGGTTGACCAGGACAAGAGGAAAAGAAAAAAAGTTATCTTATTCCGTGTCTACTACAGGCACATTCTCTTTGGGGTGACCTTTGTGTTGGGGTACTAGAGAGCACATCTGGAAAATGCTTCTCATGCACCTGGTTAACTGCATCTGGATTTGGGGTTTGGGCCACAGCACCTTCTGGATACAAAAGGGCCGTGATGATGACTTCCTGAAATTTTAGGAAGGATCCACTTCTTCCTGTTGCTTTGTAAAATTATGAAAGCATTATATACAGCCAATTGAAATAAAAAGACACCTTTTTGTACCTGTGTCTACCTCTGCAGGAAACTAAATACGACTTCCTCATTTGGTCATTGAAGTCTTTGCCTCCCATATTGATTATATTCATGGACACAGAGGGGCTTTTCAAATACACAAGATACAGTGCAAATTTGGACTGTCATATAGTTTGTCCTTCCACTTCACTGCAGGATTTCTCCCCCTAAGTCGGGAATTATTGAGCTGTTGGGGGAAGTCCGAACAATTAGGTGGCACGGTGCCACAGCAGCCAATTCCAAGGTTGAATAAGTGTCTAAAAAGTGCCACATACAAATGGTACCCCTTCCAAAACAAGGGTGACAACAAGTCCCATACTATCCGGCCATTGCTCCCCATGTAGTGTGGGCATCCAGGGTGGCTCCACTTCACTGTCTCTTCCCTCAAACTATAGATTTGTATGTATAATCTGTTCCCCCCTCACCAGGCTAATACATTTTATCCCCAGATCTAGCATGCTTGCTGGGGTGATACTGCTTGATTGCAAAGTGCCCAGTGAAATGTATAAAGGAATCGTCTATGCAGATGTTTTGATGGGGCGTATACACATCTGTGAATTTCTCGGAGAAGTAGTTTATGAGGGGCTGAATTTTGTAAAGCCGATCATATTCAGAGTCACCCTGAGGACAACAGAGTGTATGATCACAAAAATGCATGAAATGCATTATCGTCTCATATCGTTTCCTGACCACTGCAGCAGAGAACATGGACATATGGTGAATCGGGTCTGTGAACCAATAGAACCACGGTTCATTCTTTTTTGTTCAAGATTCAAGGGGAGTTGTTAAATTTGCAGTTGATTCAAGGGGAGTTAAAATTTCAGTTTCCAACTGAATTACAGGTTGGGCTATGAATGGCGGAATAACAGATGTTGCTGAATCTGGGGGCTGCCAATCAGGATTTGCAAGCACCTCTGGAAGGACACTATGGGCTCAACGGTCTGTGTGCAGTTTCTTGATGGCTGCAGGATGCTTCAAGTGCTAGCTACCTCGCCAGTTGGACTGCACTTCTGGGAATCGCTATGTCACGATGAGATACTGAAGTGTTTGGGTGTAAAAGGCCAGGATATACTAGGCCGCTGGTGCTTGCCAGTCCACCAAAAGGTAGTGCGCATTAGTATTTCACCCTGCTGCATATGAGAAAACTCATGCGTTCCTAGCACCTCCGCTACCTGGGGTCGGGTACACCTGATCTTAATAGGGACCATTTCTCCATCGTCTGAGCTCCCTGTTGGGGTGTCGCTGCTTTCTTCAGGTTTGTATCTGGAGCCTGATTCTAACAGTAAAGCTTCCCCTTTGCTTTCATATGTCACACTCAGAATACTGTAGGCCTATTCAATAGTCTACCTTTCACTAAATGTATAGGTACCTAATGCAACTGAGTAAAAATCTCAAGGTTGTCAAGGACTGCTTGAACCGCTAGAAATAGAATTTACCTACTAGTGCTAGAAGAAAAGGCTTAATTCTGCTAAAGCTACAGTTCGGCGTATTGCAGGTATTGGGCATGATCCTGCCCACGCTGCGTTTTTGGGAGCAGTATACTAAGGGCATACTAGTATATCTCTGTTTAATATATTGATCCGGAGATACACTATACTAGTAATGGTGGTGGTCAGCAACCTATAGTGTGAAATAGTGTGCGGGCAATCTAACACCCTGGCTGGGAAGGACACTACCTGACAATAATACAGTGATCGATGAAAAATACTGTACAACGACAATGTACTGATGGCACTGGCTGGGTGACCAAAGGTTTAACTGAGGGTGATCAAAGGGTGTGTGTGTGTGTGTGTGTAAATGTGCCAATTTTACTCACAGTACGAGTCTCTTTTCCTCCTGGTCCGAAAAGGGTCCAGTAAGAGAATAACCAGCTAGATCAAGCACCTGTATTTTCAAATACAGGCACAAGGGCGATCTGTTATTAGTTGCAGGCGATCAACAGGGTCCCAGGCAAAATCATTGACTGGGACCCTCTGAAACTCATCCTGTAGCCAATGACAGCAGGGGTTACTGCACACGGACCCAGAAGAAAGCAACGATGTACAGGTATGTCGCTGTGCCTGTAGGTACCCCGTCCACAGTACATCGCAAGAAGGCGGGCAGTCCTGAAGTGGATAAGCTGCCTATAGTTCCACTTTATCAGTTAGTGCAAATGAAAAAAAAAAAAATCAAAATAACACGAAGATCATGCGCAACCGTTTTGTTGCAAGTGCACGAATATGGCTTCAATCACCTTAAACATGGGTGTGATTAATTCTCATGAAACTATCCAGAATTTTAATAGAAAAGAAGCCCTTCTGGAGTAGCCAAGATCCATTGGCATTCAATTCAGTTATGAAATCTCCCTCTTGCATCCCTCAAACGGGACAATCTACAGCCCAATAAGACTGTACCTAGAGATGTGAAAGCAGTTTGGATATGGTGTATTTTAAGTCGTTGTTCACATGGGTGTACATCCATATAAGGACCGTGTTTGCCTGCATGGTATGCACAGGTGTTCTGGCTATCAGCAAGCAGGCAGTCCCATTCATGGTAATTGTGGTACAGCCACTACTCCCAATCTGACACCATTTGAGTTTGGGGACATGTACCCGCACAGACTTTACGCAAATGTACACCCGTTTCCCCTAAACGGGAAAACGTGGCCCTCACAGGGGCATATGCTTTAGTACTCCCACCTTGGCCTGAGCACTCGCATGGACACAAATTTTAAAATGCAGATGGCAGTCATTACGTTTTTGCTTGAATTGTTAGAGAAAATTCCACTATGAAGCATAGGTTTTCCATAATCAAATATTGACTGATGTTGCACTTCTTTGTAAAAAAAAAAATGTATAGGTCGTATTTAACAGTGGATTATGTTCATTTTCTATAAATAAAATGTTAAAAAAAATAAATAAAAAAGGGAACAAACTTGTATCACACATACCTCCTTTGAATGGGGGACACTGCTATTATCCTTCTCAGTTATAACCCATTTCAGAGCACTGTGAAAGGCAGGAGTCTTCCAGGTAGACCAAGGATTGACAAATCTCCCATTCTTGCCCTTTACAGACTTAGTCACATCCTCTTCTAACCTCAAATCCAGCTTGAAGCTTTTTCTAGAAGACCGTGAAGACTCGCTGCTTCTTGAACTGCGTGTTGAGTTTTGGCGTTTCCGGACTGTCTCTTTTGGATACTGATTAGATGTTAAACATTCTTCATCTCTTTCATCTTCTTCTGAAGCCTTATATAATCTAAAAACAGAAGTTTGAAATCTATATTATGTGTGCAATTTATATAGAACACATATTGCTACATGTATAGAATTACTAAACAAAAATCCAAGTTATACTAAAGAAGAAAAGTCATCAGGACAATGTTTTAGAGGCAGCAATATGAAGTGTCTCCTATTCAACCTGGTTACACGTATATCAATATGTACTTTTATTACAAGAGAAGACATGATATATTTACAGAATTTGCAAATTGCTAGTAAACATAAGATATCTGTGGTCAGTCTCAAGTAAATGAGAAATTTTCCATGACGAATACTATCCATGGTCATTGCTGTGAAACTCTTGTTTGTATGCCCATTCTTCATTCTTCCCTTGCCTGATGATCACCAGTAACAATGACATCTTTGATGCATCGCCACACAATGAGTCCGTGTACAGCTATCAAAAAGCAGCATTGAAATCTGAAAACCAGAGAGAGCTGACCAAACTTATATAACACATATGTCAAGAAATTACTACTATGAACAATACATGACAATATTATTTAAGATCAAGATTAGTAGTCTGAATTATGTATTTAAATGGCACGATACGCTCTTTGGATAAAATACCTGAATATCTGAAGTTCATAGGAATTGGGGCAGTTATGTAACCAGCAAACAGAAGAGAGAATGCAATTAACATGAGAATGTGACAGCTGAGCGTAGATAGAAACATCACTGTCACTGCAATCTGCACTGTTCTAGAGGAATTCAGATGAAGCCACACAATAGCACTCCTCTGAATGGTATAAGCAGCAGTTCTACCACTCATTGCTCTAATGTACAAGTATAGTGTAAGCTGCATCAAGCAGATTTAGGTCAAGTGATATTTATTGACCTTGGTTATATACCATCAATCAGATCAAGTATTAGATTGTAAAGAGCTGTGCAAACTGTTGACACTATAAAAATCCTGTATAATAATAATTTTAATCTTATAATACAGTACATCATGGATACACAGTAGCTTAGATTGATACTAAAGCTAAAAATATTTTTTACCTTAATGCATTCCTTGCATTAAGGTAGAAATTTTTATTTTTTATTTTTATGTCCTCTCCCTTCCCTATGTGGAGGAGGAGGAAAGAACAGATCCACCGCTATGCATGGCTGCATCTATTCCCCCCTCTCTTTCCCTTCACACAGGACTCGAGCAGCATCAGGAGCCATTGGCTCCTGCTGCTGTCAATCAAATTCAGTAAGGAGGAAGTGGGGGATGGGGCTACGTCCCACTGTGTGTGTCTATGGCATGCAGCTCGGGAGCAAGTGGACACTATGTGCCCCTATAGCAGCCGTTTGCTATGGTGACACACGAAGAAGAGGAGAAGCCAAGATAACCGGCAGGGGACCCGAGAAGGAGGAGGATCAGAGTTGCTCCAATACCATTGCACAGAGCAGGTGAGTATAACAAAAAAATAAAAAAATAGACTTTAACACTTTACAATTGCAAACAAGACCAAACTAGAGACACTATATAAAATTGTATGCCGCTATAAATGCCACGATGTTTCCAAACTGAAAATCAATACTTTTCACAATGCATGTGTACAGACATGCAAAGAAAAGAGTGGCCTATTATGCTGTCTGTCCTATGTGGTGTGTGCAGTGTTAAGTTGTAATGCTTTTTGTAACCCTTTTACATAATTTACTGTGGAAAATTTTTCAATAAAAAATATTGGAAACGAAGAGAGTGGCCTATAAAAGAATGCATTATTCTACCCTCTTAATGAACACTGATCTAAGTTTAGACCAAGAGTTTCTCCTGATCACCTATTCAACTTTTGGTTTTTCATCACCTTTTTGTACCAGCGAAAGTCACCTGGACATATTGGGAGATATCAACAAAGAGTGGTGCACGCATAAAGCCTGCCCCACTTTTCCAAACTAAGAAAAACAGAGCTGAGACTGTTTCTAGTAACTTTGGGGGCACACGCCAGAGAGCTGTAGCTACTTACTACGGTTCGTTCACTCTGCTGCTCAGGAGGAAGGCTGTTAACCCTGCATTTACAGTCACTGACAGCCAGGAATAAAGAGAGACATATCAGTTGTCTGTCAGGCTACCAGCAGACAGTTTACATCCTGTATGCCAGGTTCAATTTGAGATCTGCAGTTTTGTATATTGTATCCCTTTGCTAATTAGGGGTCAAACTCAAACCCATTTGTTATCTCACACACAAAAAGAAATAGGTGCAGATAAACTTGCAAGAGGTCTATTTGTTAATGTGGCACATGCCACTCATGCCAGTTTAATGTGCCATTCTAAGGGGTGCGCAAGGCTTTATTACCTTCTCCCATTCCCTCTAAAAGTTTTGGCTTTAGATACAAAATTCATTTTAACTGAGTCGATATTACAGTCTCAGCAACAGTCTGTTGAGCAAAACTACGAAAGGAAACAAAAATCGCATGTTTATATTGTTATTTTTTTATATAAATATTAAATATAAATGTTTTTAAATATAAAAGCATTGTCGCTTACTTCCACAGAACTCACAGGCTCTCCAGCCGGAGTTATAAATCTGCAGATATTCACATCTTCGTAACAATTCATCAGCTTTAGATTTCCCTGCTTCAGCATGGGAATATTACAGTGCATCTTATGTCAAACTTTCCTAGGGTTCTGAATAATTTATTGTAAGAACGTCAAAAATACACCCAAGGCAGTCACAGGGAGCGAAACCAGCCCTGTGCATAGCGGAATACAGCAGACTAGCACCTGCATTATTATGTAACAGTTTTATCCAGCCTCTAGCACCTTCTTTAGGCATTATGGCAGTTGTTAATGCTATGTGTAATATCCCCAGACTATTCTATTTATAACATAGCTATTCATATCTACTGTGAGCCCAGGAATACTGATCATTCTTGCAGGTTTTACATTCTGGGGAAACTTGAAAGATGAAGTTATTGTTGAATGCTACCTAAAGCTTTTAAAACCTTTGTGCTTGGAAGCCAGTGGAAAACCCTGACTTGTGACAGTCATAACAGTTCTGATCCAATGACAGCTATTCACATTACATGCAATGTGCTTAATATATTGCACCCACCATTTGAATGCACTCTGCCATTATCACACTAAAGCACAACTTATCTATAGCATTTTCAATTATTTAATTCACTTGCTAAAATGTTAATCACACAGATATGCCAAATTTTCTGTACACGTTAGATTATTGATTTTCCTGAAAAAGACAAAAAAAAAAAAGCCAAAAACGTAAAAAAGTTAATTTTTTATATTAGTTGTGCTCCATTCAGGAGCCAGTGGAGAGATCCCCAGGAGGGAGAGAGTTGTGATGTCCCAGGAACAGGGCCATTAAATGGGAAGGCTCATTTGACCTATTGCTTACACTTCTAGGTACAAAAGTTCAGGTGAGAGCACATTATGAATGGTGGTGCCATTGATGCAGGTAAAGAATTAAAGAAGTATTTCTCAGCACTCGGAGAAGGCACAATTGAAGGGACTTGTGTAATGGACATGTTTATGTAATTTATACTATTTTTGTCCCTTTAAGGATAATAAGTGTTACTGTCACTCAAAGTAAAATGATGAATGCAACAGAGAGATTGATTGTTTTGGGTATTTTTGCTGATTTATAGTGCTATTTTACACATTATTTAATTTACTATTGAAGCACTTACAAGAACTAAGTAGGGGCATTAACAGACACAGAGGTTGCGCAGTTATTTTACCCTTCTTTGGACTTTTACTTTGCTGCCTGGGTGATATGGAATTTTCCTATTGGCTTTCCAGCAGTGGTTTGCTCTTGAGTTCTAGAAAACCATACGGTGTGATGATGGTACGGAAAGGGGACCACTCAGCGAGAGTACAGACTGCAGCTGTGGCTCACCAGCTGCTTTTCAGGAAGAGGTACTGGTTAAGGGACACGATGGTGAACTTATTTTAGTGAAGAAAGACAAAAATCAGCCAAAGGGTAGGAGATGGCTCTGATAACTTGCAGAGCTCACACACCTTGTACTACGGGACACACCAGGGGCCTTCAGATGGAACCACATCTTGCAATGGAGGACAGAGAATCTGACACAGACCTGGAGCCATGTCTATTGACAACAATTAGAGAAAACCTTAAAACTTAGGTGCCAGCTGTCACACACACTGGCTATCCAAATCCTGGGCATCGCCCAATCCTGTATTAATGCATTTTCACATCATCACTGCACTTTGCAGTCTTTAAAGTGATATTAAAGGCAAGTTATAGGGAAAAAAAAACAAAAAAAAAAACACAAACACAGGATTAGTCATACGTACCTACTCTGTGCAGTGGTTTTGGGCAAAGCAGACCCAATTCTCCAGTTCTTGGGTCTTGGCACTCCTGACCCCTCCCTCCTGCCATGTGCCCCCAGAGCAAACAGCTTGCTATGAGGGCACCCACACAGGCTCAATCCCGAACCACTGCTGCGGCCCAGCCCCGTCCTCTCTCTCTCCTCATAGGCTCACTGGCTGTAACTGACAGCAGCAGGAGCCAATAGCCATTGAAGAAGGAGAATCCCCAGCGAGCCGAGGCTCTAGTGCACATCGCTGGATTGTGAAGGGGCTCAGGTAATTATTAGGGGGGCTGAGGGAGCTGTCGCACACAGATTTTTTACCTTCATGCATAGAGTGTTTACAACCACTTTAACCCCTTCACACAAATATGCGGCCTCACAGAACTGGGCTTTTTTCCGTGTGGCCACATATTTGCATACCTGTCTTTGTGCTGGGAGCACACAAATGACCAGCGGCCCGCCCCTCTTCCCCCCACTCAATTAACCCTGTGGCTTTCAAATTAATACTTCCAAAGAATATGAAGATTCATCTGGGATTCCATATCTCCCTGTTAAAACCAACTATACCAAGTGTATTTCCAAATCGAGATCCGTAGACTCCTGCTCCACTGCTGGTCGAAGGTAATTACCTTTTACCAGCAAATGGAAGCCCAATTTGTCCTGAAAAAAAAAACAAAGTATAATTCACCTGGATGTACAAAGTAGTTGTGATGATATGTACGGTTTTACTAACACATGTCAAAGTTGCAAAATTGTGCTCAGGCGTTAAGATTTGTTTTACCCGTAGGCATGAAGGGGTTAAACTTGCGCCCCACACACACACACACACACACCCCAACTCCACCATCCGTGCTAAACAATTTGGACAAACTAAATTTTCCACTATGACTATTGTATTCTGGCAGCAGGTGCTGCCCCATTATGAAAATACCCAACAGTGACTGCATCTGATTGGATACAAGTGCTGTTTGGCAGAGAATTTTTTGTCTGGCTTTCGATTTTTCAAATGAAAAAAAAGCAAATTTCATTTATGATCAACCGAAATTTGAGCAATGTATGCCCAGTGTTATTGTACAGGTATTGACACAAATAATGTAACGTTTCTGTATGCAACACTTCAGCAGGTTACATTATTATGCATATATATATATATATATATATATATATATATATATATATATATATATATATATATACACATACATACATACATATACAGTCATGGCCGAAATTGTTGGCACCCTTGATATTTTTCCTGAAAATCAAGTATTTCACACAAAAAAGGTATTGCATTAACACATGTTTTGCTATACACATGTTTATTCCCTTTGTATGTATTGGAACAAATATAAAACAGAGGCAGAAAAGCAAATATGACATAATGTCACACAAAACCCCAAAAATGGGCTGGACAAAAGTATTGGCACCCTTAACTTAATATTTGGTTGCACACCCTTTGGAAAACATAACTGAAATCAGTCGCTTCCTATAACCATCAATAAGCTTCTGACACCTCTCACCCGGAATTTTGGACCACTCTTCCTTTGCAAACAGCTCCAGGTCTCTCTTATTGGAAGGACACCTTTTCCCAACAGCAATTTTAAGATCTCTCCACAGGTGTTCAATGGGATTTAGATCTGGGCTCATTGCTGGCCACTTCAGAACTCTCCAGCGCTTCTTTGCCATCCATTTCTGAGTGCTTTTTGACGTATGTTTGGGGTCATTGTCCTGCTGGAAGACCCAGGATCTTGGACGCAAACCCAGCTTTCTGACACTGGGCCCTACAGTGCGACCCAAAATCCTTTGGTAATCCTCAGATTTCATGATGCCTTGCACACAGTCAAGGCACCCAGTGCCAGAGGCAGCAAAACAACCCCAAAACATCATTGAACCTCCACCATATTTTACCGTAGGTACTGTGTTTTGTTCTTTGTAGGCCTCATTCCGTTTTCGGTAAACAGTAGAATGATGTGCTTTACCGAAAAGCTCTATCTTGGTCTCATCTGTCCACAAGACGTTTTCCCAGAAGGCTTTTGGCTTACTCAAGTACATTTTGGCAAACTGTAGTCTTGCTTTTTTATGTCTCTGTGTCAGCAGTGGGGTCCTCCTGGGTCTCCTGCCATAGCGTTTCATTTCATTTAAATGTCGACGGATAGTTCGCGCTGACACTGATGCTCCCTGAGCCTGCAGGACAGCTTGAATGTCTTTGGAACATGTTTGGGGCTGCTTATCCACCATCCGGACTATTCTGCGTTGCAATCTTTCATCAATTTTCCTCATCCGTCCACGACCAGGGAGATTAGCTACAGTGCCATGGGTTGCAAACTTCTTGATAATGTTGCGCACTGTGGACAAAGGCAAATCTAGTTCTCTGGAGATGGACTTGTAACCTTGAGATTGTTGATATTTTGCCACAATTTTGGTTCTCAGGTCCTCAGACAGTTCTCGTCTCCTCTTTCTGTTGTCCATGCTTAGTGTGGCACAGACAGACACACAATGCAAAGGTTAAGTGAACGTCTCTCCTTTTTATCTGCTTTCAGGTGTGATTTCTATATTGCCCACACCTGTTACTTGCCCCAGGTGAGTTTACAGGAGCATCACATGCTTGTAACATTCTTATTTATCCGCAGTTGTGAAAGGGTGCCAATACTTTTGTCCAGCCCATTTTTGGAGGTTTGTGTGACATTATGTCGAATTTGCTTTCTTTCCTCCCTTTTTTTGTTTTGTCCCAATACACACAAAGGGAATAAACATGTGTATAGCAAAACATGTGTTAATGCAATACGTTTCGTGAGAAATACATGATTTCCTGGAGAAATATCAAGGGTGCCAACAATTTCGGCCATGACTGTATACATACATACATACACACACACATATATATACACACACACACACACATATACATATATACACACACACACAGGCACGCTGTAAAAACACTTGTAAGACAAAAGGCTTTTGAATCTTTTGGGATTTTTGCATCATGGCTCTTAAAGTAAAACCTGATTTTGACCAGTTGTGACAAATAAAACAAGTTTCTAAAATATTTTAACATTCTTTTGATTTGTCTACACAAAGTAGGTCACCCTTTATATTTAGTAACTAGTAGACCTTCTAGTAGTAGAACAATACCACAACCTTTGCACCTTCTGTAACTGCTAATCAGACTTAATAATTAGGAGTAGGTGCCAGGTATATAAAAGGTGTGTCAAATAACAATGTATTCCAAGCAGAAGGTTACTAACAGAGTTCCAAAGCCAAAAAGTCACTGCCCCAAAAATGATGACAATATTCAGCATGCCAAACTACATCTTCAAAAAATTACTGAATCCATGCCTTTACGATCCAGGCTCATCAAAAACTGTATGAAGTGCTCTTCACAGAGCTAAATTGTATGGCAGGAATGCCATTTAGAAATCACTGCATCCAAAGCAGCATACCCTAGTTAAAGAATTATAGAAAAAGTAGTAAGAAGCAATGCAAGTACTATAGGTTGGAAATGAGGGTGCCTTCACCCTCCAAAGTCCGTTGCAAATAGTAATCATAAGGTATGTTGAATATAAGGCCATTTTTTTTTAATCGAATATCCACAATCCATGACCACTTGTCTACCGGGCACTTTTACCTCCTTCGTGCCCAGACAAAATTTTCAGCTTTCGGCGCTCTCACGTTTTGAACGACAAATACGCAGTCATGCAACAGAGTACCCATATGACATTTTTATAATTGTTTTCACACAGAGCTTTTTTTTGGTTATTTAATCACTACTGGGTGTTTTATATTTTGCACTAGAAACTAAAAAATTGGAAAAAAAAAAGTTTTTCTCCTTTTCTATTACAAAAGTTTGCAAACAGGTAATGTTTCTCCTTCACTAATGTGAGTTGATGAGGCTGTACTGATGGGCACTGATGATGCAGCAATGATGGGCACTGATAGGTGGCACAGACGGGAACTGGTGGGTGCCCTGATGATCATTGCCGATCTGTTCTGTGACATTTGCCGGTTATTGGCAGTACTTTCCTCACGCTGTTACAACGTGAGCAAAGTGCTACCAATAAATGGCAACTGTATTTACTCGGTGATCTGCTGCTTCATTGGACACAGCTGATCATGTGGTAAAAGGCTGCTGTGATGGGCCTTTTACCTCATCATGTGATCAGCTGTGTCCGTAGGACCACAGCAAACACTGAGAGCGCCGAGTGTGCTGCGCGTGTCCTGGGAGGACGTCATACGATACCCTCCCAGAACTGGACAACCGAGCTGTAGCTGTCATTCAGCTATAGTGTGGTTATGAAGTGGTTAAGCTGGCCAAACATGGATCGAAAAATAAATAACAGAAGGAATGTTTATTAGAATAATAAACCATGATACATGTGAATCGCAATGACATTATTACAAAAAAAAAAGAGAAACATGAGTGTCACAACAGAAGCATCAACCAGCAATTGCTCAAACAATCAACAGCAGGTCACAAAGAACCAACAAATAGCACAATACATAATAGAACAATACAGCCTGGGGAGGGGGGAGGAGGAAGGGGGGGGGGAAACATAGGCAGTAGAAGGAAATACAGGAAGTAGAAAGAGAAGAAAACAGCAGGCAGAAATAAGAAGAAATAGGGTAGACCAAGAGGAAAGTGTACATTCTGGGGGGACTCACATACAGAAAACACACTCAGGGGAGTAAAAGGGATGGGAGGCGACTAAGCAACTAAGGGGAAGATAGCGCTCAAATAAAGTGTCACAGCGTAAGGTGTCTCACTTCCACCCAGGACAATCAAATTTTGCTAAATTGGAGGGGGAGTATACAGGCCTACCATCACCATGGGTACAGAGTCAACCACTGCATGAAGTATAACAAATGAAAGGGTTTTATGGATAATTATGCTAACCCCACGAGCAGTTAGAGTAGGTAGAATGATAATAATGGCACACCCAGGGCTTTTTAAGACTGAGCATTCTACTCCCGGTAAGATGTGTCTCTTGAAAAATACAGATATCAGGGCAGTATGCCTTAAGGAAGTTAAAGACTAGAGATCTTTTAATTTTGGAATTCAGGCCTCGGACATTCCACGAAAGTAAGGTCAGCGGAGCTATATAGGGAAAGGGCCAAATATGTCACTCTGCTGGACACTAACAGCCAGACCCCCCAGGCCAACATCAACAGGGTACACAA
This sequence comes from Staurois parvus, assembly GCF_062004578.1. Lineage (NCBI taxonomy): Eukaryota > Metazoa > Chordata > Amphibia > Anura > Ranidae > Staurois > Staurois parvus. Next base: position 20,312,706 of record NW_028317815.1, on the reverse strand, counting down.
GCAATTGCTGTCCACAATAGTATGTCCTTCAACCAAAAAATAATAAAACCCACATACACAGAACAAACAGCCTCCCACCCCCACCCTGCACAACCAATCCAACTCAGGTGCGCTTGAATCCCTGAACCAAACATGATCAACAACCAGTTGGGGTCATGAACAATAAACAAATTAGTAGGCAAGATAAGGCACGGGTATACCAAGTCCATAAAAGGGATGCCGCCAACGGACGGGATGTAAGAAAGTCATCACCCAGTCAAGGCTGGGGGTACCATCTTCAGTTGACCTCTGCACAACAGACACAAAAAAAAAGAAAAATGAAACACACAAAGTCCCTCCACGACAGGCATCAACAAGTCCAGTGGACAAGGGTATAGTTTCTCCCCATAGGCAAGCACGGAAAACCAGGCCCACAGCAATGCATAAGGACTGTCTCAAGGGAGAGCTCCCAAGCACAAACCAAGGCCCGACTCAGCAACAAAGGCATCAATATGGAGACCGTAGTCGCAATAGGCAGTAATGACCAGGGTCATCCACGAGGTAGGGTATTGATCCACTGAAAAGTATCTTCAGGCGATGTGAAGAAGCAAACTGCACCCCCATCTTCCACCCGTAGACGAGCTTGCAACAGCATAATATATTTGATATTTCGGGCCTGGAGAGACTGCTTCACTTAGTCAAAGTATTTACGAAGCTTCTGAGTATCCACGGAGAAGACCGGGAAGAACATGAGTCGTGCAGCTTCATACCGAACAGCATCTATCTTCTCGTAGGACAAGATCACGGTCACGAAAGTTTAGTAGCTGAAATATGAATGTGCGGGGCGACGTCCCCAGCCTGAAGGCATCCTATGCACCTGCTCCACTGCAAAGAAGAGCGAGAAGGCCGCCTGGGGAAACAGGGTATGCAGGAGACATTCAGTAAAGGCCGTGGGGTCAGAACCCTCCACTCCCTCAGGCAGACCCAGTACCCGGAAGTTGTTACACCAGTTACGGTTCTCTGCGTCTTCCGCTCGAGACTCAAGATGTTTCACCATCACTTGAAGGGTGTGCAGGAGAGCGGAATGCTCTCTCACCGAGTCCTCCGTGTCTCTCAGCTGCCACTCGGCCTCCGTCATGCGATGACAGATCTTATCAAAAGCTTTTCTGATAAGGCCTACCTCTAGCTGTAGGGAGTCAATCTTGGTGGTAAAGGTAGTTTGACAGCCCGTTATAGCCTGCATCAGAGCCGAGAGGTTGGCCTGCTCTGTGAGAGCTGGGTCTGAGTCAAAATTTGACCAATTCAGCGGGGACCAGCTAAATTTTGATTCATGTGTGGCCACTGCAGGTGAACAGAAGTCAACCTACTGATCAAATGCTGGTTTTCAGCTCTTCATTAAACCAGGTTCTGTTGAACAGACAGCAGTGCACATGTATCGAAAGTTGGCCAGTTCCTGCTGAACCTGCTGATGTGTACCCCAGTCTTTATGCAACAAAAACGGTAAGAAGTTTAATGGTGTACTGTGGAAAAAGTACCTACACCCCTGGCCTCAAAAAGTTGGTATTGTTGACAAATCTACATTTTCATTCATTTAGAAAATCAGAATACACCTTATAAATTGTGTGTGTCACTTGTTTACACAGGCACTGTTTAGATGAAAATCTAAAGTTTGCCTTTTTGAACATGTGGAAAAAGTCAATAATTTAAAATAGTTTTTTGTTTTTGGGTTTATTCATATTTTATTAGGTCCTTATTATAAACGCTTAGTTGTTCACATTCACTTGCATTCTGATGGACCCAATTAGCCTAGTTTTAGTGGTAGACACAATCACCATGAAACCCCTGTGCAAGACCAATTTTAGACACCTTAACCAATAACTTGCCAAGTAAAAACCATTTATTTACTGTGTATCAATTTACAGCTAGATAGCAGTAATCTGTGGACAGGCCCACAAGACAGTGGAAAGGGTCATAGCACCCATCTGACCCACATCTAATATAAATGCACCTCTAAAAGTCCCAGAGGGCCATTGTGCAGGAACACTGTCTGCGCAAAATGGCATGTTCATTCCTTCCCCCCCCCCCATGTACTTTGAGGAAAACGTGGCCCACTGTATAACTAATGCAGCCATTTACTGTGTGTTAATTTTTTATATTACCGGTACAATAACATAGAAATGCTTTATTTGATGGTTGGTTTCATTTGGGTTTAACATACCATAATACTGCTAAAGATTTGTAAAAAAAAAGTGTACTTTGTCCTGTGTACTGAATCAACCCCCAACCTCCTCTCTTTCTTACAAAAGCTTCTAAGAACAGCTTTCAATTCACACAACACAATGGTTTATCCAGAGATTTAGTAAGGGATTACCTGTTACTCACACAACACAAAGTTAATATAAAATTTACACACATTGTGCACTTAATTTTAATTATCAATGTTTGTACCTAATCCTGCAAAACATGCAGGCCCTGTTCACTTCCTTCTTTGGTTACGTACATTACTTTTTTTTTTGTCTTTTGAGCAATTTGATCATACTGTTGAACAAAAGCTTGAAGGATAAAATTCACCTTTTCCAGAAAACAGCCTATGCAGTCAAGGGGCCCCAGTAGGTATTACAATCTGTGCCGCTTAGTAAAATTATTATTAATATTATTGTTATACCTGTAGGTCATTTGGGTCCCCTCGGAAGCCTGGCCAAACAACTACTAGTCAGCCACCCCCATATCCTGACTTGTTGCCAGTTCTAATAGTAAAGAACCCCGTACGCAGTTCAAATTTGAATCTCCCTTCCACAGTTGGTGGTGTCAGTGGGGAGTGTAGATAAATGTAAAAAACAAAAACACAAAAAAAAAAACCCAACAACTTTTAGACGTGTTCCTCAACACAAGGTACAGAGATATGGAAAATGGTAGTGACATACACATACTCAGGATGAACTGGATGCACTGGTGTCTTTAATCAGCCTTACCATATAACCTTAAGAGGAACCATAGGGTTCCATGGTACGATGGTTAAAACCATCTGCAAGATCCATCTACAGTCAGGTCCATAAATATTGGGACATCAACACAATTCTAACATTTTTGGCTCTATACACCACCATAATGGATTTGAAATTAAACGAACAAGATGTGCTTTAATTGCAGACTGTCAGCTTTAATTTGAGGGTATTTACATCCAAATCAGGTGAATGGTGTAGGAATTACAACAGTTTGCATATGTGCCTCCCACTTGTTAAGGGACCAAAAGTAATGGGACAATTGGCTTCTCAGCTGTTCCATAGCCAGGTGTGTGTTATTCCCTCATTATCCCAATTACAATGAGCAGATAAAAGGTCCAGAGTTCATTTCAAGTGTGCTATTTGCATTTGGAATCTGTTGCTGTCAATTCTCAAGATGAGATCCAAGGAGCTGTCACTATCAGTGAAGCAAGCCATCATTAGGCTGATAAAACAAAACAAACCCATCAGAGAGATAGCAAAAACATTAGGCGTGGCCAAAACAACTGTTTTGGAACATTCTTAAAAAGAAGGAACGCACCGGTGAGCTCAGCAACACCAAAAGACCCGAAAGACCACGGAAAACTGTGGTGGATGACCGAAGAATTCTTTCCCTGGTGAAGAAAACACCCTTCACAACAGTTGGCCAGATCAAGAACACTCTCCAGCAGGTAGGTGTATGTGTGTCAAAGTCAACAATCAAGAGAAGACTTCACCAGATTGAATACAGAGGGTTCACCACAAAATGTAAACCATTGGTGAGCCTCAAAATCAGGAAGGCCAGATTTGAGTTTGCCAAACGACATCTAAAAAAGCCTTCACAGTTCTGGAACAACATCCTATGGACAGATGAGACCAAGATCAACTTGTACCAGAGTGATGGGAAGGGAAGAGTATGGAGAAGGAAAGGAACTGCTCGTGATCCTAAGCATACCACCTCATCAGTGAAGCATGGTGGTGGTAGTGTCATGGCGTGGGCATGTATGGCTGCCAATGGAACTGGTTCTCTTGTATTTATTGATGATATCACTGTTGACAAAAGCAGCAGGATGAATTCTGAAGTGTTTCGGGCAATATTATCTGCTCATATTCAGCCAAATGCTTCAGAACGCATTGGACGCCGCTTCACAGTGCAGATGGACAATGACCCAAAGCATACTGCAAAAGCAACCAAAGAGTTTTTTAAGGGAAAGAAGTGGAATGTTATGCAATGGTCAAGTCAATCACCTGACCTGAATCCGAATGAGCATGCATTTCACTTGCTGAAGACAAAACTGAAGGGAAAATGCCCCAAGAACAAGCAGGAACTGAAGACAGTTGCAGTAGAGGCCTGGCAGAGCATCACCAGGGATGAAACCCAGCGTCTGGTGATGTCTATGCATTCCAGACTTCAGGCTGTAATTGACTGCAAAGGATTTGCAACCAAGTATTAAAAAGTGAAAGTTTGATTTATGATTATTATTCTGTCCCATTACTTTTGGTCCCTTAACAAGTGGGAGGCACATATGCAAACTGTTGTAATTTCTACACTGTTCACCTGATTTGGATGTAAATACCCTCAAATTAAGGCTGACAGTCTGCAGTTAAAGCACATCTTGTTCGTTTCATTTCAAATCCATTGTGGTAGTATATAAAGCCAAAAATGTTAGAATTGTGTCGATGTCCCAATATTTATGGACCTGACTGTATCTAGATTACGGTGATTCTGCCACTATGGTAAAGGTCTTTTAAGCAAGATTACACTAAACCACTAAAATCTGATTGGCTGTAATGGGCTAGTCTATATCACTACGCTTCAATTAGGACAAATGGACTTGGTTAAGTCAAAGTGTCTGAAAGATGAAATGTGCTGCTCATGAACAGATCAAAGCGCTAGGTTTATAATCGGTTTAGTAAACCTTGCACATGCAGTGCAATCAGCCATACAGCAAACACTACTTACGGGCCTCCAAACAGAGATCTGTGTCCGTTGGGACATCTAGCTACAGCACAAGCGGACAATGTTTGCTAGCTTACATATATCTATGTTTTGTGACCCATAAGGGAGTCCTGGGGGGTCATTATATGCTGCATCCTTGAGCACAACCGAATCTATTTTGTGCTTATATTTCACTGCACAGTGGCAAAAAAAATAAAAAATCCTAAAGGGGTACAAGCTATTGTGGGCTACAGCATGGCAAACATGCTATAGGATTTACAACATGACAAACATGCTATAGGACTTGGTAAACTATGTACACCATAAATCACAAGACCTGCATTCTTCAACAAGCAGTGATCAGATTAGTTCACTTATCTTTACACTCCATGTATAGCACACCACACTGCTCTATGCAGGAGTCTAGGAGCACAAGGTCACATGCATGACAGTTAATGACAGAACTCTGGACTCATCCATCCCCTATAATGGTACAGAACAGTGCTGTCAGTGTACATGCTGTGTGCACCGGGGGTGAACTGCAAGTACCTTTAATTAAAATATTAAACATGTTATACTTAGCTGCTCCGTGCAATAGTAATGTGATCCACCTCTTCTCAGTTAGCCCCTGTAGAAAGCCACTTGCTAAGGGAGCAGATGTGCAGGCTGGAACTCAAGCCGGGCTGTGTGCATCTGTTGACACACACTATGTGGCTTGTCCCCATCCCTGCTCCCTTATCACAGCATTTGTTGGACAGCAGCAGGAGCCAGTTTTTATAGGTTCACAAAAATATTTGGTTTCTTTACAAAGATTTACATCTTCTTATAGGACTCCAAAAAGGCACTTTAGGGCTCATGCGGTGTACAAAGCCAACATTTCTGGGTGCAAGGAAGGCACAAATGCATCATACAGCCCACTACCGGCAGCCCTTCAAAACCAAATACAGGCAAAAACACCTAGCGTCTGTATGTGGTTGCACTTTATTCTAAACAGCACTCATATTTAGGGTCATTTGAACTGAATGTGGAATTATCAGGTTTGTGGCAAACATCCCTTAAGTGATTGTAAAGGCAGATTTTTTTTTTTTTCTAAATAACAAACATGTTATACTTACCTGCTCTGTGCAACATTTTTGCACAGAGCAGCCCCGATCCTCTTCTTCTTGGGTCCCCCCATCCTGCCAAGTACCCCAACAGCAAACAGCTTGATACAGAGGCACCTGAGCCGGCTCGCTCCCAAGCCTTTGCTCTGTGTCCATTCACACAGACAGCAGCGGCTCAGCCCTGCCCCCGCTCTCTCCTCATTGGCTCACTGACTGTGATGGACAGTAGTGGGAGCCAATGACTCCCGCTGCTGTCTCAGCCTATGAAGAGGGAGAGACTCAGGACAGCTGAAGCTCTAGTGCACATCACTGGATTGAGATAGGGCTCAGGTATGTATTGAGGGGGCTGCTGCACACAGAATGCATAAAAGGTAAAACACCTTGTGCCTTTACAACCACTTTAATGTATATAGTCCAAAACACAAGTACTACTTGTAATGTCCAACCATTGTGTATTTCAGCCTATCATTGGTTTTACAGGCTGTACGTTGCACCTGTGCCTTCCTTGCACCCAATCTAGTTTGTACTTATAGTTGGCTAAATGGTTAGCACTTCCGCCTGGCAGTACTAGGGTATTTGGTTCAAATCCCAGCCACGGCACCTCCTGCCTGGAGTTTGCATGTTCTCCCTGTGCCTGCGTGTGTTTCCTCCGGGTACTCTGGTTTCCTCCCACACTCCAAAGACATGCTGGTAGGTGAAATTGATCCTGTGTAAATTGGCCCTAGTATGTGTATATATGAATGTAAGCTAGGTACCTTAGATTGTACACCCCTTGAGGGTTAGGGACAGATGGGAATGTAGAATATATATATGCGTAAAGCTCTGCGTAAATTGACGGCGCTATATAAGTACCTGAAATAAATGAAAATAAATATAGTGAACCTATGCTCCATCCATACTGTTGTACAGTTGTCTCTCTTCTACCCTGAAGCCAGCGCTGGGAGCCAAATATGTGACTGGACCACCCTTACATTAGGATAAGTATAAGGTCCCTTTTGACTGTTCCAATCAGGTCCGTTGGTCAGTTTTTTCAGGTGGACTTGACTGGATGGTTGGTCCATTCAACCCTAAAGGCCAATGGGTATAAGCTGACCTGTATCTGTTTACACCAGCCTACTTCCAATCTGATGGACAAACAGATGGGGATCCATACTCCTCTGTCTAGGCGGATCAGATCGGAGAGTAGTTGGATCTAAGCAGACAGTGGAGTCTGTTCACACCTGGCCGCCCATAGAGCAGAGCAGGCTCTGTCCATATCTAGTCTGCATAAACATAGCAGATATGGATGGGTCATCCCTATCCTGCAGACATATCAGCATATCCGTACGGGCAAGCAGATATACTGACAGGAAGAATCAATGAACTGTCACAGCGTGAGGAAAGTACTGCCAATAACCGGCAATTGTGAGAGGATGGATCGGCACTGACGATCAGTGCCACCCACAAGTGTCCAGCAATAACGCCCGGCAGTGCCCAACAGTGCCACCAGTCGGTGCCCCCCCATCAGTGCCCATCATTGTTGCATATCAGTGCTGTCTAGCCACGCCACCTCACCAGTGCTGCCTCATCAACGCACATCAGTGAAGGAGAAAAATTACCTGTTTACAAAATTTTATAATAGAAAGAAAATGTTTGTTTTTTTTTTAAATGTTTGCTTGATAAAAATTTCATATGGGTACAATGTTGCATGACTGCACAACTGTCAAAGTGTGACAGCACTGAAAACTGGCCTGAGCATGAAGGGGGTATAAGTGCTCGGTAGGCAAGTGGTGAAAGGCCAGTTCACACATCATGCGTTTCAGGTGCTTTTTTTTTTCTACATCCAAAATGCACAAAAAGTAGGATATATGGTCGTCAACATCATAGTTCACATCAGTGCTTGCAGTTCCAGGAAAAAAAAAAAAAAAAAAAAAAAAAAAAAAGAAGTAGAGCATGCCGCATTTTTTCTGCACATAACTGTACCGGAACGCGGCAAAACGCATCAAAAAACGCACATGTCCTTTAAATTGGGGAAAAAATTAACTGGAATGCATCAAAAACGCACATGCAGAAAGGCATCCTGACTGCATTTCTATAGTGTGAACCGGCCCTGAGGGCTAGTTCACATTAGATGCAGTCCAATGCGTTTTTTCTGCATCAAAAATGCATACGCAATGTTTTCCCATGGCCCTGTTCACACCAGTGCAGTCAGTTCTGGTGCAGAAAAAAGTAGAACATGCTGCATTTCTTCCAGAACCATATTGGAACATAAACTGCATCAAAACTGCACCGGAACTGCATGTGGTGTGAACTGTGTGCAAAAAATGCATCCGGAGAAAGGTTTTTGTGGTGTAAACTGGCCCTTGGTGTCACTTCATTCAATTCTATGCAGCACACATAGGGGGGGGGGGGGGGATCTACTAAAACTACAGCAGACAGAATCTGTAAGGGGGAGGGGGGGCATAGTAACCAATCAACTTCTAGCTTCAGTTTGTTTCATACAGCTTTAAAAATGAAAGCTAGAAGCTGATTGGTTACTGCTCCAGCATTAGTAAACCCTCCTCTTTATCATCAATGTTCTCCCTGCACTGGCCCAGTATTGATCTCTGGAGCACAATGCAGGTCATAGGAGAACCTGTTTGCGGTGCATGTATACTTCAGACTGTATATACATAGATTTAAAATACAAAAGCAGACGCTGTTTGTGCTGTACCAGGCCCATAATGCACTGCAAGTGTGCCCCCAGCTCTAAACTTTCTGTAGGATCACACTGCAAGTGTGCCCCCATTACATCCCCATTATGTGACCACGCCCCCCTCACCTGCACCTCTCTACTACAATGATCGTAGGACTGGACCATACACTGGAATGAGGGGGGGCCTCTATAGGACTGGACCATACACGGGGGAAGGGGACGCTTTATAGGACTGGACCCTACACCGGGGAGGCTCACCTCTCTGTCTCCGCCGCCCCCTCGTCCGGCCGCTGCCGTTCCTCTGCCATCGTCTTCTCTCCGATCGCCCTCTGCAGCTCGGTCCGGGGCACAGCGTACAGATCGCCGGGTCTGCCGTTTAGAAAATAATCGTTTATCCGATCCGTGCCACCAACCGACCCTGCGGGCTGAGATAAGATCAGGAACTGCACGCAGCTCCGGAGCAACGAGCGGCTCCTCCTCAGCAGAAGCAGCATGTCACCGCCATCCGCCCGCCCCGTGCTCAGCCCGGAGAGGGGGAGGAGAAAGGGGAGGGGCACCAAGGGCTGCTCTGTGTATGATCTCCAGTTCTACATACCTGACCACCAACCGCCCATCTACAGGGAGGAGACAGGTGACCACCGCCGACATACAGTGTGTGTGATCTACTACTCTACATACCTGACCACCAACCGCCCTTCTACAGGGAGATAGGTGACCACCGCCGACATACTGTGTGTGTGATCTACAACTCTACATACCTGACCACCAACCGCCCTTCTACAGGGAGGAAACAGGTGACCACCGCCGACATACTGTGTGTGTGATCTACAACTACATACCTGACCGCCGTCTGCCCTTCTACAGGGAGGAGACAGGTGACCACCGCCGACATACTGTGTGTGTGATCTACAACTCTACATACCTGACCGCCATCCGCCCTTCTACAGGGAGGAGACAGGTGACCGCCACCGACATACAGTGTGTGTGATCTACAACTCTACATACCTGACTGCCATCCGCCCTTCTACAGGGAGGAGACAGGTGACCACCGCCGACATACAGTGTGTGTGATCTACAACTCTACATACCTGACCGCCATCCGCCCTTCTACAGGGAGGAAACAGGTGACCACCGCCGACATACAGTGTGTGTGATCTACAACTCTACATACCTGACCGCCATCCGCCCTTCTACAGGGAGGAAACAGGTGACCACCGCCGACATACTGTGTGTGTGATCTACAACTCTACATACCTGACCGCCGTCTGCCCTTCTACAGGGAGGAGACAGGTGACCGCCGCCGACATACAGTGTGTGTGATCTACAACTCTACATACCTGACCGCCGTCCGCCCTTCTACAGGGAGGAGACGGGTGACCACCGCCGACATACAGTGTGTGTGATCTACAACTCTACATACCTGACCGCCGTCCGCCCTTCTACAGGGAGGAGACGGGTGACCACCGCCGACATACAGTGTGTGTGATCTACAACTCTACATACCTGAACACCAACCGCCCTTCTACAGGGAGGAAACAGGTGACCACCGCCGACATACTGTGTGTGTGATCTACAACTCTACATACCTGACCGCCGTCCGCCCTTCTACAGGGAGGAGACAGATGACCACCGCCGACATACAGTGTGTGTGTGTGATCTACAACTCTACATACCCGACCGCCGTCCGCCCTTCTACAGGGAGGAGACAGGTGACCGCCACCGACATACTGTGTGTGTGATCTACAACTCTGCATACCTGACCGCCGTCCGCCCTTCTACAGGGAGGAGACGGGTGACCACTGCCGACATACAGTGTGTGTGATCTACAACTCTACATACCTGACCGCCGTCTGCCCTTCTACAGGGAGGAGACGGGTGATCACCGCCGACATACAGTGTGTGTGATCTACAACTCTACATACCTGATCGCCGTCCGCCCTTCTACAGGGAGGAGACAGGTGACCGCCGCTGACATACAGTGTGTATGATCTACAACTCTACATACCTGACCGCCATCCGCCCTTCTACAGGGAGGAGACAGGTGACCAACTCTTACGTTGGTGTCAGTGATAAAGTGTCCCCTTACATTGGTGTCAGTGATAAAGTGTCCCCTTACATTGGTGTCAGTGATAAAGTGACCCCTTACATTGGTGTCAGTGATAAAGTGTTCCCTTACATTGGTGTCAGTGATAAAGTGTCCCCTTACATTGGTGTCAGTGATAAAGTGACCCCTTACATTGGTGTCAGTGATAAAGTGAATTCTTACATTGGTGTCAGTGATAAAGTGACCCCCTTACATTGGTGTCAGTGATAAAGTGACCCCTTACATTGGTGTCAGTGATAAAGTGACCCCTTACATTGGTGTCAGTGATAAAGTGAATTCTTACATTGGTGTCAGTGATAAAGTGACCCCCTTACATTGGTGTCAGTGTTTAAGTGAACTCTTACATTGGCATCTGTGATGAAGTGCTCACTTACATCAGTATCAATAATAGGGTGACCCTTTACATTGGTGTCAGTGATAAGGTCACCCCTTACAATGGTGTCAGTGATAAAGTGCCCACTTACATCAGTGTCAGTGATAAAGTGACCCCTTACATTGGAGTCAGTGATAAAGGATCTCTTCACATTGGTGTCAGTGATAAAGTGTCTCCTAACAGTAGTATCTGTGATAAAGTGACCCCTTACATTGGTGTCAGTGATAAAGAGACCCCTTACATTGGTGTCAGTGATAAAATGTCTCCTTAAATTGGTGTTTGTGGTAAAGTGACCCCTTACATTGGTGTCACTGATGTTTCCACATGGAGTTAAAGCAGTGATATGTCATGGTCTTCCAGACAAAAGTGAAAGCTTTTACCTCGCAGTGACCTTCCAAGTGCAGAACACAACTAGTATTAGTTACATAGACAGGGCAGGCCTAGTCTGAGTAGCACTACACCCACACAGCAGCCGCCAGGTAATTTGGGTTCTCTGTTCTGTGCCTCGACTCCAGGAACAACCTCAGCCCCTCTGACACACCTACTTGAATGATAGAACATGAAGATACATTCCTCCAACTGTGAAGTAGCTCCAGGGAATAGACACAAGCAGGGGCGGACTGACAACTCATGGGGCCCCCGGGAAATAGGGGAACATGGTGCCCCTGTGTCCTTGCACACACTCATAGCACACACAAAAAGGCCATAAAAAAGGTACCAGGGGCATTTCATGGGGCCCCAGGGCAATAGGAGATCATGGGGCCCCTGTGTCCTTGCCAACACTCAGCACACACAAAAAAGCCTATAAAAAAGGTACCAGGGGCATTTCATGGGGCCCCCTACTGACCCCGGGCCCTCGGGCAATGCCCGAGTGCTCGAATGGTCAGTCTGCCCCTGGACACAAGTCGGGTAAATTAAGTCAGGGGATTGGTTCAGGTTAGAGCAGCATGAGCAGGCAAAAGGCAGGTTCAGACCCAGTCCACTAGGCAATATATTCACTATGACAAAGTACCTTAGAATAGAGTTCTCTCCCATTACTGGAATCAAGACATCCATCAGACAATCATAAGCATTAACTGCAATGGGGATAATGATACTATAATATATCCATTTGCTCTCCAGAAGATTTTACCCCCTTCGTGACCAGGCCACTATTTTGCTATTCGGCACGGCACTACTTTAACTGACAATTGCGCAGTCATGCAACACTCTACCCAAATTAAATTTATATATTTTGTTTTCACATAAATAGCGTTTCCTTTGGTGGTATTTGATCACCCCTGGGTTTTTAATTTTTTTTTATTATATAAATGAAACTTTTGAACAAAAAACAATATTTTATACCTTCTGCTATAAAACATGTCTAATAGAAAACAAAAAAAAAATCTAATTTCATAAATTGTGAGCAAAATGTATTCTGCTACATCTTTAGTAAAAACAAATCCCAATAAGTGTATATTATTTGGTCTGCATGAACATTATAGCGCCTGCAAACTATGCTGCATATACTGGAATTGTTATTTATTTATTTTTTATTCTAGTAATGGTGGTGATCAGCGACTTATAATGGGACTGTGATAGTGCAGCCGGCAATCTGACATTAGCCGATGCTAGCTGGGGGGGGGGGGGGGTACACTAACTGACACTGACATCAATAGTGACACTAATACAGTGATCAGTGCTAATACATTACACTGTCACTGTACTAATGACACTAACTTGGAAGGGGTTAACATTTAGGGGCGATCAAAGGTTTAACTGTGTGCCTAACAAAGTGTAATGTGTTTACTGTGTGCTGCTTTTACTAAGCAATCTTCTGTGATTCACTGAGCCAATCAGCAGGTCCCAGCTGTCAATCATTGCCTAGGACCCACTGATTGACTTGTGTTGTGCCGAATCACAGCGTAGCCTGGGATGGCGGGCATGTGCGCATACCCAACCCAGAAGTGTGGATCATGTACTAGGTCTATGATTCAGGAAGAGTAGCTGCCCTTCCACAGTAGATGTATGAGGTTCAGTCCGCAAGCAACTAGAGTGAACTTCTAGGAGAATAGCTAGGACAGTACATCCTAAGAAAATCCAGCTCTTTCCCCTCCTCCTGGCATTCTCTCTCTGGAAAATACAGATCAAAAGCTCTTGATTACAGTAGTCTCTCTCCTTTGGACTACAGTTCCCACAGTGCAATGCTACCTGACTCAGTCTATTGAACTCTTCCTGCTCTGTAGCTCCCTCCTCTTGCTGATAGAGCTGTTAGTCAGTTCAGCATCGCAGGGCAATAGCTACAGAGAGCAGCTGCAGCCAGTGTTTCTCTCGCTCTTAGCCTAACACCTGGGTACATTTTTATATAAGGGCATGAAGAGATTTAACCAGTTCCCAGCTGCGCTAAAGACGGTTACAGCATGATCGGCTAGTTCTAGGAGGGCGTCTAAGGACATCATCCCAGAACTACACGCGCACACCTGGGGTGTACACCGTGCTCGAGCTGTGATTACTGTGTCCTTCAGACAGCTGATCACGTGTCCAGGTAAAGGGCCAATCAGAGCTGCCTTTTACCAAGTGATCAGCTGTGTCCAGCATTTTTCAGAGGGGACATCTACACTGGTCATCAGGGCCCTGATGATCAACATAGCCACAACAGTGCGGCTAATAGTGCCCATCAGTGCTTGCTATCAGTGCCGGCTATCAGTACCCATCAGTGCTGGCTATCAGTGCCCATAATTGCCACCTATCAGTGCCACATATCGATGCAGCCTCATCAGCGCACATCAGTGAAGGAGAAAAATCACTTATTTACAAAACTTTATAACAGAAACTAAGAAAAACTTTTTTTTTTCAAATTTTTGGTCTTTTTTTGTTTGTTTAGCAAAAAATGAAAAACTCAGTGGTGATTAAATACCACCAAAATAAAGCTCTATTTGTCTCAAAAAAAGATAAAAATTTAGTAGTACGGGCAGCACAGTGGCTAAATGGTTAGCACTTCCACCTGGCAGTACTAGGGTCATTGGATTGCATACCAACCACGGCACCACCTGCCTGGAGTTTGCATGTTCTCCCTGTGCCTGCGTGGGTTTCCTTCGGGTACTCCGGTTTCCTCCCACATTCCAAAGACATGCTGGTAGGTTAATTTGCTTCTCTCTAAATTGTCCCTAGTATGTGTATGTATGAATGTGAGTTAGGGACCTTAGACTGTACGCCCCTTGAGGGTTAGGGACTGATGTGAATGTACAATATATATGTAAAGCGCTGCGTAAATTGACGGCGCTATATAAGTACCTGAAATAAATAGTTTGGGCACAGTGTTGCATGATCGCGCAATTGTCATTCAAAGTACAATTGCACTGAAAGCTGAAAATTGGCCTGCACAGGAAGGGGGTAAAAGTTCCCAGTAGGCGAGTGGTTAAAGTGGTTGTAAATCCTTATATATGCCCAGTGAAGTGACTGGCCTCAGGTAATACACAGAGATTAAACAAATCCTCCTACATACGTTGTACCTGTTTATCTACAGTATTATCTCCTCCACATTAGTTCAATGTGCTACATTTGCACAGCTTTTCTCATCATCCAGAGGCAGGGGGTGGGGATCTGATGTCGCACACTGCAGAGCTCAGTGAGGGGAGCTCTGAGACCTGATTGGAGAGAAGAGACAAACACCCCTTCACAGATCACATATTATAGAGGGATATGCTTTGTTCATACTTCATGTCAAAGGTTTACAACCACTTTAAATTCTGTACAACTTGTACACACTTATAGCTGATCACCAACCACTAGTTGCAATACTGAATACAAAGAAAGGAGCCTATGCCACAGCCGTTTGCTCAAATGCAATGTTGGCCATTAGCTCTTGCTGACTATGATAATGAGTCCTATGTAAAGTGACAATGCAGACGCAGGTGGGTTTTCATGGCTTCATTCACATCAATGCAGACTTCTGTATATGTCAATATACATCAGACTGAGAGTCTTCCTCTGACTTGTCAAATAATTGAGCAAGAAACCAAGAGGGATCCTACTTTAGTACAGGAAATGGTCTGTCAGGGATCCTGTCGCCGTGCAGCCATGCGACGGATCCCCTCGAGCCGTGGCAGTGCAATTGTGCAGGCGCGTGCGGCCGCGCATGCACAGTAACACAGAAACTCGCGCATGCGCAGTAAGCGTACACGTCACGCCAGGCAGGCTATTTAAATCTGCAGAATAGTAAAATCAATGCCTTCTGGCCTACGACGTTCCTGCACATATTCCTGATCCTGTTACCTGTATTCTGATTTGCCTGACTTGTAGTTTATCTGCCCGCTTGATACTGACCTGGCTTGTCTGACTCTGCTACATTTACCTACCTGCACCTGCACCTTACATCCTGATGGCTGCCATACTTACCTGACACTGCACTCGCGGTCCTGCACCTGGCCTGCATCCTGGTCACTGCCATACTTGCCTGCTACTGCATCCACGCTCCGGTGTCTGGTTCCAATCTGCATCCTGATTGCCGCCATACCTGTCTGCTGCTGCACCTACGGTCCTGCACCTGCACCTGGCCTGATCTCCTGGTTCCACAGCTATCTGCCGCCAGCTCTAGACCCACACAGCACTCGTGCCACTCCTGGCTCTGCACCCTCTGTTCCCACTATCAGGGGCTCCGAGCGGGAGTTGTAAGAGGAAGTCCTCTCTCCACATCAGGCTCCCCAACCAGGTACATGACATGGTCGGACCTGAAAGTATACTGAAAACCCTGAACATTTCCTGTACTACTCATGAGTTAACCATACATAATCATCCCTTATGGGGTCCCTTATGAGGGACATTACATGAAAGACTGGGAATGGTTAAAGTGGAGTCACTTACTTGCACTTATGGGAGGAGCTTGTGAATGATCTCAAGACAGTTGAGACCACAGTCACCAAACAAACCGTTGGTAACACAATACGCTGCCATGGATTGAAATCCTGCAGCGCCTGCAAGGTCCCCCTCCTCAAGAAGGCACATGTACAGGCCCATCTAAAGTTTGTCAATGAACATCTAAATGATTCAGAGAAGGATTGGGAGAAAGTGCTGTGGTCAGATGAGACCAAAATTGAGCTCTTTGGCATTAACTCGATTTGCCATGTTTGGAGGAAGAAAAATGCTGACTATGACCCTGAGAACACCATTTCTGCAGTCAAGCATGGAGGTGGAAACACTATGCTTTGCGGCTGTTTCTTTGCTAAAGGTACAGGCCGACATTGCCACATTGAGGGGCCAATGGACGGGGCCATGTACTGTAAAATCTTGGATAAGAACCTTCTTCCCTCGGCCATAAAACTGAAGATGGGTCGTGGATGGGTCTTCCAGCATGACAATGACCCAAAATATACTACCACAGCAACAAAGCAGTGGCTCAAGAAGAAGCACATTAAGGTCATGGAGTGGCCTAGCCCAGGGGTCTGCAACCTTTAAGACATAAAGAGCCACTTGGACCCGTTTCCGAGAGGGAAAAAAAGACTGGGAGCCGCAAAACCATTGCAACATTTAAAACAAATCCGACACTGCATATATTGCAAAAAACGCTCTGGTCATGAAGGGGGTTTAAGGGCCCAGTAAGCAAAGGGTTAATCAGGGCCACAGTGTATCGTCATAATCACAATCATAGCCTTAGGTCAGTGGTGGGCAACCTTTTTTTTCAACTGAGCCAAATCTCGCCAAAACCACGATTGAAATTTATTTTAGAGCCACATTTTTAAAACTGAAAATACATCCCCCATATAGTAATTCATCCCCCATATAGTAATTCATCCCCCATATAGTAATTCATCCCCCATAGTAATTCATCCCCCATATAGTAATTCATCCCCCATATAGTAATTCATGCCCCCTATAGTAATTCATCCCCCATAGTAATTCATCCCCCATATAGTAATTCATCCCCCATATAGTAATTCATCCCCCCATAGTAATTCATCCCCCATAGTAATTCATCCCCCATATAGTAATTCATCCCCCATATAGTAATTCATCCCCCATATAGTAATTAATCCCCCATAGTAATTCATCCCCCATATAGTAATTCATCCCCCATAGTAATTCATCCCCCCTATAGTAATTCATCCCTCATATTAATTCATCCCCCATATTAAGTCCCCCCTGTGTCAATTCACTTACCTTTGCTCCGCGCGTTCCTCTCGCCGTGTTCCCGCGCCGTTCCAGTGTAGCATGAAAATCTGTCTCCTATGAGGATCTGTCCCCCTCGACGTATCTGCGCATGTGCCAGTTTCAGGCATTAGCAGCCGATCGGCGATCTCCAGCACATGCGCAGATACGTCGAGGGGGACAGATCCTCATAGGAGACAGATTTTCATGCTACACCGGTCTTCAGGGCGGACTGTGAGAGGAGCCTAGCGGGAGCCTAGCTCCGCGGGCCGGATTAAAAGGTCCGCCGTGCCATAGTTTGCCCATTGCTGCCCTATTGCCTGTCACCTGGTGGGCAGTGTGCTCCGGAGCCGCAGCCAAGGTGAAAAAGAGCCGCATGCGGCTCTGGAGCCGCGGGTTGCCGACACCCGGCCTAGCCAGTCTTCAGACCTTAATCCTATAGCAAATGTATGGAGCGACCTGAAACTTCAAGGTGCCAAGTGACAGCCAAGAAACCTTAAGGATTTAGAGAAGATCTGTAAAGAAGAGTGGACCAAAATCCCTCCTGAGATGTGTGCAAACCTGATAACCAACTACAAGAAACGTCTTACCTCTGTGCTTGCCAACAAGAGTTTCTCCACCAAGTACTAAGTCTTGTTTTGATTGGTAATCAAATACTTATTTTACTCACTGAACTGCAACTCAATTTATTAAAATTTGTATCACGTGTCTTTTTTGGATTTTTAGTTAATATTCTATCTCTATCATTTAAAATACACCTATTATAAGAAATATAGGTGTCCGTTTGTGAACCAGCGGTAATAGATCGCTGCTCAGTTCTCCGGCATTCTCGGAGAACACAGTTCTCCTGTGAATGCAGTTTATGAAACAGTTCTCCGAATGAAGGGAGAACGGTCTCCAAACGCTGGAGAACGGTCTACAAACTCTGAAAAACGGCTCATTTTACTATAATCTCTCGAGATTATAGTAAAAGATCAGTTTACTAAACAGAGGTAAACTATCTCTGCTTAGTTTTCGGTCCCTCTGATTCTCCAGCTCTGGGCTGGAGAATCTGGGGGGAGAACACAGATCTCCAGAGAAGGGCTGACATGATCTCCTGAGTGTTATAAACTGTGAATGACCAGAGAATAGCTGAGATCTGTTGAATCGCAGCTATTCTCTGTGTCATAAACGGACACCATAGACCCTTCATTTCTTTTGTAAATGGGCAAACGTACAAAATCTGCAGGGGATCAAATAATGAATTTCCCTAGTGTATGTTACGTGTTGCACACCTTTAGTGCTACTTATAGGTTACAACCAGGGGCGGACTGACCATTTGGAAACTCGGGCACTGCCCGAGGGCCCGGGGTCAGTAGGGGGCCCCATGAGATGCCCCTGGTACTTTTTTTCATAGGCTTTTTTGACTTTGGGCAAGGACACAGGGACCCCATGATCCCCTATTGCCGGGGGTCCCATGAGTTTTCAGTCCGCCCCTGGTTACAACCCCTGTTTATATTATTTAAACCAGATTTCAATCATCTTGTCAGCAATGGCCAAATGAATGTCAGAGAGGAAAGGGAAAGGATCTTGTAACAGCACAGCATTGGACAAACTGGTTTGGCAAGGGTCTACAGAGGATTAACAAGTTGCTACCAACAAATGTTATTTAGCAAATAGGTCCATACAGTGGACAGTTGCACAACACTCAAACCTGCTTGACGTAACCTTCAGACCTACCATCTCTATTTTCACTTATGGCTTCTTTAGTTACATTTTTATGCATCAACAAGGACAAACTTTACCTCTAAGGCTAGGTTCACACATGTGTGGGTGATTGTCGCTGCGGGACTGAACCTGTTTCCAGAGCTGCAACCACCCGCACAGAAAAACATGCTGCTACTAAGGTGATGTTCCTGCCCCTGCCACTTTCCTCATTTAGGGGGCGGGTTGAAGGGACGAAAGAGCTGTACTACTATTTCACACTCACAATGCCTGCTAATAACTCTTGTAGTGCTGGAAGGTCTGCACTGTAGGGAGGACTCAGCAGCAGTGGGGAAAAGATTTCTACATTGTGCAGCAGCCAGGAGGACATAGAACAATTAGAGGTAAGGTATGTCCCTGGTGCTGTATAGAATAAAAATGAACTAAACATTAACTTTATATAGGTAACAACTGCAGGTCCAGTTGAGAGGAAAAATCAGGACAGAGACTTTTGGAAGTGATCTGTCTTCTTCTCAGCAGGTATAAAGCATTGTCTCCAGACTAGAATTGCCACCTCATCCCTTTAAAACTGAATGGGTTGATTACATAGGTTCTGTAGCTGATTAAGGTGGTAAATAAACTCCCTTGGTGCCTTATCTGCAATAAATTAGCCTCAGAAGCTGTGTAATTAATATGTGTTTGGTTTTAAAGGGATGAGGTGGCAACCCTACACCCGGCACTGTCAATAAAGAGAGCAAGAACATTAACAGACTTACTGGCCAGATCACCAAGTGAAAATAAGGGGGGAAGCCTAAAAAGAAAACTAATGCAGTTACCACATCTAAGATTTGCTAAGCAGCTATACTGTATAATTTTGCGGTTTAACCTTTTCTTTGCAGCACGTCACTGCGTATTTTGAAAAGGAAAAAAAAGAGCAAGAAAGGTGGACACCTAAACCACCACACATTCAATGCATCCGTCTCTCCATCCCCATAAATAAAATAAAAGTTAAGCATACACCAGCAGGGGCGGACTGACCACTTAGAAACTTGGGCACTGCCCGAGGGCCAGCAGTCAGTATGGGGCCCCATGAGATGCCCCTAGTACCTTTTTCATAGGCTTTTTTGAGTTTGGGCAAGGACACAGGGGCCCCATGATCCCCTATTGCCTGGGGGCCCCGTGAGTTGTCAGTCCGCCCCTGTACACCAGTTAGCCCCATTATCTATGATTAAACCTGACCGGCTGTTGATCAATCCTACACTGCTGTATCCTCCTAATCTTCTGTAATAAAACCCCAACCTGCTCCAGTAAATTTTGGCCTAACCTTGCTCATTAATATTGTCCTTCTGCTGGTCAATTTTTCATTACTGTATCAACTTTGGTCTCCTAACGTCTGTAGAAAAAAACACCCATTCCCGAGGATCACTAAGTTTCAACACCTTCTCAACAGACAACGAGTGTCAGTCAGACAAAGACTTCCATTTGTCACTGTGGCAGAAGGATTAACAGATTCAATAAAGCACCAGTGCTGCAATGTCACCACACTTGTAGTCTATTATTTAAACAAGGCAGCAGCCTGTGTGTGGGTGGTGCCCAAGTGGGGACGGGTTGAGAGTGCACGCTCATGCCCCAATTGGAAAACAGAGGCATATGCCATAACACAGAACCAAAGTTAAGACAGCGCTCTCTGTAAAAGCAGCACTCCTCCACAGACATAATTAATTAATTGTAATCTGTGGCACAATTTTTTAGCTCTTTATACTCTTTATACACTGGATAAGGGTTGCTCATTACACTACTCTCTCCTGTTGTGCAGCATTTCTGAGTCTGTGCTGCGGAGCTTGCAACAGACTACACCAACCAAATTACCAGTCACCCCATCCCAATGACAGTGATTCGTATATTACTGTACATTTGAATCCTAGGAAGCTCAATTTTTTACATCACCCGTGCATAATCTTTCCCCAAGGCCTCACTCCATCTTCCTTTGCTTCCATACTGGGGCCCTAGGACATACCAAGCCCTTAGTTGAACCCAGTGTTTGGGTTTTGGTCACTTGTGTGCCTAAGCACACAAGCTCCTTCACTACCGGGGCCTTCCATCACCTATGGAAAGTCACCACCACTTCCTTACTGGCTGGCTGCTTATGCACATAGACATAGTGTAGTGATTGGCAACAGCAATTTAACCTACTCTGGATAGCTCAGCTGCACCCCCAGGTGTGAACCCTGTTCTGTGATATGCCAAGCATCATGCACCCCTTCAAGATTGTCCTCACGTGATTTCAGACCAGGAAAAGTTATGTAAAAACATAGGCTTTAATGCTGCAGGCTTCAATGCAAAAATGTAATAAATGCACTTGTTTTTAAGTTTGCAATGTTTTATTGTTTAACAGTAAACAATAGCATAGACAATATTTCAAATTTGAGGACAATTAAAAATCTCCAAAGTGTGAAATCATAAATTGCAATAAATAACATTACTTATTGCAAGTACAGGACACATACCGACTGAACAATAAACAATACAGTATACCCAACATCGATACAACTGTCCACTGCATATACAAGAGTTCTCATCTTCCATTTAGTCCTCATATATATCCAGTGTCAAAGATGTATCTCCACTGATCAGCACTTATCATTCTGAAATGTGAAGTAGTGTGTAACAATAAAGAAACTGCCTATAGTCCGGAACTGTACAACCAATCACAGTGCTGGTGTACATTTATGAACAGAAATGGGTAAAAAGAAATAGAAAGAAAGGAGGAAGACAATGAGAGTACAAGAAAGAAAAGAAGAAGAGAAGAAAAGAGGAGAAAGAGGAATACAAGAGTTGCTCCCCTCGGTCCTGGTCTCACCCCACCCCCTATTTCTCTTTAGTGTTTCCAGGCATCGCAGCCAAAGATTCCAAATCCTTTCAATCCTCTCTGTTTTGAAGGATACTGGCCAGTTTCTCATGAAGCATAATCCAAGAAATTTTATTCTATACTGCAGCTAGATTAACTACAAGCAATTTCCATACTTTTGCAATGGTCATTTTGGCTGCTAAAGAGATGTAAACTAGGAGAGATTAGGTATGTCTAGGAATGTAATATACGTGTATGTTGATTAATTTAGAAGCCCAATTCTGGCCATTTCTTGTACATTTACATTAGTCATGGATATAGTGACTAGCCCAAATTCACTACACCTTGGTCCACCAGGTGTGGTACATGGTACCCTCCTGTCTGCACCCTCGAAAACATAAAGAGGATGTGTCATAATAAATCTTGGCTAACATATGCAGGTACATACAGGGGCGGACTGACCATTTGGAAACTCGGGCACTGCCCGAGGGCCCGGGGTCAGTAGGGGGCCCCATGAGATGCCCCTGGTACCTTTTTCATAGGATTTTTTGAGTTCAGGCAAGGACACGGGCCCCATGATCCCCTATTGCCTGGGGGCCCCATGAGTTGTCAGTCCGCCCCTGGGTATATATACCATCAAGCAGGGGTGGACTGACAACTCATGGGGCAATAGGGGATCATGAGGCCCCTGTGTCCTCGCCCACAATCAAGCCACACCCAAAAAAGCCTATGAAAAGGTACCAGGGGCATCTCATGGGGTCCCATACTGACCCAGGGCAGTTCCCAAGTTCCCAAATGGTCAGTCCGCCCCTGCCATCGAGATATGACTTTCTGGTTTGCTTTTGTTAAAGTCATATTCATTATCCCTTTGTATGTCTTAATTGTCCTTGAGGACCAGATATTTCTGTTCCTCGATCTGCTTCTTTTTTTCAATCTGTATTAACATTTTCAAGTTATACAAAAGTAGAAAATACACCAAATACAAAATATGTTCATGGGAAGAGAAAAAAAACAAAACAGAGGACATACAGCAGCATATATAGACAATAAATGTTGAGAGTAAGCCGTACATAAGCTGGGCATCAGTAACATGTCAAAGAATACGCCAGACCTCTATGAGCAGATGTGGAAAAATCATCTAGAATAAACATTACCCAGAAATGCAATTGCACTATAAAACAAACCATATAAAGAATATAAACCGCTTGTAGAAATCCAAAAATGTAAAAGGGAAAAATGGAGAAGCACAAAAAAAAGGGGGGGCAAAAACAACAACACAGGGGTAGGCAATGTTTCCAATCTGTTTGTAAGGAGGCAAGTAAACCACGAGCGCACATACAGAAAAATAATCATCTGGTATCTCAGAAATGCAGTACATCCATCACATCCATACGTTTCTAAATTTCTCTTATGATTCCTAACTATGTGCACCCATTGCTCAGCTTCCATAATTGCATCTACTTCCCTCTTCCAATCCGAAAGTGTAGGGGAAGCAGTTTGTTTCCAAGATCTAGTAATCAAGGATTTAGCTGCATTCAGCAAATGGGGAGTGACAATCTTCTTTACAGCTTCATAGAGGATGGGATCACATGAAAGAGGAGACAAAGGGGGGACCTCTCTATTTGGCTAAGGGTCAGTTTCTGAATCCAAAGAGTAACTGCATTCCAAAAGGTTTTAATCTTGGGGTAGGTCCACCAAAGGTGAAGAAATGTACCACGTTGATTGCAGCCTCTCCAGCAGCGAACATTGGTGGTGGAGAACATCTGAGCCTGACGAGATGGGGTTTTATACTACTGAGTAAAACATTTTTAAGAAGACTCTTGGATGCGGGAACTGATGGAGGTGTGCGTCAATTTATTAATCCTATGTATCTGAGGAGGGGGAAATTCTAAGCCAAGCTCCTTTTCCCATTCCCTTGTGTAATACGGAACCAACATAGAATGCGTACTTAACACCAGCTTATACATTTGAGATAATAAATGTCTAGAGTCTGGAAGTCTGGTGCACATAGATTCACTTGGCGTAAGGGTATGTCTCTTCGATCTGCTTCTGATGCTAGCTGGTGAGGTAATTTGTCAGATGTCGTGGAGGAAAGTTGATATAGAGCCAAAATGCCTCTCCGCAGACCTGTGTTTTGCATTCATCTATTTTCGGAGAGACTTTTCATTATAAGATATGTAGAATGTGGACATGAGAAATTGAGAATCTGGTGCATGGAGAACACTTTCTAAGGGGTATTTTAAATGTGTGGAGATAATATTCTCGTGGCCTGATTTCTTTGTGGTCTAGAAAGTGCCCTAGTTGATATAATCCCTTATTCATCCACCACCTGAACTAGTATGGGGATTGGCCTCAGGGATATGCTAGAGTATTAAAAAGAGGACCACTAGCCTCTGAGTTTCAATGGAAATCTTTAACATACTGCATTCCGAAGATGTATGGAGTGGGACAAAGAGGGACATAATATTGCTGTATGATTTTTAGGTGGTAACCACATGAGAAGATCCCATATGGTCTATAATTGGTAGACTATATTTGTGATAATTGGATCAGTTGTACTTTATAATAGCTTGGGAGATCATGGACTCCTATACCTCCAGCCATTTTGGGGGCATATAAATTCTCTTGGTAACCTACACCCCTTAGATCCCCAAATGTATTTAAATATGTAGCACCCTCCTAGGTAGCTAGGGGGAGCAAGATGATTATTTTTTTAGTTATCAGCCTGGAGGAATGGTCAGTGGGGGTCAAATTTCGGTTAGGGCTGAGAGACTCTGCAGACCAGCTCTCTGGGACTTCCCTCTAATCTGGAGACTTGCAGGGGTCTCTGGAATTCAGTGGGCGGGAGTGAGTCTGCATTCTCAAGGGATCTTGGCCAATCCCCATGCAGGAGGCTTGACATGGGGTCAGGAAAGCCCTTAAGAGTGACTGAGCCTGCTCAGCCGCAGGAGAGTTCGGGTGCAAGATGGAGTGAGCAGAATGAAGTGTAGAGCCTGGGAGGGGGTCCAGGATAGGGGCCTACTGGAAGGCAGAGGAGCTGGAAAGGGGGATCTCTCAGCCTCATCGTCCCCTGAGAGATGACAGCCTGGGAAGCAGGAAAGGAGCTAGTCCAATGTAGGCCTGGAGGCATCCATCAACCCACATGTTTTGAAGAGAGACTGTGGGAAGCCTAACTAGCCCCCACCTGGGACTGTTTTCATTTAAAGTGGAAGCTTCTGGGACCTCTTGACCAGGGATTCCCTCAGGCAGCTGGGTGAAGAAGAGATTTCATCTGGGATCTGAGGAGGTGCACCAAGAGAGGCTGGATAGCTCTCCAAAGACGATAATCCCTTGTGAGCACTTGTACATAGTTCCAGGAAGTTGTCCTCAATTTAACAGTTCCTTGGGCAACCCATGTATCTCTCATCCCCATCCAATTTCAAATCCCCAAATAAAATCACAAAAAAACAAGTTCAAGGACTGTGTACTGTCTCTGGAGTGCAAGGCTGGAAGGAAATGAGTGTTGCCTGGCTGTGCAGGATTATAGGGGGACCTAAATCTCTAGCGACTTCTAAGGGGGAAGTGCTACAAATATAAAAGACTGACATTTTTTAAAGTGAAAGAATGGAATAAGGACAGGTAATGTGTGGTAATGGGGTAATGTTTATCATGGATTTTGTATCATGGCAAGCTGTATTGAAGAAAGAGAGTAAGTGGACCAGGTCTTTTAAGTCCTCTTCCAGTGAGGTGTAGAGGGATAATTCACCCAATATAATAAAGAAATGAGTTTGATACCTTATTATTATTATTATACAGGATTTATATAACGCCAACAGTTTGCGCAGCGCTTTACAAAATGAAGGTAGACATTACAGTTACAATACAATACAAAAGGAAACAGAGGGCCCTGCTCATTAGAGCTTACAATCTAGGAGGAAGGGTTGAGTGACACAAAAGGTAATAGCTGTGGGAGGATGAGCTGATGGAGGAAATAAATGGCGGTTTACTATGTAGAAGCAGGATAGACTTCTTTAAAGAGAAAGGTTTTCAGGGATCGTCTAAAGGTGAATAGATTAGGAGACAGCCGAACAGATTGGGGTAGGAAGTTCCATAGGATGGGAGAAGCTCAGGAAAAGTCCTGGAGGCGAGCATGGGAGGAGTTGACACGGGAACTAGAGAGCAGAAGGTCTTGGGAGGATCGAAAAGAGCGGTTTGGTTGATATTTTGAGACCAAGTTGGTGATGTAGCTGGGGGCAGAGTTGTGGATGGCTTTGTAAGTTGTTAGTATTTTGAATTTTATTCGTTGGGCAAGTGGAAGCCAGTGGAGGGATTAGCAGAGCGGGGTAGCAGACACTGAACAGTTGGTAAGGTGGGTGAGCCTGGCAGCAGTATTCATGATGGATTGGAGGGAGGAAAGCCTATGTAAAATTACAGAATACTGTGAGTGAACAGCTGCAGGTGTCAGTGGCGGCTGTCAGATTTTTACTCTGTACAAATAAATGGCAGGTGCCACTACTGTTCACATAGAACCACTCATCCACACACAAACTAGCCATAGGTAATCAACAAATTTGTATGTGACACCAGAGGTGGTGTTTAGCCACCTCTGAGCACAAAAAACTCTCTGCACACAAACTCCCATGCCTATGGCTACATTCGCAGGACAGGTTATCTGCCTCCAGGAGTGTCCATCGGCAAGAATCAGTGGATCCTCGCCGGCGGCAGTAATCACAGTTTTTCGAACAGTTGCAGCTGTCAGGCCTCATTCACTCACACTTGCGTTCAGATCGCTCTTCAGAGAGCATTTGACAAGCAGTGAGGAGTCGTTGTATTGCCTAGTCGCCGTTTGGTTTAACCCCCTAAATGCCTGACTACTGTGTTGCAACCATGTGCACTGCGTTGCATTTGTAATGTGGCCCCATCACTTGAATGGGTTGGGTACAATGGGTGGTAGTGCCTGCCAAAACACGACTGGGGTTTAACACCTACCATGGTTGTGAAGCAAAACATCACAGCCATGGCATGGCCACTGCTTTTGCAGCTATGGAAGGAGTGGTTGAGGGGCAGTAAAAATGTGTAAACGAGCCCTCAGATTTCCACTCCATACAAATGGCCGGCGCTGCTGCTGTTCATCCAAGCGGTTACGTGTGAATAGGGCCTGACTGATCCTGGACACAGGGGAATGTCCTGGTGAATTCTGGCTGCAGCTAATCTGCCAGTATGTATATTATTTCAGGTACTTATATACTGCTGTCAATTTACATGGTGCTTTACATATATATTGTACATTCACATCAGTCCCTAACCCTCAATGGGCGTACAATCTAAGGTCTCTAACTCACATTCATATATTAGGGCCAATTTAGATAGGAGCCATTTAACCTACCAGCATGTCTTTGGACTGTGGAAGGAAACTAGAGTTCCTGGAGGAAACCCACACAGGCACAGGGAGAGCATGCAAACTACAGGCAGGTGGTGCCGTGGTTGGGATTCAAACCAACGACCCTAGTACTTTCCAGCGAAAGCGCTAACCATTTAGCCACTGTGTATGGCCATAGCACAGAGTATTGCTGCATCCAGAGGTGGCATTCAATGGCAGCAAACTATGCATGGCATGTGAATGAAGTCTTAGGGTCTTCTGTCATGTTCTGCCCCCCTCTCCCTCCACTTGGTTGCACTGTGAGGTAACTGACATACACTGACCCGTGAGGTGATTTATGGAACATGTTTGTCATACAATACTAACGAACTATTTCAGTGACTGAGTGTTCTGTCACATGGGACTGCAATCAGTCAGTAGTTCACTGCTCACTCCTCTCCCTATTTACATCTCTCCCAGCGCTAGCCGGCAATTTCTGCAGACTGCCAATGACACGGCAAATGTGGGGACGGAAGTGACGTCACGAGCAGCGGTACACGGACAAGATGGCGGCGTCCATGCTGAGACTCGCTGGTTCTCTGGGACGGAGGGTGATCGGTGGTGTTGCGAGGGGATCACAGGTACAGCAGGCGGTACCCTGGACAAAAGTATGGGGGGCGGGTATTCTGCAATATTGTCATGACCCCCAGGTTCCTGTCTTGTATCACTGCTGTTCGTGATGGAGACTGGAGAATGCAACATAGAGCCAGACTTAGTGTGTCTTGGTGGTCCGTTACTAACCCATCGGTAGTCTAGGACAGTGGTCTCTAAACTGTGCCCCTGGGGCCGACTGCGGCCCTCTGTTTGCTTTTTTTCTGGCCTTTGGGCCATTATTACCCTCACTGTCAGAAACAGTTTCTGGCATAGTTACTGCCACTAACACCGAGGCACTATTCCTCTCAATGACACCAGTGATGGGGCACTATTCCTCTCAATGACACCAGTGATGGGGCACTATTCCTCTCAATGACACCAGTGATGGGGCACTATTCCTCCCAGTGACACCAGTGATGGGGCACTATTCCTCCCAGTGACACCAGTGATGGGGCACTATTCCTCCCAGTGACACCAGTGATGGGGCACTATTCCTCCCAGTGACACCAGTGATGGGGCACTATTCCTCCCAGTGACACCAGTGATGGGGCACTATTCCTCCCAGTGACACCAGTGATGGGGCACTATTCCTCCCAGTGACACCAGTGATGGGGCACTATTCCTCTCAGTGACACCAGTGATGGGGCACTATTCCTCCCAGTGACACCAGTGATGGGGCACTATTCCTCCCGCTGACATTAACGCTGGGGCACTATTCCTCTCAATGACACCAGTGATGGGGCACTATTCCTCTCAATGACACCAGTGATGGGGCACTATTCCTCTCAATGACACCAGTGATGGGGCACTATTCCTCTCAATGACACCAGTGATGGGGCACTATTCCTCTCAATGACACCAGTGATGGGGCACTATTCCTCTCAATGACACCAGTGATGGGGCACTATTCCTCTCAATGACACCAGTGATGGGGCACTATTCCTCTCAATGACACCAGTGATGGGGCACTATTCCTCCCAGTGACACCAGTGATGGGGCACTATTCCAGGAGTTCCATCCTCTGGAACTCCCTTCCCCAACCCATCAGATTATCACCTACTCTCCTCTCCTTTAGGCGCACTCTGAAAACCCATCTCTTCAGGGAAGCCTACCCCACCCCCTGCTAACTTGCCGACCTCCTCCACTCTTCCTACCACTCCATCCCCCACAGCTATCTCCTCCTGTGCCACCATCCCCTCCCTCCTAGATTGTAAGCTCGAAAGAGCAGGGCCCTCAATCCCCTCATGTTTTGCATTGTATTGGTATTGTTCTGTCACATGTTCTGTCCCCCTTTGTAATGTACAGCGCTGAGTGAACTATTGGCGCTTTATAAATACTGTATAATAATAAAAAAAAAAATAATATTCCCCCCGCTGACCCCAACGCCGGGGCACGATTCCCCCCGCTGACCCCAACGCCGGGGCACGATTCCCCCCGCTGACCCCAACGCCGGGGCACGATTCCCCCCGCTGACCCCAACGCCGGGGCACGATTCCTCCCAGTGATGGAGCACCATTCCTTTAGCTGACATCAATAATGGGGCACTCTTCCTCCCAGTGACACCAATGATGGGGCACTATTAACTCCCCCTGACACCAAGATATTTTCTTCTCCCACTGGCCACAGTCCAGCCCTCCAAAAGTTTGAAGAACAGTAAACTGGCCCTTCCTTCAGAAAGTTTGGAGACCCCTGGTCTAGCAGACAGTATATACTTGTAAGAGTTGTATGTTTCATCACTAAGGCCCCTTTCACACCTAGGCAGGGGCGACAGTACTTGTGAATCTTTGCATGTTGCGTTTAGGGCGGGCTAAGCACTTTAACGTCCTCCTCTATGTGCAAAAAGAATTGCACATGTACAGGATGTTTTTTTTGAGATTTGGCACACAAAAATGCGCTTGTTAATAAGGTGCATTGGGGGGCCACTAGAAATGAATGGCACTGCCACCTTCAAAAGGGATGTGCGTTGCAAGATCGCAAATGACTTTGCATGTGTTGCTGGCCGCTATGCACAGATGTGAACCTAGCCCAATGGAAGAGCTTTGGGGCAATGTTTGCGTTGTCAAGCTTACAGAAGAACTAAACCCTCCTATCCTTCTCAGCCAAGGAAGCTGCAATCTTAGTCTCTATTTGATCTGCAACTGCCATGGTGCTGTACATGTGATCCGTTATATCTCCAGCCATTTGATGGCTTGACAGTTGGTTCAGAGCACAAGCAAATGTGACCGTTAGCATTCCTGGCTTGGAATTCATAGAAATTGGCTGCACACTCTACTAAAATGTGTGGATTTATTGACACGTAATCCGAAAAATGGCAAATGTTGGACTGATCCTGCTGCACCACCCCTTCTATTTTTCGATGATTAGCATTCCTGGCTTGCAGGGACGTTGAATTCCCAACGCCCAGGACATGCAGTTCCGGGCACCGAGCAGGTAGTTTTTTTTTTTTTGTTTTGTTTTTTTTTTTATTACCTTCAGCCCTGCTGCAGGCAAGCAGAGGGCTCACTTGTAAGCTCACTATTGCTGATTGCTTCCACAGAGTGCCAGCCTCTCAGCTACTCCCCTCGCCCACTGTCTCCCGGGCTCCACTTGCCCATCTGCAGGCCTGGGACTGGCTCACCGCCGCTGGCTAGATGGGAGGGAGGAGAGCGGACATGTCCACTCCCCTCCCCTTCTCGTCCTGACACGGAAGTGACGTTTTGATGTCACTTCCGGGTCCACGTTGAGAGATTCCCGGCAATTGAGGCCGGGAAAGAATGTAATGCAGTGCGATCTGCATTACATTCAGGGGAGCAGAGGGGAGACATCCAGGGTCTTTTAGACCTTGGATGTCTAATAAAGATAACCTGTCACCAAAACATCATCACATAGAAGACATTGTCCCCTATGTGATGAAAAAAAAAAGTTTTTTTTTTTTTATTGTAAAAAATAAAAGTTACACCCAAGCACATAACATCTCCCCCCCGTATATGTACATACAAATGTAGAAGCAAACACTGGGGTGCCTACGCATTGATTGTGATACACATGTAACAGGCTGGAATGAGAGCAATAATTCTAACACTAGACCTCCTTCATAACGCCATACAGATGACCTAGAAGGGGTTTTAAAAGCGTCACCAATAGAAAATATAGGGTACTGAAGTTCATTGCGATTTCACGAGTGCATACAAATTTAAGGTTTGACAGATTGGATATCTATTTACTCGCTGCAACCTCATCTTTTTTTATTTTACAAAAAATGTAGTGCTTTTTTTGTGCCCTAAAATTAACTAGTATTTTTTACTGAAATACTGAAGTTTTGCGGTAATATCAGGCGATATAAAAAATCGGAACTACTACTATTTTATTCTCTAGGGTCTCTGATTTCAGAAAATATATAATGTTTGGGGATTTTGTGCAATCTTCAGGCCTAAAATTATTTTTTTAATCTTGTGTAAAAAACACAAAAACAGCTCTGACAGCGAAAGTGATAAAGGATAAGCCCAACATTCCCCTTTCCTGACAAGCACCCAATCAGTGCTCATTACACTGCATAGTGTCTCTTCCCTGCTAGTTCCCATGTGCAGTGCTGGAGACAGGCAGGGAGGGGAGGAGGCGATAAACAGCACAGTGTTAAAAATATTACACGTTTAAGTCGCCATAAAGCCCATTTTGTTTTTAAAACATTCCTAATATCACCTCTGATTTAAATTTGGTTTTGGTTAACTTTTTTTTTTTATCTGGACAAGTAGATTGTCTTGAGGAACAAGTAGATTGGGACACTGATTTAGTCCCTTAGACAAGTAGTTTTTTTTAAAAATATCCACACCCCTGAGGGAGCATAAGGGTCCTTTCACATGGGCGTTTTTCATCAGTTCAGTCACGTTTTTCCCAAGAAAAAAAACGATCAGTTTACATCCGTTTTTCATCCGTTTACATCTGAGGGTTTTTTTTACATCATTTACCAATGCAAAAGCAAACCGTATGTCCGTTTACATCCGTTTTTCCTTTTCTTCCTTTCAAAAAAAAAACAGATGTCAACGGATGCAGACATTAATGGATACATCTGCCATAGAAATACTTGGGTGTCCGTTTTTTTTATCCGTAAACGGGCATACGGAACACCCATGTGAAAAGCCCTAACTGGTTTTGAATCCATTAAATTGATGGGTTTAGTTCTGCATTAGCCCTGGTTCACACATACCTGCAATTTCGGATGCATTTTGAACGACACAGATTCGCATGACAGGTCAAATGACATGGTTTTCTGCAGAGGCTTTTCACATACATGCAATCTAGCTGCAGTGCGATTTTGAAAAGGGTCCTGCGTAATTTTCAGTGCAGATGCGATTTCCAGTCTTTTTACACGACAGTTTTCTTCAGAATTGTACCTGCACCGCTGAACAAAATCACATTGAAAACAGCTATCAAAATTGCACCGCATATATGTGAACCAGGGCTTAAAGGAAACCTGTGAAGACAGGAGTGTGGGAGCTGCCATTTCTGACTTCCTGCAGGTGCAGCCCCAGGAGCTGTCATCTTCATCCAGGCTTTGCTAAGTAGGGTTGATGGGCTCAGCCATGATCAGATCCTATTCTGAACCCACCTGAGCAATCCCCTCCAGAAAGCTGTCGCCTGTACTGGGCCAATCCTAATCGGCCAAGGCAGCCGCACATGTACACGACCCTTATATACAGTTTAGGTCCATATATATTTGGACACACACAATTTTAGTTTTTTTCAGGTATTTACCAAAACATATTCAAGCTATAGTTATACAGTGCATCCAGAAAGTATTCACAGCGCTTCACTTTTGCCACATTTTGTTATGTTACAGCCTTATTCCAAATTGGATTAAATTCATTTTTTTTCCTCCAACGTTCTACAAACAATGCCCCATAATGACAATGTGAAAGAAGTTCATTTTTAAATCTTTGCAATTTATTAAAAATAAAAAACTAAAAAAAACCCACATGTACATAAGTATTCACAGCCTTTGCTCAATATTTTGTTGAAGCACCTTTAGCACCAGTTACAGCCTCAAGTCATTTTGAGTATGATGCTACAAGCTTGGCACACCTATTTTTGGGCAATTTCTCCTATTCTTCTTTGCAGTACCTCTCAAGTCTATCAGGTTGGATGGGGAGCGTCGGTGCACAAGCATTTTCAGATCTCTCCAGAGATGTTCTATTGGGTTCAAGTTTGGGCTCTGACTGGGACACTCCAGGTCATTCACAGATTTGGCCTGTAGCCGCTACTGTGTTATGTGGGCTGGGTGCTTAGGGTCTTTGTCCTGTTGAAAGATGAACCGTGGCCCAGTCTAAGGTCCAGAGCGCTCTGGAACAGGTTTTCATAAAGGATGTTTCTGTACATTGCTGCATTCATCTTTCCTTCGGTCCTGACTAGTCTCCCAGTTCCTGCTGCTGAGAAACATCCCCATAGCATGATGCTGCCACCACCATGCTTCACTGTAGGGATGTTATTGGTCATGTGATGAGCAGTGCCTGGTTTCCTCCAGACATGATGCTTGGTATTCAGGCCAAAGAGTGCAATCTTTGTTTCATCAGATCAGAGAGTTTTGTTTCTCATGGTCTGAGAGTCCCTCAGGTGCCTTTTTGGCACACTCCAGGTGGACTGCCATTTGCCTTTTACTGAGGAGTGTCTGGCCATTCTACCATACAGGCCTGATTGGTGGAGTTCTGTAGAGATGGTTGTTCTTCTGGACGGTGCTATTATCTCCACTGAGAAATGCTGGAGCTCTTTCAGAGTGACCATCAGGTGCTTGGTTACCTCCCTGGCAAAGGCCCTTCTCCCACGATCGCTCATTTTGGCTGGGCGGCCCGCTCTAGGAAGATGCCTGGTGGTTCCAAACTTCTTCCATTTACAGGTGATGGAGGCCACTGTGCTCATTTGGTCTTTCAATGCTGCAGACATTTTTTCTGTACCTTTCTCCAGATCTGTGCCTTGATACAATCCTGTCTCGGAGGTCTACAGACAATTCCTTGGACTTCATGACTTGGTTTGTGTTCTGACATGCACTGTTAACTGTGGAACCTTTATATAGACAGGTTTATGCCTTTCGTAATCATGTTTAATCAGCTAAATTTACCACAAGTGGACTCCAATCAAGTTGTGGAAACATCCCAAGGATGATCAGTGGGAACAGGATGCACCAGAGCTCAATTTTTGAGGCTGTGAATACATACAGTAAAGGAAATAAGTATTTGATCCCCTGCTGATTTTGAACGTTTGCCCACTCACAAAAAAATGATCAGTCTAAAAATTGAATGGTAGGTGTATTGTAACACTGAGAGACAGAATAGCAACAACCTTCTTCCCTCAGCCAGGGCATTGAAAATGGGTCGTGGATGGGTGTTCCTGCATGACAATGACCCAAAACCCACGGCTAAGGAAACAAAGGAGTGGCTCAGGAAGAAGCACATTAAGGTCCTGGAGTGGCCTAGCCAGTCTCCTAACCTTAATCCAATTGAAAATATGTGGAAGGAGCTGAAAGTTTGAGTTGCCAAACAGCCACCAAACCTTAATGACTTGGAGAGGATCTGCCAAGAGGAGTGGGCCAATATCCCTCCTGAGATGTGTGCAAACCCGGTGGCCGACTGCAGGAAACATCTGACCTCTGATTGCCAACAAGGGATTTGCCAGCAAGTACTAAGTCATGTTTTGTGAAGGGAATCAAATACTTATTTCCCTCATGAACATGCATATCAGTGCATAATTTGTTAGACATGCATTTCTTTTGAAATTTTTGTTGCTATTCTGTCTCTGTGTTACAATACACCTACCATTCTATTTTTAGACTGATCATTTCTTTGTGAGTGGGCAAACATTCAAAATCAGCAGGGGATCAAATACTTATTTACTTCACTGTATGTACATGTGTTTTTTGGGGGGTTTTTTTCGTTTTTTTGTTTTTAAAAGATTTCAAAATGAACTAATTTCATGTTGTCATTATGGGGTATTGTTTGTAGAATGTCGAAGGAAGAAAAGGAATTGAATCAGTTTTGGAATAAGGCTTTAACATAACAAAATGTGGCAAAAGTTAAGAATACTTAGTGTGAATACTTTCTGGATGCACTGCATAATGGATATGAGCTGAAACTGCACACTCTCTAAGGTTTAATTTGAGGGTATGTACATCCAAATTGGAGGAGTTTAGGAATTACAGCTGTTAAGAGTAGCCATCCCCCTTTTTTTCAAGGGACCAAAAGTAGTTGGACAGTTGAAACAAAAGCTGTTTCATGGCCAGGTGTGGGCTACTCCTTCTTTATTTCTTCATCAATTAAGCAGGTAAAAGGTGTGGAGTTTATTCTAAGCGTGGTATTTGCATTTGGAATCTGTTGCTGTGAACCTACATCATGCGTTCAAAGGAGCTGTCCATGCAAGTGAAACAGGCCATTGTAAGGCTTCAAAAACTAAACAAATCCATCAGAGAGATAGCAGCAACATTGGGAATGGCCAAATCAATAGTTTGGTACATTCTGAAGAAAGAAGAATGCACTGGTAAGCTCTGCAACATAAAAAGGCATGGACGTCCACAGAAGACAACAGTGGTGGATGATTGCAGGATCCTTTCTATGGTAAATAAAAACCCATTCACAACATCCAGACAAGTGAAGGACACTCTCCAGGAGGTGGGCATATCATTGTCAAAGTCTACAATCAATAGAAGACTTCATGAGAGCAAATAGTGAGGGTTCACCACAAGGTGCAAACCATTCATAAGCCTGAAGAATAGAAAAGCCGGATTAGGCTTTGCCAAAAAACATCTAAAAAAGCCAGACCAGTTCTGGAAAAAGCATTCTTTGGACGGATGAAACTAAGATGAATCTGTACCAGACTGACTGGAAAAAAGTGTGGAGAAGGCTTGGAACAGTTCATGATCCAAAGCATACAATGTCACCTGTAAAACATGGTGGAGGCAGTGTGATGGCATGGGCATGCATGACTTCCAGTGGCACTGAGTCATTGGTGTTTATTGACGGTGTGATAGAAGCAGCCGGATGACCATATCCTCAAATTTAACCTGAGTGTGCACTTTCAGCCCATATCCATTTATATACAGTGAGGAACAGAAGTATTTGAACACCCTGCGATTTTGCAAGTTCTCCCACTTAGAAATCATGGAGGGGTCTGAAATTCACATTGTAGGTGCATTCCCACTCTGAGAGACACAATTTAAATAAAAAATTCAGGAAATCACATTGTATGATTTTTAAAGAATTTATTTGTCTTGCACTGCTGAATATAAGTATTTGAACACCTGAGAAACAGCAAGAATTCTGGCTCTCAAAGACCTGTTGCTATGCCTTTAAAAAGTCCACCTCTACTCCACTCATTAATCTAACTTAGTAGCACCTGTCTGAGCTCTTTAAAGACACATGTCCACCCCACAGTCAGTCTGACGCCAACTACTACCATGGGCAAGACTAAAGAGCTGCCAAAAGACACCAGAGACAAAATCGTGGACCTCCACAAGGCTGGAAAGGGCTACGGGGCAATTGCCAAGCAGCTTTGTGAAAATAGATCAACTGTTGGAGCAACTGTTAGAAAATGGAAGAGGCTAAAGACGACTGTCAGTCTCCCTCGGACTGGGGCTCCATGCAAGATCTCACCCCGTGGGGTATCACTGATGATAAAGGTGAGGAATCAGCCCAGAACAAGGGAGGAGCTGGTCAATGACATGAAGAGAGCTGGGACCACAGTTTCAAAGGTCATTGTCGGTAGAACACTACGCCGTCATGGTTTCAAATCATGCATTGCACGGAAGGTTCCCCTGCTCAAGTCATCACATGTCCAGGCCCGTCTGAAGTTTGCCAATGACCATCTGGATGATCCAGAGGAGGCATGGGAGAAAGTCATGTGGTCAGATGAGACCAAAGTAGAACTTTTTGGTCTAAACTTCACTCGTCGTGCTTAGTGGAAAAAGGATGAGTTGCATCCCAAGAACACCATCCCTACTGTGAAGCATGGGGGTGGTAACATCATGCTTTGGGGGTGCTTTTCTGCGAAGGGACAGGACGTCTGCACTGTATTAAGGAGAGGATGAATGGGGCCATTTATTGTGAGATTTTGAGCAACAACCTCCTTCCCTCAGTCAGAGCATTGAAGATGGGTCGTGGCTGGGTCTTCCAACATGACAACGATCCAAAGCACACAGCCAGGATAACCAGGGAGTGGCTCCGTAAGAAGCATATCAAGGTTCTGGAGTGGCCTAGCCAGTCTCCAGACCTAAATCCAATAGAACATCTTTGGAGGGAGCTAAAACTCCGTGTTGCTCAGCGACAGCCCCGAAACCTGACAGATCTAGAGGAGATCTGTGTGGAGGAGTGGGACAAAATCCCTGTTGCAGTGTGTGCAAACCTGGTCAAGAACTACAGAAAACGTTTGACCTCTGTAATTGCAAACAAAGGCTTCTGTACCAAATATTAACACTGATTTTCTCAGGTGTTCAAATACTTGTTCAGCAGTGCAAGACAAATACATTCTTTAAAAATCATACAATGTGATTTCCTGATTTTTTTTTTTTGTTTAAATTCTGTCTCTCAGAGCGGGAATGCACCTACAATGTGAATTTCAGACCCCTCCATGATTTCTAAGTGGGAGAACTTGCAATATCGCAGGGTGTTCAAATACTTCTGTTCCTCACTGTAACTATAGCTTGAATATGTTTTGGTAAATACCTGAAAAAAACTATAATTGTGCCTGTGTCCAAATGTATATGGACCTAAGGGGTCGTTCACACTTGACTTTATTTCTAACTCTTGCCAAACGCCCCTATAGCTTTTGACAGGCGTTATGGCGCCCTATGCGCGGTTTTGAGGTGGTTGATAGGTGTTTGCCAAGAGTTAAAACCGCACGACAAACACCTATAATGAAGTTAAATGGTATTAATGCTCCGCAACTGCCTTGCAACCGCATCGCAAACGCCTGCCAGGCGTTTTAGGAGCGGCACCATAGACTTGAATGGGAGGCTTCAACTCCTCATGAATCGACATGAGGCGTTCGTTTTGACGCAACGTGAGGTGGGAAAGGCGGGGAGGTTAAGTACCCATCTCCACGTCTTCCAATCGGAGCACATTTTGCATTAATTGACAAAATGTATAGTATTCTGTGAATTGCGTTTGTGCTAGGGATGCACTGATATATTGGCAGCCGAAACGTATGGTCCCAAAATAGTGTTATCGGAATTTTGCTGATAGGAAAATAGGTGCCAATAATGGCTTCTCTGTTTTTATTATAAAAGAAATGTCAAGGCAATTCGCATGCAAAGTTGCGTCCCACAGACTTGCACACAAAGTTGCGTCCCACAGACTTGCATACAAAGTTGCATCCCACAGACTTGCATGCAAAGTTGCGTCCCACAGACTTGCATGCAAAAACGTTAACCACATTAACTTAAAGGATAAGTTCACCTTTGGGAACATGTTACATGTTCCACCCGTGTTTTGTTCCCAATGCTGTAGCTGCTGTGGAGCACCGTGGTAGTTTATTGAATATTTCTGTCAGTATATCTGTCAGTATGGGCAAGTAGATTTACTGATAGGTCTGCAGGAGACCTGCATGGCACCAGTGATCTGCTAATTGCTAGTGCAATGCTTTACAGGCTCCTGCAACCAAAAATGATTTACCTGCAAAAAAAATGTGCATTTATTTTTTTTAGTCAAAAGGTGAACTTATCCTTTAAATTTAAAAAAACTGTCCATTTTGGTTTTCTCCCAAGTGCATTTTGAATTTTTGGTTTCAGCACTGGAATTTTCATTTCAGTACACCACTAGTTTGTGCCCTGCGAAGGACCTCCTGTGTTTACAATGCAGCAGGGCAGTTGCTTGGCAGAGGACCCAGGAGCTAGTGGAGATCCTACAGATATGGTATATGCATAGTTACATTGTTCCAAGCTTGACCAATAAAATTGTATCTTCCATATATCTGTCCTCGCTCAAATCAGTCCTGTTTCTGACCCCTTTGTGAAGTAATGTAGATTACTTTCACTGTAGCATAGCCTTTTTGTCAGGAAAAAACAGGACCTATTACCTCTGTCCTAGATTGAAATCAGACTTAATAGTAATGTTTTTAGATAATGGAGGAATATTCTTTTTAAAAAAGATAATTCATGCAGGTGTCTATGTATCTATAACCTATATAACATGTTTACATATATACATAATTTTTTTTTTATTCTCTGTACATACAGCCTTTGCCCAGATGTTGGTCTACACAAACAGCAACACAAGCTGTTTTAAATGTTCCAGAGACTAAAATCACCACATTGAATAATGGACTGCGAGTTGCGTCTGAGGATTCTGGACTGTCAACGTGTACTGTAAGAGAACTTATATCATGTCACATTTTTGTTTTTGTTGCATTAAGTCAAATGACAAACTGTGTAGCATTCACAAACCTAATTGTATGTTGTTAAAGCTTGCTTCTTCATTTTCAATAGAGTGGGGAAGAGTTGGAACTTTTTTTTTTCCAAGTTACAACCTAATGATAGAAGTTATTTGGACATAAAGTAAGAGGAAATTGAATAACTGAGAATTGTCACTGAAACAGATGATCAGGAAAATTTCCAACAACGAATAAGGCTCCTTTCACACGGGGCGGAATCCAATTTGCTCAGCAGGGGATCTGTCCGGGTTGATGACTGTCCCTGTTTGCTCAGTTCATGCAGTGTGGACATGGATAGAGCTCCTCTGTGCTCTGTAGGTGTCCAGATGTAAATGGGATGACTCCCCTCCTATTTGCCTAGCTGGAGGGGGGTCGGATCCTTTTTTTTTTTTTTTTTTTTGCGGACTGAATTGGAGGTAGGCGGGCGTAAATGGACACAAGTTCATTTACACCCTCCAGTCCATAGGGATACATGAACCATTTGATCAGGTCCACCTGATAAACTGACAGGCAGACCTGATTGTATTGTCCATGTGAAAGGGGCCTTACAGCTGGGCTTATCTTAGAGACCAAAGTTTCCTATTCATTGAACAAAGATTTCCAAAGTCATCTTCCAGGACAGCTTCACATGAGAGAGGCTCCTCCCTCCAGGAAACACCTGATCTACTTTATCTTAATAAATAGACTCTCCGCCCCTGGGGTCCTCGGTATTTGTGTTTCCTCTGGGCAGGACTGAACTACCCCCCGTTTGTTGTTTTACCAAGGTTGTCTGGCGGGGTACAGAGGCCTCTTGAATGAGGCTACCCCCTTACCAAGCAAGGCAGAGGCCTTGTGGGGTGGCCTCATTCGGGGTTACCGTGACATTTCCTTTAGGGGAGACAGCACCCCTCTTTCCTCGCCCATCTGCGGTCATGCGAGGCTCACCAGGAGGGGGATAAGCCTGCTTCAATGACCAAGGGGCCGCTACCCTGTGGGGCAAAGCCTACCTTCCTCCGCTCTAACGCCAATATCTTCGGGTGAGGCAACTGGCCCATTCCCATTTTTCCCTAAAGAAATTCTTCCCCCAGAGTATTCATGGCATCAATAGACCTAAAGGATGCATTCTTTCACATTTCACATCCCAATAAGGGAGGAGTCAAGGAAGTTCCTGAGGTTCACGCTACAGGGGCCCAAGAACAGAACAATCTTTTTCCAATTCAACGCACTTCCCTTCGGTCTGTCTTCAGCACCAAGGGTATTTACAAAGCTCCACGTGGAAGCACTATGACAGCTTGAGGCTAAAGGGGATAAATAGTATCCCCTACCTGGACGACATAATCTTGTTTGCGGACACGAAAGAAGCTCTGGAATGTCATGTGGCATATACAATATCCTTCTTGGAAAACCTAGGATGGCTAATAAATACAGATCACAGCTAATCCCTTCCAACAGAATTACATTTTTGGGATATATTCTGGATTCCACAAGCACCTGCTTATACGTAACACCGGAAAAAGTACTCAAACTACAACAGGACACAATGAGTCTCCGGAGGATACCAGTTTGTATGATCAGAAATGCCATGAAGCTTGTTGGTTGGATGACCGCAGCAATACTGGGGGTGCAATGGGTGCACTCCAGGACAATACAGAATCATGTCGTCTCCCACTGGGACGGCAGCCAAGCATCTCTGCACTCCAGCATTAGCCTCACTCGCAATGTAAAAAAGTCATTGGATTGGTGGAGAAACATTCAGATGCTGGAACTCGGGAGAAGATGGAAAAAATCCAACCCAACAAAAATCACTACAGATGCAAGTATGCGGGGGCGGGCCGCATACATGGAGGGCTGCCTGGCCCAGGGTAAGTGGGACCCAGAAACCGCAAGAAGCTCATCAAATTTCAGGGAATTACTGGCAATTTTCAAAGTGCTTATGGCTTTTCAAGAAAAAATAAAAGGGAAAGAGATTCAAGTCCTGTCGTACAACATGACTGCTGTCACGTACTTGAACAGACAAGGGGGTACAAGGTCCCCAAAGCTGATGGAGTTGTCAGAAACCCTGTTAGGCTGGGCAGAAAGAAACCTAAGGTCAATCACGGCATATCATGTGAAGGGAGACTTGAACTTGCTAGCAGATTAGTTAAGTTGTGAGGAAATCAGAATGGTGCCTCAGCCACACAGAGTTCGCCCAAATCTGCAGCAGATGGGGCACTCATTCCATAGATCTTTTCACCAACAAATGAAACGCAAAACTAGGGAAGTGCTTCTGCCTTCAGAGAGACCCTCAAAGTGCAGGCACAGATGCACTGGCTCAGCCTTTACGCCTTTCCACCATTCAGACTACTACCAAGAGTGGTACAGAAAATACAGATTTCTCATGCAAGTTTATCCTCATCGCTCCATTCTAGCCAAAAAGGCCATGGTTCTCCTTCCTGAAGAAGCTGAGCCTAACTGACCCGTGAACAATACCACCCAGGAAGGAACTACTAGTACAGGGGTCAGTGGAACACCCACACCCGGAAAAGCTGTAATTGACGGCTTCTGAGCAGCAAAGGCTAGCCACAAAAGGCTTATCAGAGAAGGTGGTCTCCATCCTAGGCGGGCGGAAAAAGTCTACAAACGCCATTTACAACAAAACCTGGAGGAAGTTTTCCTATTTGAGGAAGGGGAATGAGTTGCCATGAGCTCCTATCCTGAACACAGTACTCGAATTCCTACAAGCAGGAGCAGACAATAACCTAGCAGCTAATACACTTAAAGTTCAAGTAGCTGCCTTGTCGAATTTCCTGGAATTTAAGTTAGCGGAGGATCGCCTAGTGGTCAGATTCCTGAGGGCTATCACTAGATGTAGAGTACCATACGCACCCAAATGCCCAGTCTGGGATCTAGGAACAGTTCTAAGGAGTTTCCAACACGAGCCATTCGAACCCTTGGAAAAATGTTCTCTCAGATACTTAACCCTCAAAACCACTCTTAGTAGCCCTAGTCTCAGTTTGCAGAATAAGAGAATTGCAAGCACTGTCAGTGATAGAGCCTTACTGTACAATCCTGATGGATAGGATTATCCTCAATATAGACCCGGCATTCCTACCAAAGGACACGTCACATTTCCACAGAACAGATTGTAATACCATCATTTTGCGGGAGCCCAAGCAACACCAAAGAAAGAGACTACAACAAAATCGATGTAATTATGCCTAATTGCGTACATAGAGCTCACTAAAGCATGGAGGCACTAGTCCAGCCTCTTGGTCTTATTTCAAGGACCAAGGAAAGGTTACACAGCCTCTAAAGGTACCATCGCAAGGTGGCTAAAGGAAGCTATCTCAGAAGGATACAAAACCTTAACACTGACGCCACCATCAGGTTTGAAAGCATATTAAACTAGGGCTAGCATAGCTACGTTGGCAGAGAAAGCTGGTGCCTCTCTGGACAGATCTGCAAGGCCACAACATGGTCCAGCTTCAGCACATTCACCAGGCACTACCGGTTAGACCTGATCGCCAACAAGGAACAGGCATTCGGCAGTATAGTCTTGCAAGCAGCAGCTTGAGCAGCCCATTGAAGTCCATTAGGGAGGCAGCGGAAGCACAGGCACAGCCGCTGGTCCTAATGTGACAGAGGTGCGCGTGAGCTTGCTACTGTGATGGGCAGCCTCACGGACACAGGAATTGTGTATATTGGAGTACTGGCATTCTAGGTGCCAGAGTTGCTTACACTGTGGAAGGTCTTGACATACAGACATCGGGAGGTGTCTTCTATGTGTTACCCTTCAGGTTTGCAATATTTGGCAGTTGTTAATAACTGCCAAGTTAATAAGACAACAGAAACTTTTTCATAGTCTTCTCCTCTTTGGAGACAGCCATAAGATGGTATACTCATATAATCAAGCTGGAAGTACACAAGCTAATGCAAACAATACAGTAAATGTGAGCTTGGGTTGTGCAACGCAGCTGTATAAGGGTGCCGAGCATCTCTGTGTTGTGCTTTTACCCTTTTTTTTTTTTTTTTTTTTTTTGGATTGCTTATGGTGCTTTGATGTATTTAATATAATTTTGTATGTTCAGTGTCCTCTTACTTTTTTCCATTTGAAATTAGGTGGGTCTATGGATTGATGCTGGAAGCAGGTATGAAAATGAGAAGAATAATGGAACTGCACATTTTTTAGAGCACATGGCATTTAAGGTAAGACTTGCAAAACTTGAAGAAAAAAAACACACACCAAATTTGTATTATTAGACTTATGTAACATGACAGTTGATATGATGAAAGCTATAAAGTACTTCAGTTGTATGGCCGCAGTTAGCTGAATGACGGCTGTACCGCGGCCGGCCAGTTCTGGGAGGACGCCATATGACGTCCTCCCACGCACACCTGGCAGTCTCTGTGATCACTGTGTCCTATGAACACAGCTGATCACGTGATGTGTTAAAAGGGCAGTGAGCCCATAATTGCATTTGATAGCGGCACCCTTAGGGCTCTCACACGTTGGGGGGTGGTAAAACCCTGCGGTTGAGTCACTTAACAAATGTAGCACCCTCCTAATTAGGTGCTAATATAGGTGTTCGTAGGTAAATTTAGCTGTTTCTTTGGGCTCCTGCATTTAGTTTTAGTGAGCTTTCAGAAAGTGCACCAAACCCCCAGGATATATTAGAAGTCCATGGCTAAGTGCAGCAAACCCACAAGAAAGCTGTAGGTACGCTGCACCCACAATGTGGGTAGACCGCAGTGCATCAGTGTGTAAAAGAAGCCCTATACTATTATGTCCAGTGTATTACTTCTGACATCAAGATCTCTTTCCTGCTGCTGGCACCACTCTGAAGACTGCTAGCTGGGATAAGAGTTGGAGTGCAAGTTGGTATCACTCCACATGCGACAGGAGCCGGAACTCCAGAGGAGACATTGGCTTATGCACCTCTTGCTCCCTACTACAGATTCAACTTTACAAGTAGTCCCTCTGCATTGCACTATTTTTGTTTATCTGGGATGGCGGATCAGAAAGCCCAGACCGCGGTCTACTGGTAGATCGCAATCTGTGTTGCTGACCCCTGCTCTAGGCAAAGCTTTTTTTTTTTTTTTTTTTTTTTTTTTAGTTTTGTATTGTATAGGATTAGACCCTCTCAAGTTTTTATTTCAGTCTGTTGTGAGATTCACCCCCTATTTGTCATGATGACCATTGTCATCGAGAGAGAAAGTGAGGGGAAATACAAAATGTTACAGTTGTCCCCAGAACAAGAGGTGAATCTTCCAATGGACTTGCTTGTTTTGGGGACTGCTGTCTGAGAGATTTCCTCTAAATTCCTCTTGTGCATGTAGGAGAGGAAGTACAGAAAAATATCCCCAGTGATACACAGACAGCAGAAAATAAACTGACAGGGGTTTGTAACACTTACCTACTATATCCAAAAGAAAATTTAAAAACTTTTGTCAATACATACACTTAATATACAGTCAGGTCCATAAATATTGGGACACCGACACAATTCTAACATTTTTGGCTCTATACACCACCACAATGGATTTGAAATGAAACGAACAAGATGTGCTTTAACTGCAGACTGTCAGCTTTAATTTGAGGGTATTTACATCCAAATCAGGTGAACGGTGTAGGAATTACAACAGTTTGCATATGTGCCTCCCACTTGTTAAGGGACCAAAAGTAATGGGACAGAATAATAATCATAAATCAAACTTTCACTTTTTAATACTTGGTTGCAAATCCTTTGCAGTCAATTACAGCCTGAAGTGTGGAACGCATAGACATCACCAGACGCTGGGTTTCATCCCTGGTGATGCTCTGCCAGGCC
Source organism: Staurois parvus (assembly GCF_062004578.1). Lineage (NCBI taxonomy): Eukaryota > Metazoa > Chordata > Amphibia > Anura > Ranidae > Staurois > Staurois parvus. The sequence continues at coordinate 20,267,736 of NW_028317815.1, read as the reverse complement.
TCTACTGCAACTGTCCTCAGTTCCTGCTTGTTCTTGGGGCATTTCCCTTCAGTTATGTCTTCAGCAAGTGAAATGCATGCTCAATCGGATTCAGGTCAGGTGATTGACTTAGCCATTGCATAACATTCCACTTCTTTCCCTTAAAAAAACTCTTTGGTTGCTTTTGCAGTATGCTTTGGGTCATTGTCCATCTGCACTGTGAAGCGGCGTCCAATGACTTCTGAAGCACTTGGCTGAATATGAGCAGATAATATTGCCCAAACACTTCAGAATTCATCCTGCTGCTTTTGTCAGCAGTCACATCATCAATAAATACAAGAGAACCAGTTCCATTGGCAGCCATACATGCCCACGCCATGACACTACCACCACCATGCTTCACTGATGAGGTGGTATGCGACGGATCATGAGCAGTTCCTTTCCTTCTCCATACTCTTCTCTTCCCATCACTCTGGTACAAGTTGATCTTGGTCTCATCTGTCCATAGGATGTTGTTCCAGAACTGTGAAGGTTTTTTTAGATGTCGTTTGGCAAACTCTAATCTGGCCTTCCTGTTTTTGAGGCTCACCAATGGTTTACATCTTGTGGTGAACCCTCTGTATTCACTCTGGTGAAGTCTTCTCTTGATTGTTGACTTTGACACACATACACCTACCTCCTGGAGAGTGTTCTTGATCTGGCCAACTGTTGTGAAGGGTGTTTTCTTCACCAGGGAAAGAATTCTTCGGTCATCCCCCACATTTGTTTTCCGTGGTCTTCCGGGTCTTTTGGTGGTGCTGAGCTCACCGTTGCGTTCCTTCTTTTTAAGAATGTTCCAAACAGTTGTTTTGCCCACGCCTAATGTTTTTGCTATCTCTCTGATGGGTTTGTTTTGTTTTTTCAGCCTAATGATGGCTTGCTTCACTGATAGTGACAGCTCTTTGGATCTCCTCTTGAGATTTGACAGCAACAGGTTCCAAATGCAAATAGCACACTTGAAATGAACTCTGGACCTTTTATCTGCTCATTGTAATTGGGATAATGAGGGAATAACACACACCTGGCCATGGAACAGCTGAGAAGCCAATTGTCCCATTACTTTTGGTCCCTTAACAAGTGGGAGGCACATATGCAAACTGTTGTAATTCCTACACAGTTCACCTGATTTTGAAGTAAATACCCTCAAATTAAAGCTGACAGTCTGCAGTTAAAGCACATCTTCGTTTCATTTCAAATCCGTTGTGGTGGTGTATAGAGGCAAAAATGTTAGAATTGTGTCGATGTCCCAATATTTATTGACCTGACTGTATCTTCTTTAAATTAAAAGCAAGCTCTGTTAATATGCAAATGATGTCAGGTGCTGCAAATGTGCAAAAAGAACTGTAATTCGTGAGAATAAAATTGTGATTGCAGCACAAAACTGTTAGAAGAAAAAACAGGATATTAAAAGAACAAAGATTTGTAGGGTTGCTAGTACATATATTGGATAAAGTTATTCACCAAGAAAGATACCACGATTGTATTTAATTGGAATTCCAGGTGAAGAAATGGCTAAGGGACCTCCAAGCCTTACACATGACATTAAATCTTTGAAATAGTTTATTGGAACCATTTAACCCTAGTCACTATCGTGGGCACCCAGCTAGCTGGCCCTGGAATACTGTCTTTCCAGTGAGGTGGCCCTGTATCTTCAACTGACTCTTTCCCTGCACCCATCCATAGGACTTCTGCCATTACCTGGAGAGAATGCAAAGAACAAAAGGTATACCGCTCAGGCAAACAATCCAGATCAATCCACAACAGGTGCAGGCTCTGGCTTGCCACCACACACGATACAATAGGAAGAAGGGTCAGCCGCACACCGGAGGATAGATGAATATAGTGTATATTTTTTGCTCCATAGGACACACAAAACACCAGGACATGAATACAGGACCTGTTAACAGGTCCTGTATTCATGTCCTGGTGTTTTGTGTGTCCTATGGATCAATAAATACACACTATATTCATCTATCCTCCGGTGTGCGGCTGACCCTTCTTCCTTTTAGTACCTGGAGAGAGCATCTTTCCCCTGTGCAGCCAGTCCAGAAGTCCATATGATTGACTGACTACCTGGGCTACCATTTATAACCTCATATTTATAGCCTCCTTGTGAGAGAGGTCACCCCCACACACACCTTTGCAGAGAACCTCAAGTAACTATTCTTACACTAGACTGAATTTTGTTGTGCTATTTCCAACTGTTAATTTATTATCATACTCCGTTCTCTTAAATCGGGGGTCTCCAAATTTTCTAGAGAAAGGGCCAGTTTACTGTCCTTCAGACGTTAGGGCGGCTGGACTGTGTCCAGTGGAAGTAAACCATTTTTGTTGTCAGTGGAAGGAATTATGCCCCATTGTTGGTGCACGCTCTTGCACTATCATCTTGTAGCTGTACGCTGGCATCAACAAAGGAGAACCCTCCACCTGGTGAAAGCTAAAGTGCCCAGTCCCTGCTGTCTCACCAGGCATGGCCTCCCTGAGGACAAGGAATAGCTGAATTTTCATGATCCCTGGTGTGTCCATAACTCCTGGAAATTGTGGTAGCACAGAGGAGTGTGGGAGCCCACTGGATCATGGAAAAGGAATTTAAAGCGGCACCCACTGCTGGAAAAAGTAGATAAGGAACTCCATTACATGCATGGCAGGTTATGTCTTATGTTCTGTTGGGGTAACTGTGTTAATATCTTGAAATTAAAACGATGAGGAAAGGAACAACATAAATATCCTGATTAAAAATGTAATTAAATTAAGACTGTATTAAAATGTTTTCATTGTATAGTTAGCTATAGTGGCTATGATGCTTTACAGTACTTCACAAAGTATTTATATAGCAGAGGTGTTATTTACAGAATTGTTATTCGAATGGCTTCCTAATTTTGCACTGATTATCTTAGGGAACAAAGCAGCGTTCCCAGCTAGACCTGGAGCTTGAAATTGAAAACATGGGTGCTCACTTGAATGCATATACTTCACGAGAACAGACAGTATATTATGCAAAGGCTTTTTCCAAAGATCTGCCTAGAGGTAGGTGACAAGGATTACAGCTGATTCTGTGACAAGTAAATTCCTATAACATTCTCTGCTTTGGATCATATTTGTTTTGGTCAAAATGGTTTAAGACCCCCTGAGCTAAGTTTACCCACCTTTTGGCCATGAGAAAAAGCCCTTCAAGAGAAACCTAGTCAAAGCTTAGTTAGGACTGAGGGCTATCCTGTTCCCTTTTTTCCCCATGTGATAGCAGTGATTCCTGTGTATGTCCTTTTTTGTTTTTTTCGGTCAGTTGACCATGCTTATGCTTGTCAAATGACCTGCAAATCATGTAGTGTTTCCATTTTTTTTTTTTGTCCAACCTCTGCATATACCAATGAATTAACAGAGGGCAGTTATTTCTGGAGGTAGCTCCTTATTTCTGCATTGACACAGCAGACACCCAGCACAGCACAATGGTAAGCTGAAGACCTATAGTGTGTCTGCACCAGATTCAAATATTTTTGCTGACTTAACTGGAAAGTGTGCTGGGAAATTTTTGTATTGTATCGTTCTGTAAAATGCCCTGTCCATGTGCACTTTACTTTAAAAAAAGCTGTAATGAATTGATTGGAGCAGTTGTTTTGTTTTGCATTAAAGCTAACTTGTTGCTTTACCCTGCATATGAAACTCGCAGGTTCACATTAGGCCTGGTTCACAATAGTGATTTCAGATGCAACTTGAGTCGCATAGAATTGCTTGACAATTCAGATCACATTGTTTTCAATGTTGTCTGTTCACATCAATGTGACTCAGCACGGAGTGATTTTGGAAAAGGTTCTAACCCAACCAACATTCAAGGCCCGACACCACACTTAACACTCTCCTCCTTCGACCCTGTTACCACTGAGGAAGTTACTGAACTCCTTTCCAAGGCTCACTTCACCACCTGTCCCCTGGACCCTCTCCCCTCACAATTATTGCAGCCTCCTTCCTGCTCTATCTTAAACTCTCTAACCCACATCTTCAACCTCTCACTCTCCCACTCTCCATGGGCACCTTTCCCTCCCTGCTCAAACATGCACTGGTTACCTCCATACTTAAAAAACCCTCACTGGACCCCACCTGTTTGAATAACTTATGACCCATCTCCCTGCTCCCTTTTGCCTTCAAGTTTCTAGAGCGCCTTGTTCACAACTGTATGAACTGCTACCTCACCGACAACAGCCTTCTTGATCCCCTACAGTCTGGCTTCCACCCACAACATTCACTGGAACTGCCCTACTAAAACTCATTAACGACCTACTAACTGATAAAACCAATGGTCATTACTCCATACTCATACTCCTATACCTTTCCACTGCCTTTGACACAGTCAACCACCCGCTCCTCCTCAGAAAACTCCACTCCATTGGCCTCCGTGTCTGCTCTCTCCTGGTTCTCCTCTTACCCTTTTCAGCGCACTTTCAGCATCACATACAACTCCTCCTCTGCTCCTCTCCCTCTTTCCGTTGGGGTACCCCAAGGCTCTGTCCTTGGGCCCCTTCTTTTCTCTCTCTACACCTCCTCCCTGGGCCAATTGGTAACCTCCCATGGCTTCCAATACCACCTCTATGCTGATGACACCAAGATCTCTCTCCACTCCCCAGCTCACCCCCTCAATCTTCTCACAAATCTACTAAGCGACATATCAGCCTGGATGTCACACCACTACCTTAAACTCAGTCATTCCAAAACCGAGCTTGTAATATTTCCTCCTCCCAGATCCCCTCCCAATGACTTTACCATTAAGATCAACAGCACAACCATTGGTCCCTCCCCACATGCCCCGGTGCTAGGCGTAATCCTAGACTCTGACCTCTCCTTTGGGCCCCACATCCAGTCACTGGCTAAATCCTGCCGCCTCAACCTCTGGAACATTTCCAAAACCCACCCCTTTCTGACCAATGACACCACAAAACAACTTAGCCACACTTTGGTTTTATCCCATTTTGATTACTGCAACTTCATTCTCACTGGTCTACCGTTACACAGGCTATCCCCCCTTCTGTCTCTTATGAATGCTGCTGCTAGACTCATACCTTACCAACTGATCAGTGACTGCTGCCCCTCTCTGCCAATCCCTCCACTGGCTTCCACTAACCCAACGTATAAAATTCAAAATGCTAACCACAGCATACAATGCCATCCACAACACTGCCTCTAGCTACACCACTAACCTCATCCGCAGATATCCAAATTGCCTGCTCCGCTCCTCGCAAGACATCTTGCTCTCAAGCTCCCTCATCACCTCCTCCCACGCTTGCCTCCAGGACTTCTCCAGAGCCTCTCTCATCCTCTGGAACTCCCTAACGCAATATGTCCGGTCAGCCCCCACCGTGTCTGCCTTTAGGCTATCTTTGAAAACTTGCTTATTCAGGGAAGCCTACCCCACCTCCACCTAAGTAACTGTACTTGAGCCACCGCCATCAGAACATCGCCTACAGCTATCACCTTTTGTATCACCTTCACCTTCCTTTAGATTGTAAGCTCCACGAGCGGGGCCCTCCTATTCCTTCTGTACTGAAAGGTATTATAATTGTACTGTCTCCCTTATATGTAAAGCACTGTGCAAACTGTTGGCGCTATATAAATCCTGTATAATAACCATAATAAAGTACTACCTTGAAGTTATTCCAGTGCAGTTTTGGTCCTATTGAGTATACAAACCTTATCAAAGTTTCACCCAGTTAGTACTACATAATCGCACTGAAAGTCGGATCAGTATCATAATGGAGCAGTGTGAGCCCAGCCTTAAAGTGAACCTGTAACAAGACTACAGAGGTTTGAGTATTTACCGTATTTGCCGGCGTATAAGACGACTTTTTGACCCTTGAAAATCTTCTCAAAAGTCGGGGGTCGTCTTATACGCCGGTACACATGTTTAGGGGGGCTGCGGCATTAAGTACAGGGGTTTGCAGGGGCTGATGTCTCTTACCTGGATCCAGTCCCACGACGATCCGGTCCAGGAAGCGCGGCGTCTCCTTCAGTTCGGCCACTGGATGTTCGTGCGGCTGCTCGGCTCCGCCTCCTCACCGGTGATTGGCCGCCAGAACTGTAGCTCAGGAAAGGCACACAGGCTGCCAATCACCGGCGAGGAGGCGGAGCCGAGCGGCCCCGCGAAAATTGAGTGCCGGAGCAGCAGGTAAGTGTTCTGTGTAGAGGTGCTGCTGCAACCACATATGCTGGCTGCAGCAGCACCATACGAGAACAGGGTCAGCAAGTCTCAGTGGGAGGAATAGTGCCCCATCATTGGTGTCACTGATACCAATGATGGGGCACTATTCCTCCCACTGACACCAACGATGGGGCACTATTCCTCCCCCCCACTGACACCAATGATGGGGCACTATTCCCCCCCCCACTGACACCAATGATGGGGCACTATTCCACCCCCCACTGACACCAATGATGGGGCACTATTCCACCCCCCACTGACACCAATGATGGGGCACTATTCCACCCCTCACTGACACCAATGATGGGACACCATTCCTCCCACTGACATCAATGATGGGGCACTATTCCACCCCTCACTGACACCAATGATGGGACACCATTCCTCCCACTGACATCAATGATGGGGCACTATTCCTCCCACTGATACCAATGATGGGGCACCATTCCTGCCACTGATACCAATGATGGGGCACCTATTCCCCCCACTGATACCAATGATGGGGCACTATTCCTCCCACTGATACCAATGATGGGGCACTATTCCTGCCACTGATACCAATGATGGGGCACTATTCCTCCCACTGATACCAATGATGGGGCACTGTTCCTCCCACTGACACCAATGATGGGGCACTGTTCCTCCCACTGACACCAATGATGGAGCACTATTCCTCCACTGATACTAATGATCGGGCACTATTCCTGCCACTAATGCCAATGATGGGGCACTATTCCTGCCACTAATACCAATGATGGGGCACTATTCCTCCCACTGACATCAATGATGGGGCACTATTCCTCACTGGTGTGCATTGGAAGAGGGGTAGTCTTATACGGCGAGTATAGCCCAAACGCTACATTTTAGCAGGAAAAGTAGGGGGGTCGTCTTATACGCCCAGTCGTCTTATACGCCGGCAAATACGGTACATGTATTTTTAAAGCAGTAATTTGGCTTTAAAACTTCCACCTAATGACCTCCGTAGCAGTAGATACTGTGAAGAAATTCATCCTTGATGTTTCCAACAAAGGATACTCAAGATCTTGCCTTAGCCAGCCTGGCACCCCCCCCCCCCACCCCCCGCTCCCCACCCATGAGCACCTGCTCTGTGTTTACATTAGTTATTAATGGAAGGTAACTCACTGCAGGTAAGGGGGGGGGGGGTCTGAGCTGTATTGGACTGCTGTGAGTTTTAAAAATGATTTGCTCCACAGTACCTGCAACAAGAGTGGCCAGTTAAGGTTTTAAAAGCAAATTTTGTGTTTATTAGGAATATTTAAATATGAATGTCCATAGCCTGCTGCAGTTACATGTGTATGCACCATTTTTCATTACTTTTTTGTTATTTTGTGACATATACATAATGATATTGAGATGAAAATTCAACTTTTGATTAACTTAACTTGTGTATATTGGTTAAAACAGTGTAGTTAATCCATATTATTTTGCAGCTGTAGAGATTCTAGCAGACATCATTCAAAACAGCACTCTAGGAGAGGCTGAGATTGAACGAGAAAGAGGCGTTATTCTGAGGGAGATGCAGGAAGTGGAGACAAATCTACAAGAAGTGGTCTTTGATTATCTTCATGCTACTGCCTACCATAGTACAGCACTAGGAAGAACTATCCTGGGTCCTACGGAAAACATCCAGTAGGTTCATTTGTATACAAATTTGCCATTGTATTGAGAGCCGAAAGATCTGACATCGCTATACAGAATATATTTAGACCAATGTGTTTGATAAGTAATCTTGTCATATATATTTGTTCCAGATCCATAAACCGTAATGATTTGGTGGAGTACATCACAACACATTATAAAGGACCTCGTATAGTCCTGGCTGCTGCTGGTGGTAAGTGTGAAGAACTTACTAATGAATTTTCTGTCAACTGTCTATAATAGAAAGCTGAAATATATATTGTTTAAATGAAGTCTCCTTTTACATGCAATAGCCTGTTGGTTCATTCTGCTAAATCCCCAGTGTGGGCAATAGCAGGCTCTGTACACTTTTTAGAATGCTTAATGGATTGGCCCCCAATCCTTTGCAGTGCAGTTAATTGTTAAACGTCTGTTTATCCCATTCCCAGCAGATGTAGTTGTAAGTGAAAGCTTAAAGTGATTGTAAAGCAGAATGTTTTTTATCTCCATGCATTCTCTGTACTAAAGTGGAAGTCCAGTTACACTGTAAAAAAAAAGTCAGCAGCTACAAAAACTGTACCTGCTGATTTTTTTTTAACCCCCCCCCCCATACTGTTTGTGTCAATGGACCCACAGAGCCCAGCTTTGGAATTGAGCATGCACGAGTGCCCCCATAGTGAGTGGCTTGCTATAGGGGAACTCTGAAGTGGAGAGGAGTCAGGAGCGCTGGTGGAGGGCCCCAGAAGAGGAGGATCAGGGCTACTCTGTGCAAAACTATTGCACAGAGCAGGTAAGTATGATGTCTTTTGTTATTTAAAAAAAAAAAAAAAAAAAAACCTTTACAATCACTTTAAGGACCAATTCACCCATATAGGTTGCATTATGGTAGCATGCAAAGCAATACATTGTGGTGCCATTTTAAATGAATGCCACCATTTTGGATAGCACTTGTGGTTGTTTTTTTCCTAAACGGGAAATCCTCTTTAAGGCCTTGACCAAGTAAATAGACCTGTTAGGATCTTGTCACACTTAATAGACTCGTGTTCTTGAATGATATAAACTTTGTTTATTAAAGGTGTGTCGCATGATCAGTTGCGTGACTTGGCAGAGTATCATTTCGGTAATTTGCCGTCCATATACGAAGGGGAAACCCTGCCTCCATGCACTTTTACAGGCAGTGAGGTAAAGATCATTTTTATAATTTCAAAGAAATGTCTTTATTGATAACTATATTTTCAGTTAGCATTTTAAAGGGTACTATACCATAATCGCAGTATAATTTTAGTGGTTTAGTAATGATTACAGAATATATTTCACTTATAACTAGTATATTTTATTCATAGGCTTTTTGCAATTTACGATTTCAGTGCATTGCTTGGAACATACAGAAATCTTTTTACCTTTTTAATATCAAACAAAATAAAATACCTTTTTCCTTAAAGTGTTACTAAACCCAGGACCCTTCATTCACTATAGCTGGTCTGCCACAATACACAGAACATGGAAATGCAGTTATTTTAGGAAATATAAACTGCTAAATACCTTTTCTCATCAGCAGTTAGAGTAGTCTTGTGACTTTTATCAGTGTCCAGCTGAGCACATGTTAAAGCTTATAGGAGGAGTTTTCATTCCCTCTTGTCTGGACAATGCTGGTTGGCCCTGTGGTCATCACATGCACTCTCCCAAGAAAAAAAAAAAACTCTCTAGCAATATGCACCAAACTGAGCATGTGCAGAGTGACTCCAAGCCTCTGATCCATCAGGAGTTATATTGGGGACAGTAGAAGGAGGAGAGAATTAAAAAAGATCAAACATCCTTTTTACACACTATGGAGGATTAACCCCTTGGGTTCCACAGTGAAAATAAGAAGCATTATTTATTGCATATACAGACTGATTTTACTGTTGTGGGTTTAGTAACACTTTAAGCAGGGTACACACTGGCCGAAAATCGTCCAGTTCAGCAGGAATCTGCCAACTTTCCGTCAGTATGTACAGCTGTCTTTCCAACAGAAGCCAGTCTAATAACCGGCTTTTGTGGAAGGAATAGGCTGGAAAACCAGCATCCGATCAGTGCTTTCAATCACTGATCTGTGAATTCTGGCGGGTGGGGAACCTCCCCTCTGTCAGAATTCAGTAGAATAGCAGGGGATATTGCTGCACCAAGATAGGTTGTGTTGGGACACGTGTCTATTTTATGGTGTTTGTGTTTTTGTTTTTTTTTTGTTTTTTCATTCAACCCGCAAATAAATCAGTGTGCATCCAGCAATACAGTAAATATTAACGTTTCTAAATAGCCACTGCTAACTTACATGTCGGCGTGGCTATTTAGTGTGTGGCTAACCTGAATCCTGGAGACGCTATGGTATGCAAATATCTTCCAGTCGTCCTAGCTGAAATCTTGTCCTCACCCCTTCCAAACTGTTTGCCCACTGCTATGATGCATAGCCTTATTGACCATTATCTACAAATATATGTTGCGCTCCTAAATACTTCTCAATAAATAATAATTAAATTATTACCATTAAATTCATTCAAATTATGATACAAATAACTAATAAAAGTGTATAAATACCAAAAAATATTTAAATAGTTTCAACTAATTAATCTCCTCCAAATAAATATCAAAATAATTCCTCATGAAATACTCCTCTAAAAAAATATTTTCCAAGTGTTCATAAATCATCTATTAGTGACATGATGTACTGTACATGTTCTGTCCCCCTTTGTAATGTACAGCGCTGAGCGAACTATCGGCGCTTTATAAATACTGTATAATAATAATAATAATAACTAAAACGCATTTAAATGATCCCCCATAAATAAAAATAACCAAATGCTCATAAATTATTTATGAGCATTTGGTTATTTTTATTTATGGGGGATCATTTAAATGCGTTTTAGTTGAGGGTTATTAGTTGGTTTACTATTTTTATTATATTAAATGAGGGTATTATGAATATAAATGAAATTGAGGGTATTAGTAAGTACATCATGTCACTAATAGATGATTTATGAGCACTTGGTAAAATATTTTTTTAGAGGAGTATTTCATGAGGAATTATTTTGATATTTATTTGGAGGAGATAGTTTCAACTAATCAATCTATTTAAATATGTTTTGGTATTTATACACTTTTATTAGTTATTTGTATCATAATTTGAATGAATTTAATGGTAATAATTTAATTATTATTTATTGAGAAGTATTTAGGAGCGCAACATATATTTGTAGATATTTCCAACACAGTTGTAGTTATGTGTTTCATGTTTGCGATCCTCTAGTAATTATCACACCTGTGGCTCGCAAGTCACTCTGATTCATCTATACCTTATTGACCATTAGTTTGACATTGGAGGCATAGGCCAGATTCTCAACCAGAAGATTCTCGATATTTGCATACCAGATTGTCCTTAGGTATTGGGGCATATGGGCATTTTTATAGCCAAGTTTAACTGATCTTCAGGTGCCATAAAGTCACCAAGTCATGTGCTTATTCCCTGCTGTTACTAAACAAAACAATGGTGGAAAAAATGTTAGTCAGTGAACATGGTTGCACATTGTTGCAAGCTGATGTACAGTTCATTTAACAATGCAACAACTACATGACTGTTCAGTGAGGATGCATTACGAGTTTGAATTATGTGAAGATTGGTGTTACTCTTTTAGCTTGTGTTCTATAAACTAGGTTTATGTTGCCCAAAGCAGCCGTCTGCAAGATCAGATATTTTGGTGGTTCAGAACTGTCATTAGAAAGTGCAATACTGAAAATGAAAGTTGCATAGATGAAATAACTAAAGAATGTACTGAAAGGGGGTTGGTTATGTAAAAAAAATTATATTCATCTGAAAAAAAGTTCATCTGATGTGCGATTTTGTTTGGATGTTAATCTGCCTTTTAACAAGACTTTAATTTGGCTAATTGTTTAGATCTGTGTTCGTGATGATAAAATGCCGATAGCCCACATTGCCATTTCTGTTGAAGCTGTTGGTTGGTCTCATCCTGACACTATTCCGCTTATGGTGGCAAACACTTTGATAGGCAACTGGGATCGGTCCTTTGGAAGTGGTGTGGTATGGAATTATTTTAATTGTTATAGTATTGCATAAATATACTGACAAATTAAAGGAAAAACATGAGGCTTATATATGAAAGTGTACTTGTAAAAAAACATTACCATTAATAACGACCAGCCAAAATTCTTATTTCAACCAAAAGGCAGTGGAAAAAAGTCAGTTGCTGGGTTAAAGACACAAGAACTTTTCTGTTACTAGCGAGAACCTGTATTATTCTCATTCTCCATCCTGCTGCTTAATGAAAAATGGGCAATTCACACTCTTTGAGCATGCTGGTAGAATCAACAAACTTCTACAAATCTAGGCCAGTCTGTAACCCTTCATTTCATCTTTTGGAGCCGTTACTTCGGGGATCAATAGTGTTGAAAGATTCAAATGAAGGTTCTGCTTGCATAGACTATAAAGTGGTTCTACACATTGATACCTAATCAAACCCCTGATTCTAAATTCATGAATGTGAAGTGGTGGTAAATACAGGGGTGTAGTTTTTTCCACTCGCTAAATCTGGGGGGGGGGGGGTTGTTAATGTAGAATTTGAGAAAAAGTGCACAATGTCAATTTTATATATCAAGTTTATAACCTATTATTTGTAAGCACTGTCAACAGTTTCCATGGAGATTTGTGTACTTTTATAGATATCCATCTATATTTTTCTTTTAACTTCACAGAATTTATCGAGTAAACTTGCACAGATCACCTGTCATGGAAACTTGTGTCACAGTTTCCAGTCATTCAATACCTGTTACACAGATACTGGTCTCTGGGGCCTGTATATGGTTTGTGAACCAAACACAGTAGAAGACATGATGCATTTTGTTCAAAAAGAATGGTAAGCAACCAATTTTCAAATCATTTGTATTATTAGGGGCATCCTTGTATTAACATTCGAAGGAAAGGTGTTGGTAGTTCTTATTTACAAAGCATGAAACCAAAATATCCTAATCACTGAAACAAAGGACCAGATGCCACGGCTTTTAATAGTTGTCAGGGATTTGCTTGGAATGTTCTGTCACAAGCTGTGACTCATTCTGCTTATACCATGTGCCATTTTAGATAGTGAGACTGTTTCAGCAGAAAAAAACTTCACCTTTTAAGAAAAAAATAATGCATGTAAGTTTGCAGAAAAAAGTGCATTTGTTATTTTTCCACATCAGCCTGCAAAGTATTGCACCCAGTGGATCGCAGATGCAGTGTTCAGCAGCCTTCCTCCAGCTCTCTGCTCATACCATTTGTATGGGCTTTCACTTAGAGAACTGGAAGAAGTGTCAATGGACTAAGAGTGCGTCGATTTCTGCCCTTGTGTTCCAATGATAGCTACAAGTCTATCTGCCTTAGTGGCAGACAAGATTTGTAGCTTATTCAGTCACAGATCTCTGTGGAGGTGAGAAGGGGGTGTAACATGTTGCTAAAGGTGGAGTTAGTCATTAATGCTACCAAAATACAGGGGTTAGACAGAGAAAAATGGAATCTGGGACTGAGATTGAGCTCTGCAGTCACTCTTGCAGCAGTTTTCTTATTCTGGGTCACAATCCTGCGCAGTGTCCTTTTTTTGTCTTTTTCGGTCAGTTGACCACATCGATCGTGCTTATGCTTATCAGACGACATTTTCCCGGGCACTGTATATGTGGTCATAACCTTTGATACTGTACCTCATGACACGTCAAATTGGCAATTGCAGTCACAGAGGCACCAGCTAAGCGGGCACCAACAAGTTGTCCTCTTTGAAGCTCAGAAAGCTTTGACATGATTCCATATTACTAGCAGCGCACACAGTGAATGACAAACGTGAGGCTTCCTACCTGTTAGTTAGGTATCTCATCACACAGCAGAAAGAAAACAAAGTTCCATCATTTCTGCTTTCAACACAAATCATGTCATCACTTTCACACCTAAAAATCATGTGACTTTTCCATTTTTTGTTTTTTGTTTAATCCCTGTAAGTGAGGTGCACATCACACATAATCATTAAAGCTGACGTGAAGCTATTGCAGTTTTTCTATAGTTCCATTGTACTTGCTTGAACCAATATAAGTATGTATGGGCCATACCTGTGGGACCTCCGTGGAAGCTGGAAATCACTGTAGTAGGCACCACTGCTGAAGTCATGATCTCCACCTCATCCAATCAGAAAACACCTTTTGCTTCTATTGAGAAAATGCAAAGGGTTCTCTGACTGGCGCCATTTCAAAGAGGGTGACCTCTTGTGTTTGGTATGTAGCAGGGAAACCACTTTGCATGGGACCCGGAAGCGAACAGCAGTTTTGTAGTAGCGGTACCTGCTACAGTTATCTCCAGCTCCCAAGGGGGATCCCACAGGTTTATGGCACATACACAGTTGCATTGGTCCAAGCTGGAATAAATGTACTATATGAAAATTGCCATGCCTAATCTAGCACGTGTAAACTGGCTTGCATATGAGCTTTCAACACACAAGTACACTACACCTCTATACCGTATGTTTGTTTGTTTTAGGATAAGGCTTTGCACAAGTGTTACAGAAAGTGAAGTTGCACGAGCCAAAAATTTGTTGAAAACAAACATGTTGCTTCAGCTGGACGGTAATGTATCTTGCCATATGTACTATGAGACTTATAGCTGTCTATCACGAAGATCATGTAAACATTGAAAGCATTTTTTCATAAATGTATAAAGGCTTCATTAAAATTACCAAAATAGTAAGTAATGAAGGTAGTCTACTTTAGAGGGGAATTCACTAGACCTCTGAAATGATGTTAATAAAAAATGGTTTGCACTACATAGCGGTACTTTAAATTATTTAATATTTTTATATTCAGGTTTTTGCATGGCATTGCTAGCTCTTAGACATAGGGTAGCATTTTATTATTTTGTGTTTCATCTGATTTAATGTATTGTTTTTAAAGGTTCCACACCTATCTGTGAGGATATAGGCAGGCAGATGTTGTGTTATAACCGAAGACTACCATTACCTGAACTGGAAGCAAGGATAGATGTAAGTCTTCTGTCCTGTAAAAACCCAGCACATACAGTATATTGCCTTCTTCTCACATGTATTTCTTACAGTAGAAGTATGACTGCACCTTGGGACTAGCAGTACCCCAGTTAACATTTAAAAAACCGAACTCCAGTCAAAAATAAGTATTGATTTTTATGTCTTTTATAGATAAAGTAACAAAATCCACTTTTGATGCAGTATTCATCTTTTAACCAAGGGATCTTCCTCGTAGTACATTTGCAGCCATCAAACGTCCTCCATTTGATGGCCAGCATCATGCAACCCACTTCCTCTGAGCCCAGGGCATCCTGTACCTTCCCCCAGCCTGTGACTGGACAGAGAAAGGGAAAGCAACATAGTGATGCGCAAATCTCTCTGTCACACTGTTTTCTTTTCTTAATATGTATTTTGTGATCAAACTGATTTTCCTTCGTGCTGCTTCTTCCTCTAAAACGTCAGCCCTGCTCTGCAGGGTCTGCAAGTGGTTGTTATACCAAGTCTGGGGCACTTGGCAGGGGGAAGGGGCCAGGAGTGCTGGTGGGGGCCCAGAGAAGAGGAGGATCGGGGCTGCTCTGTGCAAAACCATTGCATGGAGCAGGTAAGTATAACATGTTTGTTTTCATATTTGTACCTTTACAGTCACTTTAAGCCAGCCCCCTTCCCAACTTTCAACTGTTGTGCCTCGTTTTTTGCTAGCAGGTTGGACACTTTTTTTTTTTTTTTTTGCTCTGCTCTACTGGAAATAACTCTAACTATATTACTTTTTTTTTTTACATTTTTTTTTACATTTTGTTTTTCTATTTTTATTTTTACTTTAAAACACACCCCATATTCTGAAGATAATTGTTATCAGTAAAGATGTCGAATATGCTGGTTAAGCTGGTCTCTATATACCAGCTATCTGATTCATCCTATGTAGGGTCATCCCCTTCAGCAGCTTCTGTAGCCATGTTGTCTAGGCCTAAGACCTATTCTGCATCTACAGGGCCTCTCATATCCACTGTTGAATTTGTGTTTGTGCACAACTGAAAACAGTCTGCTTGCAGAAGCACCAAAAGAGCTCTGGTACCTTCTATTACAGAATTTATTTCTAACCTTCCTGCCCTTCTTTTTGTAGAGTGCCTGAGGCCCCTATAACCATCACTGATTCAGATTCAGAGTCTGTATAGCCTGCCTCTGTTGAAAATGTAAACAAGTTAGCGCCAAGCATCATCTCCTACAGACTCTGCCATTAAATTACAGATCTCTACACCAGAAACCTTCTGTTTTAAAGGTGCCCTCCCACCTTTTCCAATTGTTTTTTGTTTTGTCTATCTTAACAGGTCCAAGGCAGTTTAAATATCTTCAGTATGGAAGCTCAGGATCCTCTGTAGCTCCCTACTATTAGCCATGTTGTCCAGTTGCCTTTCCTCACTCATCTAAGTTCTTGTGACCCAGTGTACATAGACCCAGGTTGTTTAGGTTCCCTACATCCTGGGGTTTGGTTTCCTAGTTGGATTAAGATCCTAATTGGTTATCCACCATCCTACTCTGGCTTGCTTTTACATGGAGGTTCTTATATTTGTCTGTCATAAGAGGAAAGGTTCCTTCGGTGATCACTCATCATTCTTCAGTTTCTTATATTCTCTCCCAAATAAGGAACAAACTACATTGGAGTCTCAATTAATTTTGTCACTTTTGTTTAGCATATCCCTTTTTCATTGTTTTTTTTTTTCTATTTGAAACTTTTTAAGGTCAGTCAGCTAGGCATGCTACATTTTGTGCAAGATGAGGACCTCTTTCCTAAAGTTCTTGGTAAAGAAGTTCAATATCTTTTGATCTTTAGCCGCCTTGTTTTTATTCTAGATTTTTTTTTTTTGTCAGGTTTTTCTTGGTATTGCTCCCTTGTAAAATATTACTATTCAACCCCTTTTGAAAAATGTAGATTTTTGCAGCAGTTTTATTCCTTGGTCATTCCTTGTTATGACCTTATCTACTCTTCCAGCTGCAACCCCTTCTCTTTATGAGAATGTTTCAGAGCTCCCCTTGTTTTTTTTTCAGCTGGGTGACACCAAGAAGGTGCTTCTTCACTCTAGTCTTCTTGTCATCTGTATCTTCTCTCCTTCCCGCCATGGAACTATATATCTGCTCCTGGACCTGATCTTTGACTATCCAAAGACAGATGGTCTTGTTTCCCTGTTCTACTGTCTCCAAGGTGCACCTCTGAAAGCTTCCAGTAAGACCTACTTACTATATGTTTCTTTTCCCATACCAAGCTTTAAAAATCCTTTTTGATAATCTTTTTTTCCCTGCACCTGATTTTTTTTTTTTTTTCCTCGGTAGTAGCTGCAGGTTTATCTCTTCTTCACTCTTCACAGAAGGATCTATTGTTTGCAAGTACAGTATATCCAGCAGGTTTTTACAAATTGTATTGTCTTTACTGGGTCATGCGGGCTCCCTTGCTCCCAAGTCGGGCTGTGTGTGTGTTGTAGATACTTAGTGCTGCTCAGCCTTGCCTTTCCCTGAAAAAATTCCATTTTAAGAATGTCTGGTGTCAAATTGTTTTGTTTTTTACCACAGCGATGGGAAAATTCAAAGGAGCAGAATCTTGATCAAACAACTTTTCAGTGCATGTGTTTTTTGTTAAAAAATTACATTCAATTTAAAATTGAGTTTTAAAAGCATGTGAAATTTGCAGATGACATTCGTTCAGTCACCGAATGCACAATGAATTTTCATATGAATGTTCGTACAAATATTGTCTGAAAATTGATACGTGTATGGCCAGCATAAGAAATTTGGTAGCAGCAGCATGCTTTTCTTTTATCACTTGTCAGGTTAAAAAAAAAAACCCAAAACATTAGCCCTTTATAGTACAAAAACCGCATATAATCACTACTATAAGGGGTTAACTGATACTGTGAAACGGTGAAAGTAATAATAATAAATATTATACAGGGCATTTTACCTGAGAGTCAGACATGAAGCTACATGAAAGGAGGGGGGGATAAAAATCTTTTATATTAAAGTAGTACGAAAGGCTGAGACTTTTTTTTTTTTTTCCATATATATATAATCATTTATTTTATTTTTTTATATTTTACTTTTTATTGTTAAATGGTGTACAACAAACAAAATTGCATAGAATTGCGAAATAATCATAAGGCAATGAAAGAACAAAGAAACAGGCTCAACGATGAGAGGAATATAGGTACATACAATGTCAATGCATAACAGTGAATTAGCTATCATTGTCAGACAATTCAGTGGGCAAATCGGAAAGATCCCACGGTTCCCAAACTGCTTCAAAGATGGTAACATGCAAGGCAGTGAGGTACTCCATTCTTCTGATCTCTACTATAACCTTCACCAATTCCAAACGGGTAGGAGGCGTAGTAGAAAGCCAATGCATGGGAATGGTTCTTCTGGCCGCTGTTAAAACATGGGAGGATAGTTTCCTGGAAAATTTGGAGAGGCCTGCATAAGGTAGGCCCAGCAAAAGTGGATAGGCTCAAATGAAATAAGAGCCTGTAAAGGTAGCTGCAAACGGTGAAGGACCTCTCTCCAGAAGGATGCAATGTGTTGGCAAGTCCAGAAAATATGGAAGAGGGTGCCAGTTTTCTCACCAGCAGACAGGAGAAACACTTGGATTGTGGGCATGGAGAACCTCAGGGGTCTTATACCAAAACATCAGTATTTTCTAAGTGTTTTCTTTATATACTACACAAATAGAAGATCTTGAGGCAGCCTTCCAAATCCTACTCCATTGATCCAAGGCAATATCACATTGGAGGATTTGGGGCCATTTGCGCATATAAAGGTGTGTATTAATAGAAAGGGAACAGGCATCTTGATGATCATTTTAAATATAATGCACAGTACTGGTAAACTTATACTTTAAATGTAATTGAAATGCATTATATTAACTCCAGTCTATCAGCCTCTAGCTTCTCTTAGTTCAGATGTTGATCTTCCCCGCACATAGCCCTTAAAGAGAGGTGTGTGTGTGTGTGTGTGTGTGTGTGTGTGCGTGCGTGCGTGCTCGTGCGTGCAGACATGTTATATTTACCTCCTCTGTAATGGTGTTGCACAGAGCAGCCCAGATCCTCCTCTTCTCGGGTCCCCCACTGACGCTCCTGGCCCCTCCCTCCTGTCGGGTACCCCACAGGGGCACCTGAGCATGCGTATTCCCAAGCCGCTGCTCCGTGTGTCCATTTACACACGAAGCAGCGGCTTGGCCCCGCACCCTCTCGTCATTGGCTCACTGTCTGTGATTGACAGCAGCAGGTGCCAGTGGCTCTCACTGCTGTCTCAGCCATTGAGGAGAGGGAGTCCCAGCATAGCAGAGACTCCAGTGCACATTGCTGGATGGAGAGGAGGCTTAGGTGAGTATTGGGTGGGCTGCTGCATAGAAAAAGTTTTTACCCTCATGCATAGAATTGCATGAAGGTAAAAAACCTTGAGCCTTAACAACCATTTTAAACAACAAACCTGTCATACTTGCCTGCTCAGCAGCACCGATCCTCCTCTTTTGGGGTCCCACACTGGCACTTCTGACTCCTCCTGCATTCAGAATGCCCCTGTACCAAGCTGCAAAGTATAGTATAGAGCTCCCCTATAGCAAGGTAAAAAAAACGTCTGCCTTTAAAATCACTCGCTTCCTTTTCCTGCCCAGGACTACATGTCCTATGAGACATTGCTCCTCTCATATTCACAACTTCTCAAGCACTTACGGTCATGTATGGATGGTGTATTGAGCGATATATGTGCTGCAATGTGTTTTCTGATATGTAAACAAATAATGCATTCTGTATACAGGCCAACTAATCGGTTGACCAACAAATAGATTATGAAAATAGTTGACAATCGTTTATAATTGATTGTCGATTAGTTGTTTCAGCCCTACTAAACCGTTTATAATTGATTGTCGATTAGTTGTTTCAACCCTACTAAACCGTCTCCATATGTGTTATGTGCTATTTAGTAAGTCCAAAGGAAA
The DNA here is from genome assembly GCF_062004578.1 of Staurois parvus. Lineage (NCBI taxonomy): Eukaryota > Metazoa > Chordata > Amphibia > Anura > Ranidae > Staurois > Staurois parvus. The sequence goes on along the minus strand of NW_028317815.1, from coordinate 20,247,866 downwards.
TTGAACTCCTTCATTGGTTTTGAACTGGACTTGTTTATACTGGCACAGTTGTTGTCCTTCCTTTATTGCAAATAGCTCTCCCCACTGTAAATCAACCATGTAAGTACACAATGTAGATGGCAATGGCTCGTAGAAATTACTTGGACAAATAAAAGATCAGAAAGCTTTAACTAATGCTTTACCTGTGGTATTTAGCTAAAAACACTGTATTCCTTCCACTCAGCTGATCGATGCTCAGACAATAAGAGACGTGTGCACCAAATATATTTATGATAAAAGTCCAGCAATCGCTGCTGTTGGTAAGTATTTGTTTAAAGTTATACTTTTTAAGATTTTTATGGTTAGCACAACATTATTTCAATTACTGTTTTAGGCTGAAATGTATTGTGACTGGTTATTTACAATCTGTGTTTTTGTTTTTTTTCTTTTGGACTGCAGTTCATTGAAAATACTGTAGCTAATGACTAATTACACCCAAGGCTTGTATTTAACCTCCCTGACGGTATTCCCGAGTGTAGCTCGGGGTAACATTTCAGTACCAAAAGCGGTAACCCCGAGCTACACTCGGGCTTACCCTGCGGCACTGCTCCGGCAAGTTGTCTTCACTTACCTTACCTTACCCTGCGCTCCCACGATGTGTCCCCTGCAGCGTCCCCGGCCATCTCCTCCGGCCGATGCCGGCATCCGGCTTCTGTGTCCTTTCCCTGTGACGTCGGGACGTACGGGCGCCGCCGCCGGCGGGAAATTTAAAAATTTTAAAAAATGTCATTTTTTTTTTTTACATTTTACACAGTAAAACATTGCTGTTTCAACCTATTTCACATACATATTGTCCCTAGTGCTTTGTCCTGCGCCCTGCCTGCATTTTGTCTATTCTTTCTGCCTGGAAACTGAGAAATGTCCATGGCGTCCAAAAAGTGTCCCTTTAGGTCAAAAGCGGTTTAGATCAGCTAGAGAACAGCGATAGTAAATCAGAACCACTTGCAGAATTGAGTGATAATGATTCGTGGGGGAAATTCGTCATCAGACACTGAAAACGATTTTGCGACTGAGCTCAGCAATGTGCGAACTTGGCGCTCTATTTCACATTTCAGTGTTTTTGGTTTGATTATATTATTGAATTAAATTTTTTATTATTTTTATATTATTTTTATGATTATTTATTAAATTATAATTTATGATTTTGTTTTTCAAATTTTATCATACCCGGGATGTTTACTAGACTCTTGTTCGGACAGATTTCAGTGAGTTTTTCCTAAAAATTACAGCCTACAATAAAAAAAATACATATTTCCATGCAAAAAAATGGTACCGCTTTCAGCACCAAAAATCTGAAATAATCATACCGCCAGGGAGGTTAAACTGGGGGTAGTTGCATGTTTATTAGCTTACTTCCTCCTGGCTTTCTTACAGTGGATATAAAAGTCTACACACCTGTTAAAATGTCAGGTTTCTATGATGTAAAAAAAAATGAGACAAACAAATCATTTCAGAACATTTTCCACCTTTTTAATGTGACCTATAAACTGTACAACTCAATTGAAATACAAACTGAAATCTTTTTTTTTGGGGGGGGGGGGGGGGACTAAACATAAACAAACTAAAATAATGTGGTTGCATAAGTGTGCACACCCTCTTATAACTGGGGATGTAGCTGTGTTCAGAATTAAGCAATCACATTCAAAATCATGTTAATTAGGAGTCAGTACACACCTGCCATCATTTAAAGTGGCTCTGATTAACCCCAATTAAAGTTCAGCTGTTCTAGTAAGTCTTTCCTGACATTTCTTAATCTTATCTTACCGCAAAAGCCATGGTCCTCAGAGAGCTTCCAAAGTATCAGAGGGATCGCATTGTTAAAAGGTATCAGTCTGCAGAAGGGTACAAAAGAATTTCCAAGGCATTAGATATACCATGGAACACAATAAAAATGGTCATAATCAAGTGGAGAAAATATGGGGCAACAGTGACATTACCAAGAACTGGATGTCCCACCAAAATTGATGAAAAGAGGAGAAGAAAACTGGTCTGGGAGCCTGCCAAGAGGCCTACAGCAACATTAAAGGAGCTGCAGAAATATCTGGCAAGTACTGGCTGTGTGGTACCCGTGACAACATATGTCTGGGCTGTGGGGTAGAGTGGCAAGACTGAAGCGTTTTTTTCCGAAGGAAAACATCCAAGCCCGGCTAAATTTTGCAAAAACACATCTGAAGTCTCCCAAAAGCATGTGGGAAAATGTGTTCTGATCTGATGAAACCAAGGTTGAACCTTTTGGCCATAATTCCAAAAGATATGTTTGGTGCACATCACCAGAAGAACACCATACCCACAGTGAAGCATGGTGGTGGTAGCATCATGCTTTGGGGCTGGAACTGGAGCCTTAGTCAAGGTAGAGGGAATTATGAACAGTTCCAAATACCAGTCAATATTGGCACAAAACCTTCAGGCTTCTGCTAGAAAGCTGAACATGAAGAGGAACTTCATCTCAGCTTGACAACGACCCAAAGCATACATCCAAATAAACAAAGGAATGGCTTCACCAGAAGAAGATTAAAGTTTTGGAATGGCCCAGCCAGAGCCCAGACCTGAATCCGATTGAAAATCTGTGGGGTAATCTGAAGAGGTCTGTGCACAGGAGATGCCCTCGCAATCTGACAGATTGGAGTGTTTTTGCAAGGAAGAGTGGGCAAATATTGCCAAGTCAAGATGTGCCATGCTGATAGACTCAAACCCAAAAAGACTGAGTGCTAGAATAAAATCAAAAGGGCTTCAGCAAAGTATTAGTTTAAGGGTGTGCACACTTATGCAACCATATTTTAGTTTTTTATTTTTACTTTCCTCGACCTAAAAGATTGTAGTTTGTGGTTATCTGAATTGTACAGTTTATAGGTCACATTAAAGGTGGAAAAAGTTCTGAAATGTTTTTTTTATCTTGTCTCATTTTTTTACATCACAGAAACCTGACATTTTAACAGGGGTGTGTAGGAGGGAAAGCCTCAAAAGGTAATTTTTTGAGTTTCACCTGTAGAGGATGAATGCCTCTTGGAAGGGTAGATGTTGAAACTGTTTCAAGGAAATTTTTCTACTGGTGTCTTGAGATATAGGAAACTGTAGTGTGACCCAAACAATGCCTTTATTGCCCTGGATTTGACAGTGATGTGTAGGTAAAATTAAGCTTTTTAGATTACCTGTAAACCTTTTTTTTTTTTTTTTCCCATGGAGAGCATCACAGGACACAGGTGTTTTCATATTCATGACTTTGTGGGATGTTGCAAGGCACTAAACAGAAGGGGTGGGCAACAAAGAGAGCAACTCAAAACCCCCAAACAGAAAGCTGAACCCCCCCCCCCTCCCCTTCTCCTGCAAAGATGCCTGTAAGACCTCTGCTAAGCAGAGGCTTGAACATTCACTTAGTATAACTTATCAAACGTATGAAGAGAAGACCTTACAAACTTGAACAGCAGAAGCTTGACACTGAGTCCCCCAGCAAAAGGCTCACAAGAAGAAATCTGTAAATCGGACAACACCAATTTAAGGTCCTACAGAGACAAAGTCAGCGGCACAGGACCAATCCACGTAACACCCTATACAAAGGCTTGTACCAGGAAATGGAACGCAATAGGTCTCTAAACAAAACAGCCAAAGCCAAAATCTGGCCCTTGCTGGTACTTGGAGCCATAGACATCTCCACACCAGATGAGAAAAGCCAAAATATACCCCACAAGATACTGCCAGGGATGAAACTTGTGGGCGTCACACCAGGTGAAATAGGCCTTCCGCCAATGAAGGTATGCTTCCTGGAGGTTGACGTTCTTGCCCTGAGAATTCAGCTGTTGATGGCTCATAAAGTCCATCTGGCAATTTTCCACATCAACAGAGAGCCAGAGCCAGAAGTTCTGCCCAGGACAAGACCAGGGGAAATTCCTATTGAGCTGCACAAATTCTTATCCCTCGTTGATGGTATGCTATAATCAGACCAGTCTAGCTGAAATGATGTTCTAGGATGTTGATCCGCAAACTCCGTTCCTTTGATGACCACGTTCCCTGAACCAATGAGCAAGGCATCCTTCGTCAAAACCTTCAAATCATCAGAAGAAAATATATTTCGGCATCCAGCATCTGCGTAGAAATCAGTCATTCCAGAGCTGGTCTTGGGAGTCTGGTGCATGGGCAAATTCAAGGACTGTTGACATTTGTCCTATGTTGTCAGGATATTGAGTTGTAATGCCCAGAAGTGAAACCCGACATACGGATCTGCATTGAAGGCCATCTATCCCAGTACCCTCATGCAGACACAAATTGAGGAACTATCCAGTGACCTCAGAGGCTCCATCTGGGAGTTTAGGGACAGGGACATTTGCTGAACCAACACCTTCGCCTATACTATGCCTACAAGTAAGCACAAATACTCCAGATGTTCCATTGGAACCAAGGATGACTTCGAAAGGTTCAGTACCCAAGCAAACCTTTCTAGGATCTGCACTTGTGGGACATTTGATGCCAAGCTCTGAGCCAGTTGCTCCCTGAGAAGCAGGTTGCCCAGTCACTCCACTTTGGGAATACCCTGGGGTCCTTAACCAAAAGGTGCTGGCTTGATTTTGTTTTTTGGATTAACACTGGGAGCTTGGGAAAGACTAAATAGCAGTGCTGCAAACTGGTAGTGGCTGTCCTCTACAGTGAACCACAGAAACTGTTGGTGTTACGCTGGAAAATTGGGATTTGCAGGTAGGTATCTTTGATATCTACTAATGCTAGGAACTTCCTCTGATGAAGCAAAAAAGCAGCAGGTGGATAGATGCCTTTTTGTATTTCTGCAACTGCAGGAAGCCAATTCCCTTATGATCAACAATAGGCCAGACATCTGTTTGACTTGGGAACTGCAAACAAGTTGGAGTAGAAGCTAAGAGATCTCTCCTTCTGTGGCACAGATGTGATTGCCCCAGAAACTATATTCTTTACAGAAAAACACTCTCATGGCTCCAAAAAGACTCTTGAGCACATAAAGCATGGAGTAGGAACAGCAAAGCACTCTACCTGATAACATTTAGACACTATGCTGCAAACCTGTTTGTTTCCAACTTCTGGCTCCTAGCTTCCCCTCCTACACTGTGGGGGTCCAGTTCTTCTTGTAAAACTAGACCATTGGCTTCTGCTTGCAGGCAGAGGCCTGTTGCTTACAAAAGGAATGTGTATTGGCCTCTGAGGCTGCACCAGTTTCTGACCTATTGTTTTTGGCTTCTTTAGGGGGAAAGAGTGTGATTTTTACCCTTAGTCAAATTCTAAATGAAGGAATTCCAGGATAGTCCAGACACACGCTCAAAGTTGCTTCTTGCAGAAAAATCAGCACTTGAACCACGGGCTCCTCCCTATATGGACAAACATTGTACCCAACCTCGAAATCTGTCGTATTGAGTCTTCCATGATATCCGCCGAAACTCAAATCATTTGGCAGTAGATGGAGGATTTGCTGAGGACAAGATCTCCTGGGCCGAATTCTTTGAAATGAAGCATACACTTTGCCCAAACACCCCCCATAGCTGCCTTAAAGAGGGCTTCAAACATCTTATACATCATAGTGCTTTGTTTCAAAGGGTTTTATTTGCATATCCATAACATCCTTTAAAGCAGAGTTCCAGCTGAAAAAAACAAAACAAAAGTCAGCCGCTACAAGAACTGTAGCGGCTGACTTTTAAAATACAGCCCCTCGGTCCAGTGGTGTCCTCACCACTGCCGGTTTCATCGGCCATCTTCTCTCCCTGGTGCCGGCATCTTTAGTGTGGGCACCCAGCTGTGACAGCTTGCAGCTACACAGCCAGCTGCCCACTGCGCGAGAAGCGCTGCACTTTGTGAATGGCCCTGTAGTCTTCTGGGACCTGTCACGTGTCTCAGACTATAGGGAGGGAGGATAATTTCCACTTCTGATCACTTAGGCGATTGGAGAGGGTACCTGTCAAATTTGGGTACTCTCTACCCAAAGGTGCCAATCCTTAATGGGGAGCAGGGGACAAAGCATTAAAGCAGAACTTCTTTAAAGGGGAGTTCTACCCAAAAGACCAGGACCTCCTCCATCGAGACTGTCAGGGTCTTATTCAAGTAGTAAATTGTCAAATGAATAGCTAGAGAACCATGTTTTGTTTTTTGGTGGTGGGGGGGGGGGGGGGGGGTTGATGGATTCCTCCTCCACCGATTACTGATGAGCAATTACTTCAGGGATGAGAGGACATTTTCTACATGAGCCTAATTAGTATACATCACTTCCTGTAAAATGATGCACAGAAAAATATTTGTGATTCTGCTCCCAGACCCAAATTCAGTGACTTTGTTCTCCAATACTTCATCCTCCTGCAAATCCTTGCATCACAGGCGGTCCAACCTAATGAGAACCTAGAGAGCTGTTCACACAAATCAGAAATGGCAGCTGAAAATTCCTCCCTAGACCGAGAAGGGCAGGTATTCAGAACTAAGATGACCTTTAGGGGAGCTATGCAGGGTACACCCCATCTTCCCCTCTGTCTCCCTGCTCAGTGTTATGGCTTGCTGAAGGTAATAACCTATAACCTCAATAACGTTGTCACCCAGCAGAGAGGAATGTCGAGACCCCTGTAGGACCTCCATAGTCATTGTGGAAATAGCTGTAGTTGCATTTTCGCCTGTTTGCTTGGCTGCCCATGCTGCCTTTGCAGTGCAGCAAGACACATTGAGTACATGTGTGTCCTAACCGGCTAGAATTTAAGATGGCACCTGTGTAGTCTGATGCGTCATAGCATTGCGGTCTGATGGCTGCCTCTTCTAAACACTGCTTTGGTAGTATAGCGCTCCATTGGCAATAGAGAGCAGTTGCCTGATAACTGTACGGATAGCACTGCTTAGCACACCAGGGAAATTACCCAAAGGGTTTAACTACATTCACAGTCCAGCTGCAGTGTTTGAGAGACTCTTAGCCCAAACCACATCCAGACAATGGAGGAAAATTGCCCTAGCAAAATAGGGTGATTGATTCAGACACTCACTTTGCAAAGGTGATGGTTACAGTGAAAACTACCTTGTGGGTGGATTTGAGGAGAGTCTTCTAAAAGTCAGAGCTTGACAGCCTCTAAAACAGAATATAATGGGCAGAGATCTGACTCTTGATGCTGGTCCAGACCCAGCTGCAGAAAGGAGAGGTTTTGCCAACAGAAAAACTTCTGGGGTGGAAGCCCATGTCCAATGATAGACCTTGGGGAAAGTAGACTATATAGCTTTTAGCATCAAAGAAATCAGACTCAGATGTCCTGTCTCTGAGAACCTGGGCCTCAACATCAATGTTGTTAAATCCAGTAACTTTGAAGCAGAAGATCTGGCAATGGCCACAGTGTTTTGCTGGGTTGGCATATCAGATCCACCTGGAATAGTGAGGATCACTGAAAAGCCCTCTCTTGATCCTGTGAAGCATATAAAGATGTTTTCAGGGAGGAAATGTAAACAAAGGGTGAACTGATTGTACAGAGCATCCATTTCTTCTGCTAGAGAATCACTGCACTTGAAGACAAACCTATCCAGTTTGGTTATGTATGTCCAGGTTCAACAACAGTGTCCCCACTTGTAATGCCTCTGGGTAAAGGGACCATTGCCCCTAGGTTCAGGTTCTGGCAGCTGAGGAAGTATGCCTGCTAGTTTGTCTACTCCTGGAATGTCCATGGCTAGAAGCCTTTCTCAGGACAGGATTCAATCTACCTCTATTGCCACTGCAAGACTTCCTGATGTATGCCACCTCAGTGGCGGTGTTTGACTGAATCCAGATTGGATGGTGTAGCTCTACAGAAACAGCAAAATTGCACAAAGTTCCAGGATGTTAATTGGGAAGACAAGATTCTGATGGAGACCAAGTCTCCAGCACTGACAGGGCACTCAGGACTCCTCCCCTGCCTAATAGGCTGGCATCCCCCAAAAGAGCAAGCTCTATGGAAATACCAGCAGCTGTGGACCTAGAAAGCACGTGATGATCATGTACAGTCTATCCCTGCAACAGGATCTGGATGCAATACTTCAAAAGCCAGACAAAAAAACAACCATGCCAAAGAGCTACAGTTAGAGCGATAAAGCTCAAGCTGATGTTTAGAGTTGTGATTGAAGAGAAAAAGGTGCTATCCAAAAATAAATGTGGCTACAGCACAGATGAAGAAAAGATGTTCTTCATCCTACGATACTAGCAAAAAAGTGAGGCATGGTGGCAGTAAGGAGGGGTTCTCCTGGGCCTAGCCTACAGTTTGTGTTTGCTAGTGTTTGGTCTTCCTGGAGGTAGGAGCATAGAGCTTACATAGCCTTCTCAGTGCTACCCTGTGCACCCCAGACTTCATTAGAGAGTCTACCTGCATACTGGAAATAGTTTTTTTTTATTATTATTTAAGCAACCCCAAGCATTATTTGTCACTTTGTTCAATCCTGTGAACCTGATAAATTTACTTTAAGTAGGTCAGTCAGTTATGCTGTAACTGTACCAAAACTACATCCAGATGGATTTGCTAAGTACTTATGATGCTATTTTTCTTTTACCAGGTCCCATCGGTCAACTCCCAGACTACAATCAAATACGCAGTGGCATGCATTGGCTTAGACAGTGATGACTATTTCTAAAGACATTTATATTTTTTAAACCAAATGTGATTTGCTGAATACTTTTTTTTTTTGTAATGCAGACTCTTTAGGTTTGTAATATGAGCCTTGTAGGACTCTAACCTAAAAAATATACTTGTTTCAGTTGTGTAGGACTATGTTAAAACTAATGTGCACAATGCAACAAAATCTGTCAAACCATTTTTGTACAGTAAAAGAAACAATGTTTAATATAATTTATCCAACCAAATACTTGTAGTATTTGCTTCATTTTATTATAAAACATGACACACAAACAGATCGTCCTCATTTCTTGGACTTTGTTGCATTCAATACTTGTTCTTGAGCAGCTTTTTTGGCTTTCACCATTTCTACGAGTTCCTGGTAAGGTAAAGCAGAACAAACAATCAAATGCATTAGTAAAAAAATAAATATATCCAAGAGCTCATAAAATGATGTTAAATCAGCCTTTGTAGAGTATGAGTGTATTCTATTTCCCCCCATTTGTTTTTTTTTTTGTCATTTGAGATTTTTCAAGTAGCGACAGAGAAAGGGTACATCAAACTTGTCAGTATTACAACATATACAGCACATTCCTCCAGTTCTTTAGCCTATTATTACAATTTCAATAGTGGTTAACACTAGTGGTGGGAAAACAAAAACTACTGACATTATCAGTAACACCACCACCATACACTCGATACCAGGGGCTATATCCCAAAGACATAGAAATCGTATTGGAGACACAAGGGGATCCTGTCATAGTCAGGCAAAATAGAACAAACATCAGCAAAATAATACCCGAAGCATACACGTAGAATATGCACATTTAAATCTGTCCAACTCAATTGGTGCAACAATCAGGCTGGTTACCCATGCTTCCCATAATTTTTTCAGACAACCTCTGTGCTAGTAATTCAAAGTTTCTAATGAAAGTGTGGACCCCCCCCCCCCCATACTTACCTAGGTGGGTACAGCACTGGTCCCCTGCTGGCTCAAAGTGTGAGAACTCAGCGATCACAAGCCCGCTGTGTTCTCACAGCTGTTTTGAGTAGATAGCGGTGACTGACAGTCACCACTATCAGCAGCTCGCTGAGAAGTTTGCCTGTAGTTCAGATCTAAAACAGATTTAGATTGCATTTACTGTAAAATCTTTCTTAAAGTCAGCTGAGGGACACAGGTTCCCTTTTTCTCTGTTTACTGCTCCCAACTTTATGGATGCAGAGTAACATGGGCTGGCATAATATTGCCAGTGTCTAAACCAGGGGTGGGCAAACTTTTTGACTTGAGGGCCGCAATGGGTTCATATATTGGACCCGGGGGCCGGACCAAGAGTAGATGAATGATGTGTATGTGTCATCCATAGTAAGTATAGTAATATTCCCCCATAGTAAGCATAGTAATTAATCCCCCATATAGTAATTCGTCCCCCATATAGTAATTCGTCCCCCATATAGTAATTCATCTCCCCTAGTAATTCATCCCCCCTATAGTAATTCATCCCCCACATAGTAATTCATCCCCCACATAGTAATTCATCCCCCATATTAATTCATCCCCCATATAGTAATTCATCCCCCATATAGTAAGTCCTCCATATAGTAATTCATTCCCCATATAGTAAGTCCTCCATATAGTAATTCATTCCCCATATAGTAAGTCCTCCATATAGTAATTCATTCCCCATATAGTAAGTCCCCCATATAGTAATTCATTCCCCATATAGTAAGTCCTCCATATAGTAATTAATTCCCCATATAGTAAGTCCCCCATATAGTAATTCATCCCCCATATAGTAAGTCCTCCATATAGTAATTCATTCCCCATATAGTAAGTCCCCCATATAGTAAGTCCTCCATATAGTAATTAATTCCCCATATAGTAAGTCCCCCATATAGTAATTCATTCCCCATATAGTAAGTCCCCCCTATAGTAATTCATCCCCCATATAGTAAGTCCTCCATATAGTAATTCATTCCCCATATAGTAAGTCCCCCATATAGTAATTCATCCCCCATATAGTAAGTCCTCCATATAGTAATTAATTCCCCATATAGTAAGTCCCCCATATAGTAATTCATTCCCCATATAGTAAGTCCCCCCTATAGTAATTCATCCCCCATATAGTAAGTCCCCCCCCCCTGTGTCAATTCACTTACCTTTGGTCCGCGCATTCCTCTCGTATTCCCGCGCCGTTCTGGTCTTCAGGGAGGACTGTGAGAGGAGTTCGTCACGCTGCCCCGCCTACATCCTGGCTGCCCCGCCTACATCCTGACAGCTGCAGAGTCCTGACGTCCGAGAGGAGGGAGGGGGGCGGCCATCCGAGAGGGGGGGCGGCCATCCGAGAGGAGAGGAGGGGAGAGGAGGGAGGGGAGCGGGCGCCCGGCACACAGGAGAGCCGCATCTAAATTTGTAAAGAGCCGCGGCTTGCCGACCACTGGCCTTGCGGGAGCCTAGCTCCGCGGGCCGGATTAAAAGGTCCGCCGGGCCGTAGTTTGCCCATTGCTGGTCTAAACCATATATCCACTTTATGGCAAGTACAAAAATCTTAATATTTTTCTTATCCATTGAGAGACAAAAGGAGTATAGAAGATTCTAGGACATCCAAAAGCAGTGCAGCAGAGTTTCTGGGCAAAAACCACTGACCAATCTAACAGACATTAATTATCTGATGGATTCAATACATGAACAAAGAGTAGAAAGGACAGGTAATCACTAAAGAGAAGCTGCTAATTGAAGAATGATGAACCTCAACCAATGTGGATAATAGCCAAATGTCACAAAAAAGTAAAACTACCACAACAGGAGCTGTTAACTGAAGACTGATGAACCTAAATCAATAATGTGAATGTCAGCCAAATGCCACAAAGTAATTAAAAAAAAAAAAAAAACTACCAGGACAGAAAACTGCAAACCTCAGATATGAAATATGAACTAAGCATATCCCTCTATAGTGTGTACTTGTATGAAACCAGAGTACCAGGTATCATTTCTGTCTGCTTCCTCCATCTGCTATCCACATGAATCACTTCTGACACTAAGAGAAAAAAGGCGATGGGAGGGAGCTCCAGTAGAATGACAGCCTCAGGTCTGTTCCTGTGTGGAAGAGGGGGTGTCCTTTCCCTCCAATCAGCTGTCCTCACTAATGTAACTTCAGCTCTTTGCCCCTGCTTTTTAGAGCTGAGAGATCCTGTGTAAGGGGGAATCTGCCTATTTTTTTGCCAGCATCCCTTCACCTGACAGTGGCAGCATATCCCAGGTAGTCATAAATAGGAAGATTTCTTGTGATGTATGATTTTTTTTTTTTCTGGGAATCCACTAAGGGTTTTCCTCAGTGGACTACTGGATGCTGGCAAAAAGCAAACCAGTCAGTGTTTGAGAGACTCGTAGCCCGAACCACATCCAGACAATAGAGGGAAATTGCCCTAGCAAAATAAGGTGGTTACAGTGAATATAAACGGCAGAGATCTGACCCTTGATGGTGCTGAGAGCCAAATGCTGGTCCAGACCCAGCAGCAGAAAGGAGAAGCTTTGTCTACAGAGAAACTTCTGTGGTGAAAGCTCACACCAAGTAAAGTATCTCTCATGTCCAATGATAGACCTTGGGGGAAGTAGACTATAGCTTTTAGCATCAAAGAAATCAGACTTGGAGATGCCCCTGTCCCTGAGAACCTCTGCCTCAACATCAATGCTGTTAAATCCAGTAACTGAAGCAGGAAACCTGGCTGTGCCCACAGAGTGTTTTACTGGGTTGGCATACCAGATCCACCTGGAACAGTGCGGATCACTGAAAGGTCCTCTTTCCTGATCATGTGGAGCAGATAAAGAGGTTTTCAGGGAGGAAATGCAAAGGGTGAACTGATCCTACAGAGCATCCTTTGCCTCAGCTAGAGAATCACTGCACCTGGAGACAAACCTATCCCAGTTTGCTGTTGAACCTGGAGGTACATAACCAGTGTCCCCACTTGCAATAAAAAAGGATGACAGGCGCATGGAAATAAGCGGTCCGCAGTCTCTAGCCTTAATGTGGGATCAGAAGTTGGTGGAGGAACAAATGGTCTGGAGACACCCAGCGAGCTGTGGTAGAGTGAAACGACAACTCAAGTGGATAAGAGAAACGCAGCGCCTCTGAGTAGTCCAGACCCATCACCAAAACTAAGACGTATTTAATAGTGAACATAAAATAACCACTCACATGTAGAAAATGTGTAACGTGAGAGCAAGAAGAGAAAGTAATGTGTAATATAAGTGCACCACATTGAAGGTACTTATTGTATTAAACGTAAAAAAAAAAAAAAAATCCCTCAACAACGTAGCCACCTGGTGCAATAGCTGATGATGCATATTTTATATATACACTGCTCAAAAAAATTAAAGGAACATTTTTTTAATCAGAGTATAGCATCGAGTCAATTAAACTCCTGGGATATTGATCTAGTCAGTTAAGTAGCAGAGGGGGTTGTTAATCAGTTTCAGCTGCTTTGGTGTTAAATTAACAGGTGCACTAGATGGGCAACAATGAGACGACCCCCAAAACAGGATTGGTTTTACAGGTGGAGGCCATTGAAACTTATTTCCCTACTCATCTTTTCTGTTTTTTCACTAGTTTTGCATTAGTGCATAGGGTCAGTGTCACTACTGATAGCATGAGGCAATACCTGGACCTTACAAAGGTTTCACAGGCAGTCCAACTTATCCAGGATGGCACATCATTACGTGTCATTGCCAGAAGGTTTGCTATCTCCCCCAGCACAGTCTCAAGAGCATGGAAGAGATTCCAGGAGACAGGCAGTAACTCTAAGAGAGCTGGACAGGGCCGTAGAAGGTTCTTAACCCATCAGCAGGACTGGTATCTTCTCCTTTGTGCAAGGAGGAACCGGATGAGCACTGCCAGAGTCCTACAAAATGACCTCCAGCAGGCCACTGGTGTGAATGTCTCTGACTAAACAATCAGAAACAGACTTCATGAGGGTGGCCTGAGAGCCCGACATTCTCTAGTGAGCCCTGTGCTCACTGTCTGGCACCATAGAGCTCGACTGGCATTTTCCATTGAACACCAGAATTGGCAGGTCTACCACTGGCACCCTGCGCTTTTCCCAGATGAGAGCAGGTTCACCCTGAGCACATGTAACATATTAAAGGGTCTGGAGAATGTAGAATGCTGCCTGTAATAGTATTCAGCATGACTGTTTTGGTGATAGGTCAGTGATAGTTTAGGGAGGCATATCCATGGAGGGACGCATAGACCTCTGCAGGCTAGACAATGGCACCCTGACTGCCATTAGGTATCGGGATGAAATCCTTGGACCCATTGTCAGATCCTACGCTGGTGCAGTGGGTCTTGGGTTCCTCCTGGTGCATGACAATGTGGCGAGAGTATGCAGGCAGTTCCTGGAGGATGAAGGAATTGATATCATTGAATGGCCCTACGCTCGCCTGACCTAAATCCAATAGAACACCTCTGGGATATCATGTTTCAGTCCAACGCTGCCATGTTGCACCTCAGACTGTCCAGGAGCTTAGTGATGCCCTGGTCCAGATCTGGGAGAAAATAGGCTCCAGAAGTAAAAAAAAAAAAGTGGATTCACCTGTAAGAAGGATTCTTCCAAGACATGGGAAGAAAATGATTCCCACTCTGACAAGAGGCAGCAGTTAGTGGGAATTAATGGCCTGAAGGTACAGTTTGATATTATTGCCCAAGTTCCAGATTTTCCAACGGAAGTACTGAAGAGAGAATATGTGACGTGGGAAGACATACCCCCAAAAACCCACAAGAACTTCAAGAGGAAAAAAGGAAATCATCTGCAATGGAAAAGGCATTCAACCACCTATGACACTAGGCAGATACTTATCCAACATGCCATACCATCAGGGAGGCTTGTGAGTGGCTCCAAATTTATTCTGCAGTAGGATATACCTGCATATAACCTTTGTACAGTACTGTATATGCACACCAGACTATGACCAACCTTATATCTTTTCATGCAGTCCTTCTTGGACCTGCCAGGGACAGCATCTGCAATCCTTTCCCATCTTTCTGGAGTATTCACAGGATAGGTCTTGAGTGCTTGCTCTAGAAGCTTTTGTTCTTCAGTTGTCCATGGAACAGAATCTCCACTGGGACCTTGGAAGGGGCAGAATTATAAGGTTAAAAGAATAAATGCCACCGAATTCTCAGTGTATTAAGTCTTTTTTACAGCATTCACATGGATCCTCAGATTACAATTTTAAATGTAGGTTTACATCAAGTGTGCTTTAGCCATAGCTGGATTTAAAGTTGATTTCCAGCTTTACTATGACTTTAGTTTGTTTGGGCCAGCTACTTCCAAGACATGAACACCGCATTCCACCCAGATCAGGTTCTGAATGAATACAAAGCTTCCTCTAATTAGCTGCGGTAGGCAGACAATGCCACAATCTCTGCCTCAGCCGATGTGACTGTGAATGTATTGCAGAGATTTTGTTTTGTTGTTTTTTTAGCCCTGACATACACTTTAAATTACAGCTTTGAAATATAGTATGCAACGAATACTCACCACCACATAAACTAGAATTTTTGAGGTGGTAGTTTATCCAGGATTTAGAAAAATATGAAGTTCTGTAGTAAGTGCTATATCAAGATGATGCAGATTTCACAAACTGCAAACCAGTAATGACCACTGACAGGCTGATATGCCTCTGAGTGTTACATAAATACCTTCAAAGCGCTCTGAAGGCACAGCATTGTCCACAGTCAGAGGTACAGCTTTGTGCTCTTTCTTGAATTTATCAAATGCTTTTTTGTTGATGTCATCCTTTTGATGAGGATCTGTACAGAAAAAAAAAAAAAAAGAAGAGTATGAATATACATTCAGGAATATCATCTTCTGTAGTTTGTAGTGTGCATTTTAGTAATGCTGACCTCAAATGATACACGTCTCAGAACACTAGAATGTCAAGCATTACGGCACAAGCATGGGAGAACAGGATATTTTGTTTCTAGAAAACAGATTTGTCAAAGCACTTATTTACCTAATTTCTGTAGCGACTTGGCCTTATTAATTACATCTTTTGCTGTCCTTTTTAATCCAGAAACAGAATGCAAATTCATATAATTTGCAATAACTTCCCACCTGTAGACGTACAGAAAAAAAAAAAAAACACATTACGAACAGAAATATATTATGTCAGATGCAAATATGCATCTGTGTACAGAAGCATTTTTTCTGATGGTACATGGTAGATACCTGTAATTGATTTTTAAATGACAGCATGCAGTTGGTAAAACAGTCTAAATGAAAACACTCTTTGTCTAAAAATACCCACACTACCAGAACCCAAACATTTTACACAGTACTAGTGGTTTTCACTATTTAACAATTATATGAAGTGATATCCAAATTGTACGAATTACTAAAAATATGGAAAAGCTCATTAAAGCAAACCAATCTGTAAAAACCAAGAACTCATCAGTGGCTGATGAAACGTTACTGCTGGGGTTGAGTGCCAGCAAAATACCTGAACCCTTCTGGTATTATATGGGTGCCTGCAGGCCCACATCCAAAGTCGGTAGGTTAGTTCCTATTTGCATTGAAGAGGAAATTAAACGGTAAGCATAGAAGGTTGGGAATAGGTATATAAATAAATCTGGACAGGTCTACTTCAAAGTATGGTCACAATAAAAGGCTGGGCCAACTATACACCAAATAATTGAAAAATACCCTTTACTCTCTTTGTCATCGCAAAAGAAGAACTTTATATATTTCACTGCCAGTGTACTATGTAACCACAAAACATTTTTTAATATCAAGATTCCGTATAAAGCGTATATAAAGGAGTCGGCCATGCACACTACATGGCAAAGAGATATCAGATATCAATGCTACAAAAAAGCAGTCTTTTCCAACAACTCCATGAAAGTTTGCTAAATATTTTTTTTTTTTTTACATGTGCACTTTTGTATTGTGGATTTTTTTATTTATAGGTTATACATAAAAGGTACAGGGACATATATAAGCAGATATTACCCCACCCTTTGTACAGCCTTGCTTCGCAGCTATACCAGTTCCTGAGCACCGTGGCACACACACAAAAAAACAACAACTATCCTATGTGCTAAAATGGGAGAAGAAAGGGAAAGCCCTTATCACTGGATGTTTGGATCCAAACCATCAAATGTACCTCTACTATTATGGCCCTTTAAAAGTCCTAAATACCCCCACCCCCATTCCTTTTTTTCATGCAAGAGTTAAAAGGACTGATCTTTGGCATCATGGGTGGTTGGAGTGAAAAAGGCTTACCCTTCCATCCTAAAGCAACAGGACGGGAATATTCACACCAATTTCTCTGGACTACCAACAGAGGAAACACAAAAACTCAAGGCTGCTTCCTCTCAGGTTATTTTTTGTGTGTTTACAACTTATGATTCCTATTTTAGATTGGGCGCGCCATCTCTCCAGTTTCTATTCACATCAGCATCAAAGCTACTCTTACACCAGCTGGGGATTGCCAATGAGGAGCTACGCAAGACATCCTCAGAAAGATGCCTTTCTACTATTAGTACAGAATGAAAACTATGGGTTAATATCAAACTACAAATTTATAAGTGGCAGTGTGACTGAGGCTTAATTTGACCAAATGTTTGCTAGAACAGCAATAGATTAAAGGATAAGTTCATTTATTGGACAAAAATAATAAATGCACAGGGATGTTGGATTTCTATCGCCCGACGCCAGGGACATGTAGTTCCGGGTGCCGGGCAGGTGGTTTCTTTCTACCTTTAGCCCTGCAGGTTTTCTTCTAAGATTGCCCTGTATTTGGCTCCATCCATCTTCCCATCAACTCTGACCAGCTTCCCTGTCCCTGCTGAAGAAAAGCATCCCCACAAAATGATGCTACCACCACGTTTCACAGTAGGGTGATGTGCAGTGTTAGTTTTCCACCACACATAGCATTTTTCTTTTCGACCAAAAAAGTTCAAATTTTGGTCTCATTTGACCAGAGTGCCTTCTTCCATATGTTTGCTGTGTCCCCCACATGGCTTCTCGCAAACTGCAAATAGAACTTCTCTTGGCTTTCTTGCAATAATGGCTTTCTTCTTGCCACTATTTCATAAAGGCCAGAGTTGTAGAGTGCACGACTAATAGTTGTCCTGTGGACATATTCTCCCACCAGAGCTGTGGATCTCTACAGCTCCTCCAGAGTTACCATGGGCCTCTTGGCCGATTCTCTGATTAATGCTCCCCTTGCTTGGCCTGTCAGTTTAGATGGACGACCATGTAGGTTTACAGTTTTGCCATACTCTTTCCATATTCGAATGATAGATTGAACAATGCTCCGCGAGATGTTCAAAGCTTGTGTTTTTTTTTCTTTTATAACCTAACCCTGCTTTAAACTTCTGCATAACTTTATCCCTGAACGGTCTGGTGTGTTCCTTGGCATTCATGATGCTATTTGTTCACTAACAAACCTCTGAGGGCTTCACAGAACAGCTGTATTTATACGGAGATTAAGTTACACACAAGTGGACTCTATTTATTAATTAGGTGACTTCTGAAGGCAATTGGCTCCACTAGATTTTAGTCAGGGGTATCAGAGTAAAAGGGGCTAAATACAAATGCACGTCACACTTTTCAGATATTTGTAAAAAAATTTGAAAACCATTTATCATTTTCCTTCCACTTCACAATTATGTTCCTCTTTGTGTTGGTCTATCACATAAAATCCTAATAAAATACATTTCTGTTTTTGGTTGTAATATGACAAAATGTGGAAAATTTCAGGGAGTATGAATACCTTTTCAAGGCACTGTACATGCTACCTTACCTATCAGAGCTCACTATGAGCCCAAAACCTGAAATGCTTTATTAAGCAAAATTCGACTAACATTTGAATAAGAAGTCAGGCCAACCCTCTTGTGCCCGACTACTGGCTTGCAAGGACTCCATTATATTCATGGGCCAAAAGCGAGATTCAAAAAGAGGTGAGTGCGATCATCTAACCCAGTGATCTACAAACTGCGGCCCTTTGCTTGCCTTTATGCGGCTCTTGGGGTACTTTTCCTCTCAGTGATACAAGTATATTCTGCCATGTGACAACAATGGGACACCATTTTTCCCACTGGCACCAACAATGGGACACTATTCCTCCCCCTAATAGCAAACAAGGCAATATTTACTCTCACTGATGCCAGAAAATATTCCAGTTCCTCTGGCCAGTCAGACACCCCCTAAAGTCTGAAGGACAATGATCTCGCCCTTTGTATAGCAAGTTTGAAGTCCCCTGATCCAATCACTGAAATGGGTCAAAATATTCATAATATAGCAGACCACCCTACCCAAACCATTGAAAGAATGATCCCGCTTAATATGATAATCTCTCATAAAACATAGTAAAGCTACCATTTACATCAATTTCTACTTTTGATGTTTCAACTGTTTCCATTTCAAAGATGATACTGGAAAAAAAATAAAAATCACTAGTGTACCCACCACGGAAACAACACTGTCTCATCCCTGAGCAGCAGCATCCCAGACTACCAAAATATGTGTGGGAGGAGTGGCAATAACAATTTTGCAAATCAAACATTAATGACAGCCTGATGTGTAAGGAAATTCAATAGATTCAAATAGATACAGCGCAAAACAATCTTGAAGCAACTTCTGGTTCTCACCTTGCATTTGTTCCAGCAGGAAATAAGTTCACAGCTTTAATAAGTAGCTGCAAGTCATCCTCTGACCAAGACTTGCTGCTGCCCCCGCCTCCTGAACCAGACTGATCTGCACTCTTTGTGGACTGCTTCATCCGAGCCTCCTCCTGCTCCTTTTCTCTTTTAATCTGTGCATTCACCTCTGAAATCTAAGGAGCACAGACATGCTCACAGGCCTCATCCATTCAGATATGCTAACCAATACAGACTATGGTTTTTAAAGGATGTCATTCAAAAGTCAGCTGCATCCAGCTTGCTTCATTACAGTAGGTGTTAATGTCTCACAATCACAGAAACCACATTTCCTAACAACTGCTAGACAACATGCACTGGGCAAGAATGCCCTTAATTAGGAAAGGTTGCCTTTTCTAAAATGTATCTAGTACATAAAACTGAAAAATCTGGATGTAGTAAAAGGATGTAGTAAAACTGGAGAGTTTGTTGTTGGATAGAATAAGAAAGAACGACACGTGTGATAAAGATGTGGAAACCCATGCATGATGATTATTATTATATGCTCTTACAGCTTTCTTTTTTGACAATGACAAAGGGGAAATGAAGAGGACATGGCATGCTTCTTGCCATATTTTTGTAAGTAAACACGCACATAAATAGCAGAGCGATAGCAGTAATGGCTTATACACACAAACTAATAAAAACATGTCTACTTATTCACTTACATGTTTCTCAACAGCAGTTTTCCCATCTTCTTTAGAACTTCCTGAAAGGGATTCGTTTAGTGACTGTAAACTGAAAGGACAGCATGACCAAGAATTAGGAACACACACACTGAAAATGACTAAGAAATTAACCTTTTCAATGGCATAAATGACCAATATAATTGCCTCTTTCTCTCATAGAACTGACAGTTTAAAGCAGAACTCTGCTCACCTCAACTTCAGCGATGCAGTGTCCCGGAGCTCCCCGCCTGCCCGGCTTCCAGACCTCAAATTGTTGGCTGCTTTCATTGGGAGGGGGGGCAGGGATGACGTCACTCCCACGCATGTTCGGATGGATTTGGCATTGCCGGATTTGTACAGAGAGCTGCACACGTGCAGCTAACTGTACGGGGCAGATAGGCAGGTACGTAACTTTAATGCAGCAGGGACAAAGCATGTCTCTTCTACATTAAAATTCCTGCCTGTTCGCTCTTTTTTTAACCAAAAGTTCCACGTTAAACATTAATCAACGAGTACTGCCATCTGTCATTTCTTTTATTCATATTTTAAAGGATGGTCATCATATAAAAGAGAAATTATTTTCAGAGCATAACTAGATGAAATTAATTACCTTGCTACCTCCAGACGATCACAGAGTTTTTCAATTTCTTCCATCATTTTCACACTGTCTGCTTCATTATCAGAAAAATAATTCCAATTCTGAGGGGTAAAGTAAAAGAAGTAACAGTTTGCTGGGGAAGTCTTAACTAAATCAGTTTTTTTTTATTACCTTAGTAGGTAATATTCTTCAGCAGCTTTTCTACACATTACAGTAAAAGCAGAGCTGTTTCTAAACTCAACCATATTTATATGAAGCAACTAAGAGTGAGGTTCTAGATGATTATACTCTTCTCATTCATTCTGTGATATTTTGAAAGAATTGCAGCTGATTCTAGTACATTATAAGGTGTGTTGCCTGACGTAACCTGAGCCTATAGAAATTCTGCAGCATGTATGACATCAGATCACTGCCACTGGGAAGCTGTGAAATAACATCTAAACTAAACAGTGTACTGTGGAAAGCTGTGGAGGAGAGAGGGCTGCAGGTAAACAATACAGCAGGAACAACGTATTTAGGAGAATTGTTTTAATTCATCACTGTATATCACCTGACATAGGTCACTTTAGTGGACTTTTAAAAGGGTTTATCATCACTTTAACGTACTGCCCTTTTCACTTCTAACTTCCCCATGAAATTTGCTTTATAAATAAATAAACCTTGCATGATGTGCGCAGTCTCTGTCGTTCCTTTTTAATGGCTTTTTTCTGTATTTCTTTTTCCTTTTTGGCTACAAGAGCTTGCTGACGAGCTTCCTCTTCTTCTTTCTCTTTTGCTAATCGAACAGCTTCCAGCTCAGCTTGCCTTTGCTGAAAGAGATATACATGCTTATTAGTTTTTTGCATACAGTTATCTACTGTCATATACTGTGAGCAGGAAAGTTTTTTTTATTATCGAAGAGACATGCAATGTCTCTTCTGCAATGAAATACACTTACCTGTTTGCTCACAGTGATCCCTGCAATGTAAACTGTGCACAGCTTACATGATCCCTGCGTGCCAGCTCTAGCTATAGGACTTCAATTCTGGAGCCCAAGATGAACTGTTTTCACTGGAATGCAAGTTTCCAGCCAACAATTAACATCAAGGATGGAGTTAAATTAGGTTTAAGAAGAATGGTTCAAACCGACAAAAAATCTCACAGATGGAAAGCATCTTTACCAGTTATGTTAACATAGTGTAGATATGCCCATGTGTGCCCACACTTGCCCATGTGTGAGAACACTAAAACCTGTACCCTCATGGCATTAAAAATATTGTTCAGCTTGTGTTTCTACAATCCACATATACCTTTTCCTTTTCTTCGTGTTCTCTTCTTCTGGCGTCTGCTTTAGCTTTCTTCTCAGCTTCTTTCCTTGCCTTTTCTTCCTCTTTGAACTTCTTTATTCTAGGATCACTACTATATGCATTATCTATAGACATCAAAGACCTACAGTTATAGAAACTCATCCACATTCAGATAACAGTATACCTATTCCATTACAACACAAGAAATATAAAAAGAATCTATAGGAGCTCAGCTTTTCATGTATAGTATCTATTTACTAAAGCAGTCTTTTTGAGCCCATACCTCGGGTGTTTTTTCTTTGTGGTTGACTACAAGAAATATACAAAAAAAAACCTTTACCCTAAAAATGCCAGAACTGCAAAACTAAATTGTTTCCTTGTAAAAATGTACGCATATTGGGAAAAAAGAAAAAGGCAGCTACCAACTAATGTTCTTATTCTAATCATTTCTTCTTTTTTCCTCTGTGCTCGGGCAGCTCGATTTTGTTTTTCGATCCACCTCCTCTCATCACGGCTGTGAACAGTTTAAGAAAAAGTGTTGTTAGTGCTTATGAGAAATTATTGGCACCCGCAAACATTACAATGGAGAGTTTAACAAACAGTACAGTTTTATCTGTAAAGGCTTAACAAGAAGTATTTCACGTAACACAATAAAGAGACAAAATCAACACTAGAAACAGGTTTACAAGAAAAGTGTCCAGAGTTTTGTACATCTAAGCATTTCAGTTGGCACAGTGTGTATGACAAAAGTGTGTCTTTGAGCTAAGCATTCCAGCTGGCACAGTAGACAGGTCATATCAGTAGGCACTTAAGCTAAGCATACAGGCAGGCACAGTGTGTATGCCAGGTCAGTGGTAGTGGCTCTTCGAACTGATCATTCCAGTACGTACAGTGTGCATGTCATAACTGTGGCTATGTTAAGTTTAGCAAAAAAGAAATACACATATTTTAGCAATATATTTTACAAAAAAAAAAAATGTGCCCCCCCAGGAGCCTGCAAAGTTTTGCACCCACAATTAGTGGATTGTGGGTGTAATGTCAGGCTCCTGCAGACACTTCCTTCAGCACTGTACAGGCTTTCAGTTAAAAAGCTGGAAGAAGTGTGAGTGGACTACAAGTGCACCAATTACCATACTTGTAGTTCAATGGGACCTTCAAGTCCATCAACCGTGCTGGCAAACAGGACATGTAATTTGTTCATTCACATCTCTGTGAATGAATGAAGTGGCGCCGCTTTTATTTGTCACATTGCCTGTATGGGAGAAGAACCCCCTGCATGCTGTCAGGGGTAACTATGTTTCTGAGGGTGGGAAGCAGGTGCTTAAGAACATGTTTTGTGTTATACCCCAAATACAGATGTAAAATTTAACATATTCCTAAAGGTGAACTCAGCCTTTAAACTAAGCATTAAATTAGATACTGAAGGAGATTTACTAAAACTGGTGCACACAGAATCTGGTGCAGCATTGCTTTGTAACCAATCAGCTTCTAACTTCAGCTTCTTTAATTAAGTTTTGACAACAAAACCTAGAAGCTGATTGGTTACGATGATCAGCTGCACCAGATTCTACGTGCACTAGTTTTACTACAGCTCTCCCACTGTGTTCGTGCCGTATCTTTTGGTCCTTGAGCTAAGCATTCCATTAGGCAAAATTTGTATGTCATATCAACAATTTTTTCATAACAAGCAGAATTTGAGGCTAATTATTTTACTTCCCATTTAAACACAACCATTTACTGGTACAATGTTGTGATCTGGCCTTAAATGTTTAAGGGAAGATCTTGTATTTCAGCATGATCTATACAATAGGCACTATTTTGGACAACTCAGGTTCAATTGTTAATCATTAAACTGCATGAAAAGAAAACCTCAAAAACGTAAAACAAACATTACCATTCAGCTTTTTCTTTTTCTTCTTCATCCAAATAAGAAAATTCTCTCCACGAATCAAAGTTGTACCTTCAAGACAAAACAAGTATAATCTTAATGTTTTGAAATAAAATACTTTCTTAATAACCCAAACAAACAGTAGAAACAAAAAACACCTTAACATGAGTAAAAGTAAACCTACCAGAAGGAATAAAATGAATCTACATCTTCAATTGATGTGTTCATGTCACCAAGTTTGGCAACATTTTTCTTATTTGACCACCTAAAATATAGAAATGGCTCAGTAAATCATCCATTGTAATAAATAGCATAAAACATCAACTATATTAGCGTGTTACTAAACCCATGACCCTGCATTCACTCTATCTGGTCTCCCACAGAACATGGAAATGCAATTATTTTAGTAAATATAAACTGTGAAATACTTTCTCATCAGCAGTATATAGCGGTCTTATGATTTCTATCATTGTCTGGTCAAGTAATGGTTAATCTTGTACATTGCAGAACCCCGAACCCTCTATCCAGAGGGCGCTGATTGGCCCTGTGCTGATCACATGCACCCTCCCAAAAAAAAAAAAAAAAAATCTCCATCAATACACAAAAAACAAAGCATGTGCAGACTTGGCGCTGCTGCTCTGTACCATGGCAGATGGATTAGGGACTGTGGAAGAAGAGGAGGATCAGAGAAGACAGGATCAAACAGCCTTTTTTACACAATGCAGAGGATTAACCCCCTAGGTTCCACAATAAGTATAGCAAGCATGCTTTACTGCATATATAGACTAATTTTACTGTTGTGGGTTTATTAACACTTCAACAGTGTTCAAAAGAATACAACTAAAATATATTAAATTTACTTTTTACTGTAAAAAATTCATAATTTGAATACACAAGGCTACAGTCTGAGTAAACTTACAAGAACATAGTACTTGGAAAAGAATCCTGAGATTCTTATGATTTCTTAGATAACTCTTTATAACACAATGAGGCTCCATGCACACGGGGCGTTTTAATAATGCTGGTAACATTAGCTGTGTAAAGTCACGTTAAAAACGTGAGTTTTTCAGCGTTTTTGCATTAGCGTTCAGTGGCGTTTTGCCATGTTTTTTCGTGTTTGCATTTTTTAGCGGTTTTTGTTACCAAAAAAGTCCAAAAATGCCAGTATGATGCGCTTTGCCGAGTTTTTCAGTGTTAGAGCGTTTTTACAGCTAAAAAACTCCCCTAGAAACCCACCAATTCTGTATTTTTTCCAGCCAAAAATCACCCCTGCAAAAAAAAAAATTGATTACAGTCTATGTGTGAATGAACACATAGGATAACATGCTGGGGGTTTATTGGCTGTAGAAAAAACCGTCAAAAGCCAAAAACAGCAGCTGTAAAAATGTCCAGTATGCATGAGGACTGAAACACATTATGAGACTGAATCTGAAACAAGTTTTATGTAATCGGAGGTGAAAAGTATAAATTAACACTCTAGCTTCAGGATTTTAAGTTTACACGTTCATCATTTACAGGGAAAAAGACATGGGCAATTAATAAATTAAGTATATTACAAAGGCATAACTTACCTGCTATTTCTCTCGAACACAGGAGAAAATACATCAAAGAAGTTGTCTTTCCCCTCACCCTTTGAAGGTACTGAATTGTCAAAGGTAGGATCAACACTGTTAAATGCTCTTCTCTTCACGGGGTCAGATAAAATTTCATATGCTAAAACATAACAAAAAAGAGTTCTGTAACTATAAATTGTAATAAACTTTTGTACTGCTTATCTGGACAGCTTGACCTTCACCAAAATTGAAAGTTTGACTGTCATTCCTACTCTAAGAAGCCATCAGCATATAAAGCACAAATTGTTCCAACTTTCTTTCCTGTTACCCAATATCAGATTTTGCCTGCTCATTGACACAACTTAAACTATACTTTCTTGTACTCTTGTCTTCCCATCCATTTATCTTTCTATTTCCCCATATTCTTCCTTTACAGGGTATCTGTCAAATTAGGAAAGGCGTTTGTCTGTCATCTTGAGCCCTCGTTCACACTAAATGCAGCTTTGAAATTGCTTGCCAACATCTATGAGACTTCATGCACAAATTTCAATGCAAGTCCCACAAGAAATTGCTAAAAACAATGAAGGAACCTTTTTCAAAATCAGTGCAAATTGGAGTCACACTGATTTGAATGGTTCCAAATAGGGTACGAATTGTCATGCGATTCTGAACTGTCAAACCACATGATAAATCGCATTGGTGTGAAAGGGGCTTCAGTAAATTCTCTTTCAGAATAGTTTTCTGTGAGCTGGTTCTCTCTCCATTACTGGATTTTGTACATTACCATTGTAAAGTGATTCACCCACCTTTTACAAGGGTTGTTAGAACATGTAAGCTTTCCAGATATATAAAATACACATGCAAATTCCTGGTCAATAAGTTACCAAAGAATAAACATAGAAACGATACCACCAGCTCCTGCACCTTCAAAATCAAGTTAGCTTCCATAATTATATCTTGAATAGTTGCTTTAATGCAGTCAACAGTGCAGTGTTTCTATCCTTCCATTTCTCTCTTAAGATCATCATTCTTTGGGGTAAATACTAACAGGCTGATGTCTCACGGAGAACAACAGGCAAAGACATTGGCCTGACATGGAACCTGCCAAGACTTGCAGCAATGTATTTTGCAGCACGACTGCTAGGTAAATGCAGTGAATGTATGTATGTAAAAAACTTCGTTCACTCAAACAATAAAATGGAAAAATAACAAGAGCTTCTAATGGCTGAATGCTATTTTTATTGCCCCCTCGCACAGCCCTGTACAGCACAATCTTCACCAGATTAACAAATGTGCTAGGTTTGGGCAATGCATGGCCATTATATGTGTACTGTAAGTCAAAGCATCTTGTTCAATCTGTACTCTGCAGACACTACAGCTGAATATGTTTTATAGACTGATATTTAGCTGTCCATCAGAAGCAAGTAACCTCAAGCTATTACACCTAAAACCCAATTCCTCCCAGATGACTTGAGAATGAAGAGCAGAGAGTCTGAGAGAGAGCACTAGAGTGGTGATGAGTAGTACCGCAAAAGCTGCTTTTAACAAGAGCAGGCCTAATCACTTAAGAAAGAAAAAACCTGTAACTGGAATTAAAATAGCAGTGCGCGTCCTGGTATGGGATTGTGCCTAGGCACTCCTATGCTTACACTCTCAGTTTATCTGTGGTGTAAGATCATCTAAGACACTGCTGCCTCTGACTGCTAGTCACATGAGACTAGGGGATGTAACTACTGTGCTGCTTGTTGGAGAGGAACCTGCACTGCATGTGCCTACCTGGTTTTTTTTCTTCATTTTTGCTGTTAATCTGTGCTTTTGTGAATCTCTCATGTTGCTTCTTAAATATTCCTTCTCCCGTTATCAAACCACCAGTCAATTCGTGGGCAGAACTGACCTAAGAAAAGTCCCTCCTCTACCAAGATGGCTGCTCCCTCACAGAAAAAGTACAGAAAATAAGACATTGTAGGTCATTTATAGGGAAAAGATCAGCTGCAGGGAGCCCAATAGCAATACTGGCGACTAGTCCTTTGTCCCTCTGCTTGCCTTTCTGGGCCTTTAATTTCTAGCTACTGAGAGATTCAATTACTTGATAGTAACCTAACTTGCTGAAATCAATGTGTTGCCAATGAATGGTTAAATTATTTAATAGGAAGATATTTAAACTGCATCCATAGGCTATTGCTTAATGTGTTTTTATAAAGGTGGGACTTAATAAATCATAGAACACAGATTATGAATAGAAGGTCATGCAGTCATGACAATGCAAATACCTTTCAATCAAATAGTGCATTTTACATGCATCGGTTTTGGATGGTTGTGTTCCGTAAGCTTCAGCAAAATGTCAACATTATTCTTACCTTTAGTTATACAGGTAAAATAGTCATTGTCGCCTTCGACTATCTGTTCTCCAGCAGCTTTTCTCTTGTCAGGATGATGTTTCAGAACCATTGCTTTATCTGATAAAAGCAAATTTCAAATATTTATGAAAAAATTCAGTGGCCGTGTTTGAGTGACTGAATTCAGTAAAGGCATTTATTACCTATAAAAGAACACTGAATGAACCTATAACTGGAATATATATAGTATCTGCATAACTGTAGGGACAAGCAAATATATTGAACTAAATATTGGATAAGTGGCAGAGATTTATTCTCACTACATGTCAGCAGATGAGGAGCAGCAGCTACTCGAGGATGCTTCTTTTTTTTTTTTTTTTTTTTAACATTCTGCTGTATTTTTGGGATCATGGTTATCATGAAGACCTGTAAGTGAAGTGTATTTATGCAAAGGGATTTCACTTTCTACACAAAACAAATCTGTAAACTTG
Source organism: Staurois parvus (assembly GCF_062004578.1). Classification (NCBI taxonomy): domain Eukaryota; kingdom Metazoa; phylum Chordata; class Amphibia; order Anura; family Ranidae; genus Staurois; species Staurois parvus. The sequence continues at coordinate 20,219,755 of NW_028317815.1, read as the reverse complement.
CAACAATACATATAACAGAATTCCAGTTTTAGGGGTCTCAAAATCCCCAAGAGGTATGTATAGGAAGATAAGCTTTCTTGCTTTACATTATTGTTGCAGATTTACAGATACTATTACTATTTGGAAAGGACTGCTTTATGTGAATTAACTAGAATTTATTTTAAGGTACTTACGTGCTGCTTTGATCTGCTTTTGTGTGGCCTTGTACCTCAGGTTTGCCAATCCAAGCACCGCATAATGATCTTGGTTCTATTTAGATATAATAAAAGTGCACAGCATTACTATTATGTCACTGTCAGTGATGCTCACTACTATCAGTCCTTCGGTATCCAATATGATCTGAATGAATAATTTAAAGTCTGTTTCCACACCGATGTGCTTTTTCTATTGTTTGTGCCAACTGGTAGGCTGAATCTCCTTCTGGCTACCTATAACTTTAGGTGAATACAATGGAGAAATTTCCAAACAGAAGTTCGTATCTCCAACCTACCACCACAAATTTGTAATTATGCTGTCACTCCGGCACCTGGATTCTAAAATTTGTTAACACATTTAAAAGGAGAATCTTATAGAGAAGAATTACACCATTAACAGTCCATAATGACCATAGCAGTAGGCCAACACCGAATATTCTGTCTGACATATGTTGGCAGTCCTGTAGAGAAGTAATTCATATTTCAAGGAACCATACAAAACTGACACAAAGGATTTGGGTGGTGTTAAAGATGCGACCTCTCCTGCACTGTTTATTTCTATTTAAAAAATGTTTCATTCTATTTATTGCAAAGCACTCCTTTAAAAGGATACAAACCTTCCAGTCCTTGGGATCAAGCGATTTCAGTAGTGCAAATTCCTCCAGCTGAAACTCTTCATCCTCTGACTCTTCAGAGGATTCCTTTTCATCCTCTAGCTCCTGGAATGAAGCGGACACATTTCTATTCCTACGTTTGATGAAGGCTTCAAACCATCGGCCCACAGGTTCAACTTGACACAGTAGTGAGGCTGTGATGATAAAACAAAAACAACATTAAAATCGAAAGTTGAAAGTTTTATTTTGATAGTGAAACTCAATCACACTACATACACACAAACTATCTTTACCAACAGATTTTAAGCCATTATTTTTCTAACATCAGTGATGCCAACAGATGGGGAGAGTAATCATTCACCTAAACAGGATTTCACCAGCCAACAGCTGCTGTTCTCTAAAGATTTATTTGTTCAGAGTATAACCTTAAAGTGAAAACAATGAGCATATTTGTACCATGTTTTTTTTTTTTTACCATTTACTATTCTGGGATCAATATTCTCTTGAATGCCATCTCATTCTGTACAGCATCTCTCTTTTTCTGACAGTGACTTTTCTAATCACTACTTGCACAACTGAGCTTCCCTAGTGCAGTGAAAGATTTCTGAAAGAAAGCACAGGAGAAATATGGTGGCTGAAATTGCACCCTGGCTGCCCACCTGAATTGAAACAATACAGCCAGACAGGGCCATGGCCGCAGCATTTTTAACTTGGGGTGCAGAGTTTGACAGGTGGCACTGCCTGTAAAACTCGCCTACTGAATTCAATGGGGCCGCACCACAACTGCAAGCCAAATGCTCAGCTTCCAGCTGTGGTGCAGTCCCACAATGTAAAATTGTAATTTAAAAATTAAATAAAAAAAAAAAAATTCAGAAGGCAGCATTAGCACCTCCTGAATGCCTGTCAGCCAATGCTATAATACCATCTGAAAAGTGATGTGCTGTGAATTGCAGTCTGAAAGAAGCATTACTGAGTTAGGTAGTTAGAACTGCAAGGCTGGGGAGGTCACCATGAACTTTAAAGTGTTACTAAACCCAGGACCCTGCATTCACTATATCTGCTCTCCCACAGTACACAGAACATGGAAATGCAATTATGTTAGTGAATATAAACTGCTAAATACCTTTTCTCATCAGCAGTTAGAGAAGTCTTGTGACTTCTACCAGTGTCCAGCTGAACTCTGGTTAAAGCTTGTAGGAGGCGTTTTGTGGGTTTAACACTTTAACTGTACCTTCACTCATCAAAACTAATCCATTGTATTCCCCAACCCCCCCAAAGTAGAAAAACTGACTTTTCCCCGCCATTTCCCTTTCTTTTTTTTTTTAAAGACTAGATTACGCACAGCCCCTGCTTCCATTCCTGCCTTGGTGATGATGCGTCACTTCTTCTGGACCTCTTGGGATATGCATAACCCAAGAGGCTTCAGCTGAAGCATACACATCACTGGAGGAGAACGGACCCAGCGTGCATGATCTAGGGGCATGGCTCCCTAACCAGGAAGGGACAGCTGGCTACTGATGACTGAAGAGAGGAAGATGGTGGCACCAGGGCCCAGCAGCTGGAATTGCAACAGAACGATGACAGATTCACTGGGCGCAAGTATGTGAATGGAGTATAATCAGCAAACAGGTAAGAGAGGTTTAAAAAAAAAAATTTTTTACAGTTCCTATCAGGGTGGATTTGATTTAAATCAAACTGATTTAAATCACTAGTCGGTAAGGCTTGATTTAAATCCTAGTTTTCTACATAAAGACTAATTCTTGCTGGTATAACTTTAATATGCAAGTAGATGAAGATTTTTAGAATAACTTTTCATATTAGTTTTTTTATCCCCAGTTTAATAGGTTAATTATTCATATTTGGACAACTTTTCTGTTGTACTTAGGAAGGAGAAAAATAATCATTACCTTAATAACAACAATTTAAATAGATTTATTCAACTGAAACAATAACATTACAGCATATGGTATTTGCTTAAACAAACATCCATGTTTGTTAACTAATTTGGCTAAACAAAACATATATATTTTAAGAAACTTAGACTGTCAGCCCCTTCCTCCTCACACTTAGTTTCACTTTCTTCTTGTGCAGATCTATTCCACTGCAAACAATCAGAAAAATATTGTTTCTATTCTATTCACTGAACTTCTTGAAATTTAGCACTGAAGGGGTTGATTCTGTATTCATAGGTTTGTAGAAGTTAGGATTAAGGTCTTTTTCTTAACTCTGTTCATGTTATCACATTTTTGCTGTGAAGAAGAGGCATGTGATCTCCGCTGAGTCAAATTCAGTTTTGAGAACTGCAAAAGTAAACCAAACATCTGTGATAATATCTTGTAGGCAGAGAAACTGCCCAATAATCTTACAAAAACCGTTGGAAGAGCATGACATTGTGAATGGATTAATGGAATTTATTTACCAAAAAATTAAACATATACAGCCTTATTCTACATAATTAAAAAACTAATCTTTATTTCATGATGGAATAACCTTTGCATGGTAATATATTTTCCTCAAAAAGCATTTTATTTAAAAAAAATCCGATTTAAATAAAAAAAATCAGATTTTTTTTTTTAAATCATTGATTTTTATCCACCCTGGTTCCTATTCCCATATATATCTCTTTCATAAGAGGTAATCTGATTAAAGATTTCCACTTGCTACAGTAAATGAGAGAATCTAATAGATTCTTATATCCACACTAAACAATGGATGGAGGTAACTCCCTTACTGCCATTGTATTCTGACATCAGAATAACTGAATACTGATTGCAGCTGACTAGATGTAGTTGCTGTTTGGCTGACAGTTTTTCACCCAACTTCTTCAAAAAGGAGGTTAGAAAATTTTGTTGAGCTGGGTGGTGCTGACAGAGCCACCAATGGCTCAAATTTCAGCTGATTCAACAGGAATTTAATGAAATTTGGGCAATCTATGGAAGCATTAAAGTAGAAGTAAAGCCAAAACTTTGTTTTAATTTTAGATAGAGTATGGGAGTGTTTATTACCCCTGGTTTTTGCGATGTGTCCCATTGAGGAGATTTCTCTGCACTTCCCGTCCCATAGGCAAAATGGGTAGTAAGAGAAAATCCCTCCAAAGTAAAGGAATCCCTGGTTGTGACTGCAGCAAATTCCCCTTTTGAAGATTTCCCCCTTAGTTTAGGTCTGGTGACAGCCCACACTTTGGGATTTAGTTTCACTCTCGGTGAGAACAGTAAGCAGGACAAATAGAGAGATGAATCTCCCTGAGGGGGACATAGACAGCAATACAAACCTGACTGGTGTTCTAATCCCTCTGCCCCTATCCATAAATGTAAAAATGTTTTGCCTTCAGTTATACTTCAATGCGGAATTAAACTTCCCATGAATTATTAGCCAGAGTGTTCTAGTATACACAGCATATTAGCACATTATGGTAGATTACCTGAAAAGTGATCCCCCCTCCAGCACTGCACTGTCAGCACAGGCATTTCCATCTTCTTCTGGGTTTAAACTGTACAGCTGTTTGATTCACAGAGCCATAACATTACTCCTGCGAAACGCACGGGAGTCACACCATAACAGCAGAGTGGTGCTGTAAATCTATGCGGGGCTGTGCATATGCTGTTCAGTGTACATCAATGCTGACAGACAGGGAGAAGCAGTTATGACAAAAGAGACCAATAAGGTGCCATCTGTCATAAAAATCTTACTTGTCAAGTTTTTTTTTTTGTTTTTTTTTCCACTTTAACCACTTCCCGACCGACCTATAGCATATATACTGCTACAGGGCGGCATGGGTGAGCAAAATCATGTATATACATGTGATTTCACATTTCCGGGTAGGGGCCGGGCGCACGCCCTACCCGTGCTGCCATTCGTGGCCGTCAATCACCGGGTCCTGACCAGTGATTACTCGCCAGCGCCCAGTGATTGCTGAGCATCTCTGACAGAGAGGAGAACTGTTTGTAAACAAAACAGTTCTCCTGTCAGCTTATGCACACTGCTTTGGATGGCTGTGCACAGCACAGCCTTGCAAAGCTGTGTGCTTACAGTGAAGCACACGGACACAGCACTAGTTAACCCCTTCCTGCCCAGTGCCATTAGTACAGTTTCAGTGCTGTTTTTTAGCACTGATCACTGTATTGGTGTCACTGAGGTCACCAAGTCAGTTCCCCCCCCCAAGTGTCAGAATGCCCGCCGCAGTACCATTATAAATTGTGATCGCCGCCATTACTAGTAAAATAAAAAAGAAAGATTCCAGTATATATAACACCATTTTTAAATGCTATAACTTTCATGTAAACCGATTAATTTACACGTATTGGGATTTTTTTTTTAGAAAAGACATATAACAGAATACATTTTGGCCTAAATTTATGACTAAATGTGATTTTTAAAATTTTTTACTGGACATGTTTAAAAGCAAAAAGTCAAAAATATTGTTCTTTTTTTCTCAAAATTGTCAGTCTTTTTGTTATAGTGCAAAAAATTAAAACGCACAGCCAATCAAATACCATTGAATAAAAGCGCAATTGTCAGTTAAAGTAACACAGCGCTGGAAGTGCAAAAAATGGCCTGGTCAGGAAGGGGGGGGGGGGGTAAATGATCAGGAGGGCAAGTGGTTAAAGTGGAACTTTACCCATAAAAATTTGATGAAAAATTATGTTCTTTAGCAAGGAACATACATTCCACATTAATAATGTTACCAAAATTAGTATGTGCTGTAAATTGCCTCCAACATTGTTCCTGTTTCTTCTTGCTGGAGTCTGTCATTTTGCTGAACCCCAGAGCAGCAGTAAATCTTTAGGCTGTCAGCAGATCAGCCTCTGGATTTTCGGCACAGTGACATAAATAGAGAGCAACTGAGTATGTGCAGAGCAGGGTGAGACAGTATATTACTGGATTTTAAACAGTATAAGAACTCATTTTTAATGTTTTACTTAGCTATACCTGCAAAGGGGACCAGCCTGAAGTGATCTAGCAAGACTTATTTTTCTGACTTTAAAGTCGTAGTAAAGAGTGAAGGAAAAAAAAAAAGCCTTACCCCGCAATTTAAAGAGAATACAAACCCAACATTTCACATTCCTGTTATGTCTGCTGTACCATGTACTTGTATGAAAAAGTGTCTTGTTCTCTTTGTATTGCTCCCTTTGTGTGAAATCTCTGCCAGTCCCTCTGCTTTCCTATTAAAAACTGACTACACTAAGCAGGAGAGCACAGCGTGGTCAATTTTCTAGCTATGTCGGGAACTCCATGCGCTCTGCTCCAATGATCAGACTTGTCTTTACACACCACTTGCACAGCCATTCACTGGGAAAACCAGCATACTGCTGTTTTTCCTCCCCTAGCTCCTATGCAGCTGAAAACAGAGAGAATTATCACTTTTAAAAAAAAAAAAAGGGGAGAAAAATATTTTTTCATATCTATACATAAATGTTTTGCCTTTCATTTATATTATAAACTGAATGGGTTGTTTTACAAGGTAAGGGTTTACATATACTTTAAGGGGATGTAATGCATACTAGCACATAATTAACCACTTGCCTACAGGGCACTTATACCCCCTTCCTGCCCAGGCCAATTTTCAGCTTTCAGCGCTGTCACACTTTGAATGACAATTGTGCGGTCATGCAACACTGTACTCATATGAAAGTTTTATCATTTTTTTTTTAGACAGAGCTTTCTTTTGGTAGTATTTAATCGCCTCTGGTTTTTTTTTATTTTTTACTAAACAAACCAAAAACAACTGAAACTTTCGAAAAAAAAAAAATTTTTTCTTAGTTTTTGTTATAAAATTTTGTAAATAAGTGATTTTTCTCCTTCACTGATGTGCGCTAATGAGGCTGCAGTGATGGGCACTGATAGGCTGCACTGATGAGGCACAGGCAGGTGGCACTGATGGGCATTGACAAACATCACTGATGGGCACTGAAAGGCAGCACTCATATGGCACTGATAGGCGGCACTGAAAGGCAGCTCAGATGGGCACTGATATGTGGCATTGACGTACACTAGTAGGCACTATATGGCACTGATGAGCACTGGCAGGTGGCATTGATGGGTCTACACTGTTCAGTGCCCTGATAATCAGTGTACATGTCCCCTCTGAGGAATGCCGGTTACCAGCTCTACTCTCCTCTCGAGCTGTCAGCGAGACACCTCATGAGGAGAGAAATGCTGATAACTGGCATTTCCTTATTTACATGCGATCAGCTTTGATTGGACGTCTTCGGCTCTTTCCATTGATCGGTGAACTGCTGTGTCCAAGGGACACAGCGCACCACCGATCGCCGCGCTGCGTGCCCCCGGGGCCACGCACATGTGGTTAGAGTGGGAGGACGTCATATGACGTCCTCCCAGAACAAGAGAGCCGCCTTGCGTCCGTCATTTCCTTATATATAGCAGGCGGGAGGTGGTTAAAAACGTATGTGTAAAAGGGATGCCCCCAGCAGTGGGATATCATGTCTTTCATCTTTCCCCAGTCTTCCCTCCGGGTTTGTGGTCTTCAGCCTTTAAAATGGCCACAGCACTCTGAAGGTATGACCTACTCATTATGCCGTCCCTGCAGAGCACTTACACCAGTGACACCACTGGCTGCAGAAACTGCGAATATCTCCTAAAAGGTTCCCATTTAGGAGATATTCCTTGTACCTACTCTGGGTACCTGCTCTATTATAAGCTTACCTGTAGGTACAAGTCACCAAGCATTGTTTACTACCACTTTAAGGGAAGATGGCCTCATCCATTTAATAACTACTGCTTTGCAAGCCATAAACACACATGTTCTCACAAGAACATTCTAGTACAGTGTAGCCAATATTCTTGTCTAGTATCTTGACAATTGTACAGGGAAGAGGGAGTTATAAGGAGGTGAGCACAGGAACTACTCGCTATCAGAAGTCAGGTATAATCTGACATCCCAAAATGTAATACAGCTGGTTTAGGCTTGTTAGCCATCATCGGTGCAGTGCATGGAAAGGCCATCAATGAAAGAGGTCTTGGGAAGCAAGGAGAAGGTATACCCAGATGCGGTGAGGTTGGAACCATACAGCCGTTCGCTGAAGCAGTGTGAAGCACAATAGATAGATTTGTGTAGATCAGTGCACACAGTTGTGTGCCACTTCATTGGCGTCGGTGGGTGAAATTATACCCCATTGTTGGTATCAGTGGATGAAATAGTGCCCCAAGGGCCAGATAAAAGCAAGCAAAGGGCCACTTTTGGAGACCACTAGGAGGCCATTCAATCTTAGGAGGACCCTGAACATACCGGCCAACATGTGCGCTCAGGGCACTGCAACACAGCGACTGGTGTATAGTTCGGCCGGACTGCAGCAGTGTTGATGCACTGATACCAGCACATCGCACTGTTTACTTTTTTTTTTTTTTTCAAACAATCTCCACTGAAATGTCACATCGGCCAGAGTGCGGTGACCCGCATTGTGCTGAAAAAAGTGCGCACTGTCCACACATCACCACAATGCAGTGGTGTGACCTATCATTTTGCCTTGTTTTGTGGTGGAGGTGAGCTGGAATAGCCGCCCAATGTAATCCCACCACACCTGCCATGGACAGACTCTTGGTAACACCCCATGGAAACTATTTGAGTTCAGTGTGCTTTAACCCCTTCCTGCGGAGACAGGCATTTGGGTAATGTGATTGGATGACACATGATCAGAAAGCTTGCAATCGCTAATATGTATCAGAATCTTTCTGATCCCCGCTGGTGCCCGTGCTGGGAGCGTGCAAGGTGAGCGCTCAGCACAGAAAAGTGTTTACAGAGGGCCACATACTGGCCTCTCGGCGGTAAAGCCCACCTGCCAAGAGGCCGCAGATAAGCGCTACGTCAGCAGGAACGGGTTAAAATAAAATGCGCAACTTCTTTCGTACATTTGTGACGCGTGGAGCATCCTACTGAAATGAATAGGCTGCCTAAACACGAACACCAACGCGCGTGCACACTGTTATACCTGCACAGGTGTAAACAAAGCCCAATCTGAGGGCCCCTACAAGATGGTCCAATGAAACACTAAAGGAAATGCTGCACAAGCCCACCTCACATTAGCAGTAATCCAGGAGTGAGGACCCCCCCTGCAGGCACACAAGGGCTGCTGTATGAGAACGCACACATACACAGCTCCCACTGTGTCCCCCGTGTACACTCCTCCCCGGGCCTACTCACCTGCACACAGGGGCCGGGTCACTCCGGTGCTGAACTCGGGCCGCGCTTCCAGTAGCATGACTCCGGCCTGAGGACACCAGACAGCGGGAGACTGCGCTTTTCCTCCCGGCACTCACCCACAAAGCCGCATGGCGGAAGAGTGAGCACTTCCAGGTCACCGCAGTGTGTCACACCGAATCCTGTCCGCCGGATACCACCGACCTAGCTAATCCTGTCCGCCACACAGCACGTTCCCAGCCTACCCAGTGCAGTACTCAGGGACTGGAGTTTGCATCCACCCCTGCAATGTGCTGAGAGAGCCCAGGAAGCCGCCTTCTGAGGGAATTTAAAATGTGTGTAAACCCTGACAATACAATTCTCTTATTTGCTCATAAATGCTTACAAAAGTGTTTTTTTTTAATCTGTTCCACAAGAACAAAAAATGGCTGTTAAGACAGAAATCTAGCGAGCTGATCAGCGTTATTTTCGTTGACTAAAATATTTTCGTCAACAAAATTAACACTATTTTAGTCAACTAAATTACGACTAAAACAATTCAGATGACTACAATACAACTAAAGTAATTCAGATGACTAAAATACAACTAAAGAAATTCAGAGGACTAAAATACAACTAAAGAAATTCAGAGGACTAAAATACAACTAAAGTAATTCAGATGACTAAATTATGACTAAAACAATTCAGATGACTAAAATACGACTAAAGCAATTCAGATGACTAAAATATGATTAAAGCAATTCAGATGGCTAAAATACGACTAAAACAATTCAGATGACTAAAATACGACTAAAGTAATTCAGATGACTAAAATATTACTAAAACAACTCAGATGACTAAAATACGACTAAAGCAATTCAGATGACTAAATTATGACTAAAGCAATTCAGATGACTAAAATACGACTGAAGTAATTCACATGACTAAAATACGACTAAAACAATTCAGATGACTAAAGTACAACTAAAGCAATTCAGATGACTAAAATACGACTAAAACAATTCAGATGACTAAAATACGACTAAAACAATTCAGATGACTAAAATACGACTAAAACAATTCAGTTGACTAAAATACGACTAAAGTAATTCACATGACTAAAATACGACTAAAACAATTCAGATGACTAAAATACAACTAAAACAATTCAGATGACTAAAGTACAAATGAAACAATTCAGATGGCTAAAATACGACTAAAACAATTCAGATGACTAAAGTACGATTAAAACAATTCAGATGACTAAAATACGACTAAAGCAATTCAGATGACTAAAATGGCATTTTAGTCAAAAGGCTATGACTAAAACTAAATCGAAACTTGATGTCAAAAGTAACACTGGTTATATGTCACAACGGCTCAATCTGTGTCTGTAGTGCATGTTCAAACCTTAATACCATAAATAGTAACATGGTATTAGATTTTTACTCCAGGAGTATATAATGCATTTGCGAATTCTAGACAAATGCTTAAATAATGCATTATGATTTAACTAAACCCATTAGATTTTACTCGACTAAAGTGTAGCAGAAGTTTTAGTCTACTAAAATACGACTAAAGCAATTCAGATGACTAAAATATGACTAAAATTAAATTGAAATTTGACGTCAAGATTAACACTGGTTATAGGTCACAAGGGTTAAATCTATGTTTGCAGTGCATGTTTAAACCTAAATGCCATAAATAATAATATGTTATTAGATTTTTACTCCAGGAGTATATAATGAGTTTGGAAACTCTAGAAAAATGCTTGAATAATACATTATAATTTAAAGTTCACCTTCGTATGCGACAAAGGAGCAACAGCCCCAGGATGGATACCGCTACAACAGATGTGAGCGGGTTGACGTTCTGGAAACTTGCGTTAGAGATCTGGAGGAGCAAGTTACAACACTGGGCAGAACCGACAACCTTGAAAGGGGTCTAATCAGGGGCTAATCAGGATTTTCAGGTAGGAAGATTGGTTACTGTAACAAGAGGGAGTGGTAGGGGCTTACAGAAGAGGAAGGCCGGCCCTAGGTTTGTGCACCCAAACAGATTTGACAAGTTGGGTGAAGATGTGGGGGTGGCAAGCTCAGGGGTGGCAGCTCTGGATGTCACTGCTATCCTTAACAGCCGGGAGGGCAGACCATCTGGGAGGGGTGGTGAAGGTAGTACAAGAAGGCCTAGACAGTTGGTAGTAGTAGGGGATTCTATAATCAGAACTGATAGAATAATTTGTCACCAGGATCACCTCAACTGAATGGTTTGCTGTCTCCCTGGTGCCAGGGTTTGGCATGTGGTGGACCGGATTGATAAATCACTGGGAGGGGCTGGGCATGACCCAGCTGTCTTGGTCCATGTTGGAACCAACGACAGAATACATGAAAGGTAGAGGCTCCTTAAAACTGTGCTCCACCCAAAAGGGGAAGTTCCACTTTAAGTCTTTGTTTCCCGCTCCCCATTAAGGATTGACACCTTTGGGGAGCGGGGGGTACTCGCTCCCACTTCCACTGCGATCACCTAAGCGCGATCGGAAGCAGAAGTTGTCTTCCCCCCTCCCTCCCCGTAGTCTTCTGGGACAGTTGACAGGTCCCAGAAGACTACAAGGCCATTCACAAAGCGTGCGCTTCTCGCACATGCGCTGGAGAAACCAGCCGTGGTGAGGACACTGCTGGACTCAGGGACAGGTAAGTGACTGTATTTTAAAAGTCATCAGCTACAGTTTTTGTAGCTGTTGACTTTTGTTTATTTTATTTTCAGCTGGAACTCCACTTTAAGAATCAATTTAAAGAACTAGGCTGCAAGTTGAAGGTGATATTCTCTGAAATATTACCTGTGCCATGCACAACTCAGGAAAGACGGGAAGATTAGAGAACTCAATGCATGGCTGAAGACCTGGTGTAAGAGGGAAGGATTTGGGTTTCTAGAGCACTGGGTCGACTTTTCATTGGGGTGCAACCTATATGCTAGAGATGGTTTGCACCTAAATGGAAGGGGGTCTGCTGTGCCGGGGGAGAGGTTTATGGAGTGGCTGGAGGAGTATTTAAACTAGGATCGAGGGGGGAGGGAGAATTAGATTATAACAAGGTAGTTAGATCAGACAGGGGTCAGTACTTATTGGTGGGTGGAATGGGGAAAGATGGGGGAAGGGCTATGGCAGATGATAAGAAGGTTCCCATGATACAAACAACCAGTGGAATTGGTACCATTTGTATGACAATAAAATATATACAAAATACGTATGCAAAACCAGTCCCCGCAGCCTCTTCTGTCTTATGCTCTGGCGGTTGGTTGTCCTCTGACGTTAACAAGGCCAAGGAACAGTCCACTGCTGGAGCATTGGGGAGCAGAGGAGAGCACAAACTCCCAAGGGAGTGTAGGATCAGGTAAGTAATACTGCTCTTTGAGACTGCCTAGACCTAAACATGCATTTAACATTTCAGTGTGGTTGCCCCAGAGATGGGCTTTAAGGTTGACCAACAGTAAAATATTAGTACATTCCAGTGGCCCCTCTCTCATCCCATAGCAAATATTAAAGTAGGACTAAAGGTAAAGAGTAAAAATTATGATCAGGCAGGCTCCTTATTGCAGAACAGGCATGCCATGTTCCTTCTTTCTGCAAGAAAACAAACTAACCTGCTTGTTTGCAATCTTCTTCAAAACATACACTTGGTTGTACATGTGCAGCTCAGTGTGCATTCTCGGCACACCTTAGTACTGGAAAAAATAAACTCCCATGCACATGTACAGGAGTTACGTCATCCTCCCGCCAATTGGGGCATCCGAAGACCTGAAGAAGCCAGAAAGATGTCAGCACCAGCATGGGAGCTCCTGAACAGCACATTGCTGGAGCAGAGGTGAGTATCTGCAAAGTTTAGCTCTGCCTTAAATGCTTGATTAGTGTAGGGGAGGTAATAAGTTGAGGCATACCTATCGCAAACAATGGATTTCCCAGCAACACTTACAAGCCAGCCTGTAAAACAATCAGTTTGGCCCTGTCTAACAGTTTGTGTTAAAAATGGAGGATTTTATTTGCACACATTTGCAAATACATGCGTAAGCCACAGTCCTGTGTCAAGGGTCCTCTGTATGCTGTGGACCTAGCTCTAAATTTCAAGGCCCTCCATAGTAGGAGCCCATATATCAATGTATAGGTTAAGGCCAGGTGTGCTTAAGGAGCCCATCCCTCCTCAACCACTTCCCGTCTGCCCATTTTACATAGACGGCGGACAAAAAGCAGCGCCGATGTGGGCTAACATTCCTGTACATCAGCCCTCATAGATGGTTCGTGCACGACTCACAGAGCACACAACCCGGAGCCCGGTGATTGGTGTGTTGCTCGGAGACAGCAAATTCCATTACCTCTGTGTTCGGGCGATCACGTGGTGTTTTACCATGTGACTGCTGTGACCAATCACAGCACTCACATAGCAAACACTGGCAACTGGAAGCAGAGATCGCTTCAGTGTGAGAGCAGAGAGAAGCCACCCAGCAGTGTGTGAGTGTACAGCAACCTGTCAGGATGCTTGTACACTCACACACTGCAGTGCCAGCCACCCCAGTGCTCCAGTATAATGCCCCTGTGTCCCTGCTCACTGCCCCACACAAACAATAATAAATAATGCAAGGAGGCCCTGTCACCTGTCCCAGTGCACCAAAAACACCCCCATACAACATACCAATGTCCTGATCCCCGCCATACACCAAACCAACACCTTGATCACTGCCATATGCCATACCAGCACCCTGATCACTGCCATACCCCATACCAGCACCCTGATAACCGCCGTACCCCATAACAGCATCCTGATCACCACCATACCCCATATGCCATACCAGCGTCCTGATCACCGCCCACCCCATACCAGCATCCTGATCAGCCCATATGCCATACCAGCATCCTGATCACCCCATATGCCATACCAGCATCTTGATCACCGCCATACCCCATAGCAGCGTCCTGATCACTGCCATGCCCCATACCATCACCCTGATCACCACCATACCATACCAGCATTTTGATCACCCTATACTAGTATCCTGATTACAGCCATACCCCATACTAGCATCCTGATAACCCCCCTACCCCATAACAGCATCCTGGCTACTGCCATACCAGCGTCCCGATCACCGCCATACCGCATGCTAATGTCCTGATCACAGCCATACACCATACCAGCCTCCTGATCACTGTCATATGCCATACCAGCGTCTGGCATTTTAGGCTCTCAACTGATCAATTTACAAATATATATCCCATAGTTTGTAGACTCTATAGCTTTCACACAAACTAAATAATATAAACTGTTTTGGGTTATGTTTACCCCAAAAATGTAGCAGAATACATTTTGGCCTAAATTTATGAAGAAAAATTATCTATTTGCAAAATTTTATAACAAAAACTAAGCAAAAAGTGATTTATTTTCAAAATTGTCTGTATTTTCTCATTTATATAGCAAAAATTAAAAAAAACCCAGTGGAGATCAAATACCACCAAAAGAAAGCTCTATCTGTCTCAAATAAAGGATACAAATTTCATATGAGTACAGTGTTGCATGATTGAGTAATTGTCACTCAAATTGTGATAGTGCTGAAAGCTGAAAATTGGTCTGGACTGGAAGGGGGTGAAGGTGTCCGAACTTGAAGTGGTTAACGGCACGGGGATGCACGTGATGCCCAGCTATACCAAAATAACAGCTATACCAAAACAAAGGCTTCCAGTGTGTCCCTGCATCCAAATTAGCCAACTACACCAAAAATGGTAACCGTCCCAATCTATAACCAGCCTTAGCAGTAAGGTGCACATGGAAGGGCAATGCACATCGTAAGCAAACAAAGGATTTGCCAGCAATACTTACCAGCCAGCCTGCAAAACAACCAGTTCGGCCCTGTCTAACAGTTTGTGTTAAAAATATACCTATCATGTTCCTGGCTCCCCTGGCAGCTCCCTGTTTGTTAGCAGGCCCTTGATGTCCTCATATACAATTCAGGAATGCTGGTCCCAAATTGTTCATGCTGACATCAGAGAGGCCATGACTAGCAAAGAAGAGGATAAAAGCTAGTGTAGGGCTGAGTACACGTACTGTATATTTGTTTTTATTAAGGAGTTCAACTGAAAATGGCAACCAGTATTCCTCTAGCATCAGGGTTGCCATGGCAATGTGTACTCTAGTGGAGGGAGTGGAATACAAAAATGACAGTTGAGTCGGCCATTTTAGGAGATAGCACAGAGAGGACGACACGCAGGAAACTGCTAAGATTTTCTACAGCGCTGGCCCCTTGTTTTCAGGCATCCTGTTCCTGAGCTTAGGATTCGGACAGCCAGAGGACCTGGGGGGAGATTTCCCGATATGTAAGGAGTGGTAAGACATACAAACATGTTTGTTACCTAAATAATCCAGCTATAGAATGTAATAGGGTCCATTACCAAAAATACATTTTTCACACAACTTTTATCTAGGACTCCTACATTTTTCTAATTGATTATTACTGGAAAAATGTGTGAATCTTGGGTGGAAGCTGTGTGAATCTTGTGGACCTCTTAGTATTTAACACAGCTTTCAGTATATATGTGGTATGTAATCTGTGCATCATTTAGCTATATAAAACAACTTTTCTCATCCACAACGTTCCTCCAGAGGCTGCTAGGGGTTCCTTGAGTAGGGAGAAATTTCTGGCTCAGCTAAGAAATCACTGACACCAATTATCCTTTCAGCTACTGTATCTGTAAGGAGGAAGTTGGGAGTTAAGGAGCATTGTTCCCACTGATCACCAGTGTAAGGGATATTCTTCCAACTGACCACCAATGTAAGGGATATTCTTCCCACTGACCACCAATGTAAGGGATATTCTTCCCACTGACCACCAATGTAAGGGATATTCTTCCCACTGACCACCAATGTAAGAGTTATTCTTCCCACTGACCACCTATTTAAGGGATATTCTTCCCACTGACCACCAATGTAAGGGATATTCTTCCCACTGACCACCAATGTAAGAGTTATTCTTCCCACTGACCACCTATTTAAGGGATATTCTTTCCACTGACCACCAATGTAAGGGATATTCTTCCCACTGACCATCAATGTAAGAGTTATTCTTCCCACTGACCATCAATGTAAGGGATATTCTTTCCAGTGACTACCAATGTATGAATCATTCTTCCCACTGACCACCAGGGTAAGGGGTCCCTTTTCCCAATGACCAGCAATGTAAAAGGAGTGCTACACTGACCACTATTGTTAATGGGCACCAAACTGACCAATGGACTATGGCCTATCACTGACTAACAGTGTAAGGGTTCATTCACATGGGTGAAAGGCTCTACCACCCCTCTGAAAAGCAAGCTGTGGTGGAACTCTTTTTCAGAGCCAGTTTACAGGCATTAAGGTGGCAATTATGCTGCATTCTGAGAGCTAGTTATTTTGATCACCAAGGATAATTTTTTCTATCATGATAAGGATTTTACATTGAACTACTATGCCACAAACTCCATAGATGCATTTGACACAAGGTTTCAATGCAATCTTGTTGGCTTTGATGGGTGAGTTTGATGGTGCAGATGGTGATGTCTGTCAAACTGGACATGCTGAGTTAAAATTGTTGCACCATAAAATTAAACATTGCAGCTGTGGAAATGTAAACAGACTTGAGTGACCACCATGTTGTAAAGTAGGTGTGTGGTCAGGGGGTGGTAAAAATGTGGATTAACTGCTTGCTTGTGCTGCCCCCTGGCTGTCCATGTAAACTCAGCCTATGGAAGACTTTCACACACCAGCATTGTAAAGGGAAACTTTTTGCCACTAACCATCAATGTAAGGCAGGGGTGTCCAAACTTTTTTCAAAGAGGGCCAGATTGGATGAAGTGAACATGGTGGAGGGCCGAACTTTTTTCCAAACATTCTTTGAACCATTACAATTAAATGCAAATAAATTATTTTATGCCAAGTTACCGTATTTTTCGCCGTATAAGACGCACCTGACCATAAGACACACCTAGGTTTTAGAGGCAGAAAACAGGAAAAAAAAAATTCTGAACTAATGGACTGCAGACACAGTACAGGGATGACCAGAGACTGCGGACAGTACAGGAGATGACCAGAGACTGTGGACAGCACAGGGATGACCAGAGACTGCGGACAGCACAGGGATGATCAGAGACTGCGGACAGCACAGGGATGACCAGAGACTGCGGACAGCACAGGGATGACCAGAGACTGCGGACAGCACAGGGATGACCAGAGACTGCGGACAGCACAGGGATGACCAGAGACTGCGGACACAGTACAGGGATGACCAGAGACTGCGGACAGCACGGGGATGACCAGAGACTGCGGACAGCACAGGGATGACCAGAGACTGCGGACAGTACAGATGACTGCTGACCTTTGGGGAGGTGGGGAGCGGGTACCTTAATTTGACAGGTACCCGCTCTTACTTCCGCAGTTGTTCTTTGATCTTACCTGTTCCTCGATCCAGCCGCGCGCTGTCTTCCCGGCTTCTGTAATGGCGCTCGGCATGACAGCCGGGTGCCCAGTGCGCATGAGCGAGAAGCACTTGCGCTTTGTGATTGGTCCGGCGGCTTCTGGGATCTGTCATGTGTCCCAGGTACCGCCTTACCATTCACAAAAAGCACCGCTTCTTGGGCATGCGCACTTGGCACCCGGCTGTCATGCCCAGCGCCCACACTACAGAAGCCGGGAAGACAGCGCGCCGCTGGATAGAGGAACAGGTAAGGTCCCGCTGCAGAGCTGAGCGGCCGGCCCGGTATTCTGACACGGCCGCGGTGGAAATACCGGACGGCCGCTCCATATTCGCTCCATAAGACACACTGACACACTGACATGGAGGGCCGTATTAAACCGACCCTCGGGCCGTAAATGGCCCGCGGGCCAGACTTTGGACATGCCTGATGTAAGGGGACTCTGCTCCGCTGATCACCATGTGAGGGAACACTACAATTTTCACTATCTGCAGATGTTTATGGTCACTATTCTTTATTTGACAAAAGTCAGCTAAAACAATTGTGTCTCATAGAGCAGCTCTGGGTGGCACATACACTAAGGTCACTTTCACACTGACTGCAAAACGCATAGGTGTTTTTACTGCGCTTTAGCCGCGCATTCTGAGCATTTTTAAAGGACACGACTTAAAAACTGCACCAAAAATGCTTCTCAGAGGCGTTTCTGGGGGGGGGGGGGGGGTTTAAGCGTTTTTCAGGCATTTTCCATTGATTTCAATGGGAAGAGGCATTTTTGTGGTGTTTTTTTTAACTCACCAAACATGCCCCAAAGATGCTGCACCACAACATATATATATGCGGGCCGTGTTTTGCACGAGCATGAGACCCCATTCATTTGAATGGACTCCCATGCCCGTGACATGCAGGGAAGAAGTCCCTGCACTTCTTTGGAAAACGCAGCCCACACGGGAACCTCGGTTCCCAGTACAGTTGCGATTTCCAGTGCGGGCGGTGTGCCATTAGAACTAATGGCACCCGCCCACGGGTCCGCATTTCTCTGTGTGGGTGGTGCAGCTGCACGGATTTTCGTGCGGATCCACAGTGACACCACCCACACAGATGTGAACCTAGGGTGAATGACAATTGTGCGGTCATGTCACACTGTGCCCATATGACATTTTTTTCACACAAATAGAGCTTTCTGTGGGTTGTATTTAATCGCCACTGGGTTTTTTATTTTTTGCACTATAAAAAAAAATTAACATTTTGAAAAAAAATGTTTTTCTTTGTTTTTATTAACAAATTTAGTAAACAGGTCATTTTTCTCCTTCACTGATGAGGCGGCACTGATAGGCAGCACTGATGAGCACTGATAGGCAGCACTGATAAGGCGGAACTGATAAGGCAGTACTGATGGGCGCTGATAGGCTGCACTAATGAGGCGGCACTGATAAGGCAGTACTGATGAGGTGGCAATGGTGGGCATTGATATGGAAGCACTGATGAGGCTGCACTGATAGGTGGCGATGATGGGCACTAATATGTGGCACTGAAGGGCACTGACTGGCGGCACTGATGGGCACTGATAGGCAGCACTGATAAGGCGGAACTGATAAGGCAGTACTGATGGGCGCTGATAGGCTGCACTGATGAGGCAGCACTGATAAGGCAGTACTGATGAGGTGGCACTGGTGGGCATTGATATGGAAGCACTGATGAGGCTGCACTGATAGGTGGCGATGATGGGCACTAATATGTGGCACTGAAGGGCACTGACTGGCGGCACTGATGGGCACAGATTGGCAGCACTGCTGGGCAAAGATTTGCAGCACTGTTGAGCACTGATAATCAGTGCCCTGATTATCAGTGTAGTCGTCTGCTTTTACAGTTGCCGGTTATCAGCAGTACTTTCCTCATGCTGTGATAACCTGAGGAAAGTACTGCCGATAACTGGCAAGTGTATTTACATGGTGATCAGCTGTGATTTGCCCTTTACCATGTCATGTGATCAGCTGTGCCCAAAGGATCACAGACAGTGCCGGGTGCACGCCGCTGGGGGTGCGCAAGGGGTGCGTTCTGGGAGGATGTCATATGACGCCCTCCCAGAACTGGATGATTTTGCTGTAGCTGTCATTTGGCTATAGCGTGGTCAAGAAGTGGTCAGTTGTGGTTTCTTTTATAAATGGTATGTACAAAGTGATGATTTTAGCTTAAAGAAAGTGAAAATGATCATTTTACCTTTTATTCTTTAAAATGTTCATCCCATTAAAAGGGAATATATATTATTATATGCTAATGTGTGAGATCACTAGGTTATTTGAGCTATCTCCAATATATCTTGGCTTAATCCCACTGTATATAACAAGCCACATGTAAAGGAGGGGTGCTACATATACTTGTCACTAACATAGGAAGATTTCCCCTCACCTCTGGTTTTGGTACCAACTCTAAAAATTTGGATTTCCCATCACATTCTGTCTTGGAGATGGTGGTCAAGTTAAATTGAGGGTGTGAATCTACATAATGGGGACAGATAACAATAAGTACTTGGCAGGAATTCTAAGCCATACTGATAAAGAATATTTGAATATGGATCTAGATTATTCTAAAATGTGCTCATACTCAGTGCCAGGACAAGGAGTGGGCAAGAGGGGCAAATATGCTAAACTGCGCCCTCCCCTACCCCAACCTTCATGATGTGCAAGCTTAGGGAATCTTACTCCTAGCAGTCAGACACGCTTGTCAAAATCACAGTCTGTCTGTCAGATTTTGTGTGGACCTAGACTTGTGCACTGATGTTGTGGGACCTTCCTGCTGTGCCCACTGCCTCTGCTTGTATCCTTTTGCCAGAGCCAAAACCAAAAAGAAAGCGCATGCATGCCAGTCACAGTGGTGTATGTAGTTGCACATGTTAGGGAAAAGCAATGGGTTGTTTATGTCAGGTTACCTAGCTACCAATTAGGTATTTAATAGCTGCAACAACAGGGAAAAAGAGGGTGGAAAATAACAACTTTTGAAGTTTTAACACTGGGCACATGCTTGTGTTGATCTCTCTATACATTTTAAATGTTGCTATTTGGACTTTTTTCTTTTGGTTTAAAATAGCCTAAATATTAAAATACAACACAAATATGCAATAGATTGCAAAGGTAGATTCACACCAGGTGTGGTAGGACTATGGTGGCTATTCCAGCTCAGTCCCACTGCAGTTCCAGAACAACACAATGAAAAATACTTTGTTTCCTACCTGTTCACTACTTCACACCACCATGCTGTGGTAGTGTACGGTACAACAAGCACTACTTTTTTTTACAGCAGCACAGTACAATGCGAAACAATCCACTGCCTTGCATTACTCTGTTGCCAATAGAACATAATGAAATGTCACTATGTGACATTTCAATAAAGTTTGTTAAGAAACCAAATATGAACAGTGTGATGCACTGTACAGTGCATTAGCACTGTTGTCATCATACTAGCCACTGCATTCTAACACAGCTGCTGGTGTGAATGTACCCTAAAATGTATTTTATATTTCTGTTTTTAGCGTTTTTATTACATTTATGAATGGATTTGAGTTTGTTAGCAATTTCATACATAGTTCTAATCTCTGAAGTGCTTACAGTGGTGAGTCACCATTGCCCTATGTTTTCTATATTCATATAAATGATTTTGTTTACCTTCTAACCCATTCATGCATACTGTAATCAATGGGTCCTGAAGGTATTCAAAACCATTTATACCCTCAGTGGCTGCTGTACGTTTGCCTATCCTCGTCTCCCAGAGTATTCACAAAGGTCCTAGCACCTCTTCTTGCCCTTCTTAGAACTCAGGGCATGCAGGTCACAGGTTATCTACATGACCTGCTGCCAAAGGACTCATCTCCCTTTTTAGCTGTTGGTAAATGTCCAGAGGACTATGCAGTTGCTCCAGGCTTTCAGTTGGGTGATCAATTTGAAAAATACTTGGGTCTGGTCCTGGACACATCCCAAGCAACTGTTTTTCTTTCAGAAAAGAATATGTTTTTCTCAGAGAATTGAGGTCAAAGATGCATCCCACATACCATTTGCCCAATTTCATTTAAGAACTCTTCAATGCAAAATTTTGTCAACCTGGAACAAGCACAGGAGGAGTGTTCCACTCCCTCATGGTCCTGGGAATATGATCACCTGTAGAAGCCAAACTCCCCGTCAACATCCTGAAGCTCAGAGTAGTTTGAATGGCTCTGGGCTTCATTTCTGCGTGGAAAACCAGTCAGGGCACAGTCAGACAATGCTATGGCTGTGGCTTATGTTAAACACCAAGGAGGCATGGAGCACCAGACCCACTGTCCACCGATCTCTGTGGTCCATATCCCAGGAGTGAAAAACTGGAAAGTGGACTACCTCAGCCAACACTACCTGCATCAAGGGGAATAGGCCCTTCACCCAGTCAACTTCAATCTGATATGTCAGAATTTTGGGACTTCAGATGTAGACATGCTAGCCTCCAGAATTATCAACAAACTACCTGTTTGTAGCCAGAACCAAGGATACTCTATTGCTGGCCTTGGATGTCTCGATAATTCCCTGGTCTCAGTTCAGTCTAATCTACACCTTCCCCCAGTGCGAATTCTACTTCATCTGTTCAAAAAGGTAGAACGAGAGAGGAAAAACAGTGATTCTCGGGGCCTTCTATTCAATTCTGCTTCTCAGTCTCTGCCTGAACAGCATGGCTGTTGAAGCCCAGGTTTTAAAACACAGAGGCTTCCCTGAGTCCATTATTCCTACCTTGCTAAAAGCAAGAAAGTCACTTCCCGTAAGATCTACAATTGTACCTGGAAATCCTTCTTTGCCTGGTATGTACACAGACACTTCAGTCACAGAGATTACTCCGTGCCTCACATTCTGGCCTTCTTTCAATCAGGTCTTGACCAGATCTTGGTCTCAAGTACTCTGGAAGGACAGGTCTCAGCCTTGGCCATTCTCTTTTGAAGACCTCTGGCTCTCTCCTGTAAAAACGTTTCTTCAAGGTGTCTCTCACATTAAGCCTCCATTGCTTCCATGGGATCTCAGCATGGTTGTTTCTGCCGTACAGAAACCAATCTTTGAACCCATCAGGATATTCCCTTAGATGATCTCTTCTTCATTTTGATTGCTATCATGTCTGTCAGACATAGCTCTGAGTTGGTGGCTGTCTCTTGGAAGGAGTTGATCCTCATACTTCACAAAGACAATGTTGTCTTACACCCAATGCCATCCTTTGTAGCCAAGGTGGTATCAGTATTCCACCCCAGTGAGGACATAGTCCTACCATCCTTATTTCCTGCCCCAAAGTATCCAAAGGCAATCTCTCTTCATTGCCTGAATGTCAGCACAGCCATTAGAGTCTACCTCAAAACTACAGCTTCAATCTAGCAGACAGATTTCCTGTTTGTGCTGGCTTCAGGTATTCAGGATCTTAGACACTTTACTTCCAAGTCCATCATTGTGTGAGAAGTAATCTGATCACTAGAGCTTACAATCTCAAGGACAAATCTCCTTCTGCACGTTTACCTGCCCATTCCACCAAATTGATGGGAGTTTCTTGGGCATTTGGCATCAGGCCTCTACAGCTCAGCTGGTTCTACAAGATGCATGTCCAAGCTTCTATGGATGCAACTTTTGGCCGCATACATTTTAAAATTAGTTTATGGCTATGAGGACTGTGGCATTTGTGTGTGTCATGTTTATAGCAAGTAGGATCAAATTATTTTTAAATTTGTCTCTTTAAGCCCCTCTTACTGCCGATTAAATGTAACTGCACCAATCTTTTGTGTGACACATTATTCCTCTCACCACAGTGCCTGGGGTGCCTCAGGTCAGTGTTGTGATATAACTTTAACTTTTTAAAAATTATTATCCGATCTGTCCTAAAAACCTTGCCCTACTACACCACAAAGATAAATGCTTGTTACATAAAAACGTAGGTTGAAAAAAGGCACAAGCCCATCTAGTTCAAGCAATAAAATAAGGACAAAACAAATACATATAAAATCTCCATATATAGAAACCTATACCCAAAGTTGATCCTGAGGAAAAACTATATAAAGCATGGTCCAATTTACTTCAGAAGGGGAAAAAAAGTTTCTTTCTGATTCCCCAGAAAGAAATTAGCCATTCCCTGGATCAATAATCTCTGGTGTTATTACCTATAAATGTTAATATAATTTATATTTAGGGCATTTAGGAATGCATCCAGCCCTTTTTCAAAACAATCTACTGAGCTGGCCAGAACTAATTCTTGAGGGAGCCTGCTCCAGATTTTCACAGCTCTTACTATGAAGAAGCCTTTCTGTATGCGGAGGTTACATCTCTTTTCCTCCAGATATAAAGGGTTCCCCTTGTCTTTTGTAAACAATTTTAATTGAATAACTACACCAACTTCACTATATGGACCACTTATATAATTATACATGGTAACATGGCATACATAAATTTAATTCGTCTAATCTTCTGATACTCTCTTCTTCTCTCTGCTGTTCCGAGTTGTGGGTGGGCCTTTGCCATCTGAGTGCAAATCTTTCAGATAATCTTTCT
Source organism: Staurois parvus (assembly GCF_062004578.1). Taxonomy (NCBI): domain Eukaryota; kingdom Metazoa; phylum Chordata; class Amphibia; order Anura; family Ranidae; genus Staurois; species Staurois parvus. The sequence goes on along the minus strand of NW_028317815.1, from coordinate 20,195,792 downwards.
TCAAAGCTGAGGTCCTCCATGCCTCTGATCGTTTTGGTTTCTCCTATCGCTGATGCACTGCAAGGCTCCTGAAGACTCTCAGTCAACTGTCAGCCTGTACCTCGTATGGACAATGACGGAATTGCACAAAGAATCAATAAACTATGAGAGTGCTCACCAGTGTCCTTGTAGTTAATTGAGAACTACAAGCCTTCAGTCGTGGCGGCCATTTATTCACAGAACTCTGTTCCACATGGCCTCAATTTAAAAAATTCTGACAACAGGTGCGGGGAGAGGATTCCCCCACCCGCTGTCACAGGAAGAGGGGGGTGGACGGGTGGAGAGGAGGCAGGAGCCGGAACATGTGGGCTATGCTAGACACCGTAGACTGGGTCATTCACCATGCACATGGAGTACCTTTACTTGTGTCATGCTCATCTATGCCCCAGGACAAGATGGAGGGTGGTTTTTGGGATAACTCAACCTTAAGGCTGTACACTGTGTACACTTAGGCCTCATGTAAACATGTAAACATGAACTCCCCTAGACTTTAAGCTCTCCTGGCAGCAGAAAACTGAAAACGCAGCAAAAATGTGTGTAAACACGGTAAATGACCAAGTGCTAAACATAGCTATTGTTTAGACATGTTTAGATGCATTTAGCCACTTATACAAGCATTTTTGCCACGTTTACATGCATTTTTGCCACGTTTAGCGTTTTTTTGGCCAAGAATCGCATTTAGGAGAGAAACGCATAACTGCCCCTAAACTCTGCTTCTTCTAAACTCTGGTAAAAGCCTATATGTACACGGACACATTGACTTTTATTGAGTTGAGTTCAGGGGCTTTGGCAAAAAAATGCCAAAAGCTCCTCTACTTACGTTTAGGAGCAGCAGTGTATATGAGGCCTTAAACAAATAAACTGGACTCCATGCATGCACTTAGTTAACTCTTCCTCTTTCATACAGTACCTCGTGGCTGGGCTGAGGGTCTCTGTGGTGCTGATCTGCTCCTGGTTCTGTGGGAGATGGACTGCTCGGGGAGAGGGCGACAAAAGTATCCCCCCCTCACTGCTAGAGGACACCCCGCCCATCACAGGTACCACGCTTCACGACTGCCTGCTTGGACTGGTTGCTAGTCTTCTGTCCCTAATAACTACTTGCTTGTACTCTGTACCATGTTGACTCTTCATACCCCAATGTTCTTCAACTGACCCGGGCTCCAAAGTCTATGCATAAAGTGCTGGTTACTTTCATACACCCTTTTAAACAACTTCAGAACACACATGGCAAAGTTTCAGTGCTTTGCATAACAAACTCCAGCACATCAGGCAAACAGTCTTTACCACTCTAAAACCCTAACTAAGGCTTTGGCTGCCACAGCACACCTGCACAGGAAGAGTGTAAGGGACCGCCCGGCGGTACCACTAGCACTCCACTGAATAGGCGTCCCCAGCACACGGAATCTAAGTCCCAGGGTGCTTGTTGACCAGGGCCCCTGATGGTGGGGATGGACTTGGGGCCCCCCGAGACCAGGTCGTGGCTACTGGGTACGTCCATCAGTGGTAGTGGTATGCGCCAAGGGCTCCCACGGGAAAGAGTCTGATATGAGGAGGTCAGAAGACCCCACTGCGAGGGATGGACGGATGGATGAGCAAGGTCAGACGGGCCGGATCGGTAACTGAGAGGACGGTAAGGTACAAGGCAGCGGGCAGAGAATGGTTGGGTCACATGCCAGGTCAGCAACAGCAGGTCAAATCCAATAGGGGGCATCCAGGAGAGAGGTCAGGCAAAGCAAGGGTCAGGACAGAAGAAATTAGCAAGGTTAGGTACAATCCGGGTCAATAACTTACAGGGCACAGGTTCGCAGAATCACAGGATGCAGGAAAGACCAGAAGGCACTGAATGACAGCTCAGGGCCATTTAAATATTCCGCCCTGCGCTGCCATTGGTGCCCAGCGGGCGGCCGCGGCTTCTACTGCGCATGCGCGAACTCGAACGCCGCGGCCGGCCCGGACCTAGTGCCCGTGTCCCTGCACAGGGCGGTGCACTGCGCCTGCGCCGGGACCATCGCGGCGGGGATCGAGGAGATCCCTGACATTGGCCCCCCCTACGGGCAACCTCCGGATGCCCACCCGATCTCTCCACCACGGGTGATCGCGAAAAAACCTCCGGACAAGTCTGGGTGCATGGACATTATGGGCTGGTTCCCAAGAATTGTCCTCAGGGCCATAGCCCTTCCATTTGATAAGGAATTGGGTCTGGCCCCCCCTCCTTTGGCACTTCAGGATTGTTTCTACCTCAAATTCTTCTTCTCCCTCGACCGTTATGGCCTCCGGGGGTCTAGATTCTTGTTCAGGGAAGGCATCTGGGATCACTGGCTTCAGCAGGGACACATGGAAGACTGGGTGGATCTTGAGTGTGTCAGGGAGGACGAGTTCGTAGGCCACTTCGTTGACCATCCGCTTAATGCAAAAGGGGCCTATAAATTTGGGTCCCAATTTCCTCGAAGGGCAAAGCATCTTTAAATTGGATGTCGCTAACCAAACCTTCTCCCCAGGCCGCAACACCAGATCTCCCCTCCGTTTCCTATTGAATGCCTTCTTGTAGTCTTCCTGGGCCCGACTGATGGCCTCTTGAAGTTTCTTGTTGTTTGCGGAGAAAAATGTTACTACATCTTGCGTTGCTGGGACTGGGCATTCTGAGACCAAATCCGGGAGGAAGACGGGGTGAAAACCATAGTTGGCAAAGAACGGGGACTGCCCCGTTGCTGAATGGCAAGCGTTGTTGTACGCGACTTCCGCCAGGGGTAGAAGTGGCATCCAGTCATCTTGAGTAAAAGATGTGTAGCATCGCAAGTATTGCTCCAGGGTCTGGTTGGTCCTTTCGGTTTGTCCGTTAGTTTGTGGGTGGAACGCAGAGGAGAGGGACAATTTGATGTCCAGGGCTTTGCACAGTGCCCTCCAAAATCTTGACGTAAACTGGACCCCCCGATCCGAGACAATGTCTTCGGGGACCCCATGCAGCCTTACCACCTCACGAATGAAGACTCGCGCAGTCTCGGCTGCCGAGGGAGTTTTCTTCAACGGAATGAAGTGGGCCATTTTGGATAAGCGGTCCACGACCACAAGGATTGCCATGTGGTCTAGCGATGGCGGAAGCTTGACTATAAAATCTAGCGAGATCTTTTGCCAAGGTCGTTCAGGAATCGGTAAGGGTCGCAGCAGACCCCAAACTTTGTTCCTTGATGGCTTGTTCTTCTGGCAGGTGATACAGGATCTTACATAGCCCTTACAATCTTTAGCCATGTCCGGCCACCAGAAGGAGCGTCGGAGAAGTTCCAGGGTCTTTTCTGGGCCAAAGTGCCCCGCCATCGGGTGGTCATGGCAATACCCAAGACCAGGGTTCGGGCTTCCTCCGGCACCACAATCCGATCTTCCCTCCATAGGAGTCCCCCCTTGTTCTGGAGGGGCCCTCCGACTGGGGTAGAGACGGTTGTGGACGCCGCCATTATCTTGGAACGAAGGTCCGACTGAAGGGCCAAGAAGTTACCCGAGGACAGGATAGTGTCGGGCACTGGGATCTCCTTGGCGTCCTCGTACATACATGATAACGCATCTGGCTTTGTGTTCTTTGATCCAGGCCTGTACGTAATGTGGAAGTTAAATCTCGAAAAGAATAATGCCCATCTTGCCTGTCGTGGGCGTAGACGCTTGGCGGTCCTCAGATATTCCAGATTTTTGTGATCAGTAAATATCAAGATGGGGTGCACGGCGCCTTCCAGCAGGTACCTCCATTCCTCTAACGCCGTTTTGATCGCCAGTAGTTCTCGATCACCGATATCATAGTTCTTCTCCGCTGGGGTAAGCTTCCGTGAGAAAAACACTACAGGATGGAGCAATTCCTTGGTGCCTTTCCGCTGGGAAAGAATGGAACCTACTGCATTCTCCGATGCATCCACCTCTAAGATGTAGGGCAGGGCGGCTTCTGGGTGACCAAAAATGGGTGCCGAGGTGAACAGCTTCTTCAAGGCTTCAAAAGCTTCCTGAACCTCTGGTGTCCATCTGAACCGAGTTCCAAGCTTGGTTAGCTGAGTAATGGGGGAGACCAGACCCGAGAAGTTCTTGATGAACTTCCGGTAAAAGTTTGCAAAACCGATAAATCGTTGGACACCTTTCCTGTCCATGGGTTCAGGCCAATCCAGTATTGCAGCGACTTTCTGAGGGTCCATCGCGACCCCCGCGGTGGAGATAATCAGGCGCAAAAAGGTAATGCTGGATTGTTCGAAGCAACATTTCTCTGCCTTGGCGTACAACCCATGCTGCCGCAATCGCCCCAATACCCTTGCTACATGTATTCTGTGTTCCCCCAAAGAAGGGGAGAAAATCAAAATTTCGTCTAAATAGACGATAACAAAGACATCCAGGAAGTCCCTAAAAATATCATTCACAAAGTGTTGAAAAGTGGCCGGAGCATTGCACAACCCGAACGGCATGACCAAATATTCAAAGTAGCCGAAGCGGGTGCGGAATGCCGTCTTCCACTCGTCCCCCTCCCTTATGCGAACCAAGTTGTACGCTCCCCTCAAATCCAGCTTTGTAAAAACCACTGCTGCTTTTAAACTTTGGAATAACTCCGGTACCAATGGCAGTGGGTAACGGTTCTTTATTGTGACCCTGTTCAACTCCCGGTAATCGATACACGGCCTTAAGGTTTTGTCCTTTTTTTCAACAAAGAAAATTCCCGCCCCTGCCGGAGAAGTGGAGGGGCGGATGAACCCCTTCTGGAGGCTGTCCTCGATGTATTCCTTCAGGGCCCCCAATTCAAGCTCCGAAAGGGGGAAGATTCGCCCAAAAGGAATCTCTGAGCCGGGTAACAGGTCAACGGGACAGTCATATGGGCGGTGGGGGGGTAGAGTATCGGCTCCCCGTTTGCTGAACACATCCAGAAACTCATGGTAGGCTGCAGGGATTACCTGTTTTAAATCGGCATCCCCCTCAGAGCACAGGAGGAACTGGGGGACCTCCGGGCCCGAAGTGCGGCAGTGTACCCAACAGTATGGGGAAGGGAACGAGATTACTCCGGTCTCCCAGTCAATTTGGGGGTTATGGGCCCGTAACCATGGGAGCCCCAAAATGACTGGGAAAAGGGGTGAAGCTATAGCATCCAGGCGGAGGAGTTCCTGGTGCTGGCCGGCAATGACAGTGGCGATGGAGGGGGTTTCCTGGTTCACTACCCCCCGATTTTATCCAGGAACCGTCGGCAAAAAATATATTGAACCCTTTTTGTTTTAATTGGAGGGGAATACCCTGCTGGTGAGCAAAATTAATGTCCAAGAAGTAGCTGCATGCCCCCGAATCAACTATGGCTGTCACCTCCACGGTCCTTTCTGGAAGCTGAAAGGAAAGGGGCACCACTAAGTATTGGGATGGACTAACATTGCCAATGGACAAGGAAGAAGAAGAGGTGCACTTACTCAGTTTCTGCGGACAGGATCGTACCATGTGACCACAGTAGAGGCACAGGTTCTGGGATCGTCTGCGCTGGTGTTCCTCTGGAGATAGTTTAGGCCGTGCCAGGCCGAGCTGCATGGGTTCAGGGATATCTCCAGGTGGCCGGTTCTGGATGTTTGGCCTAGCTGCTTGGCTGGGACCTTGAAATGACCCCCAGGGATTTCCGTGACCCTGACCGGACCTCTCAAACCTGCGTTCCCGCAGTCTACGGTCAATCTTAATGGTCAGTGCAATTAAGTCCTCTAAAGTCTCAGGCACCTCTACCCGGGCGAGCTCATCTTTCAGGGCTTCTGATAGGCCTATACGGAACTGATGCAGGAGTGCAAACTCGTTCCAGCGTGTGTCCCCCATCCAACGCCTAAACTCAGATGCGTACTCCTCCGCCGCTCGATGGCCTTGCCGGAGCGTGTACAAAGTAGCTTCATCAGAAGCTGCCCGCTGTGGGTCGACGTATAGGATAGCCATTGCGTCAAAAAAAATTGTCAACCGAACTTAGGTGAGGGTCAGTCTTTCCCCGCAGTCAGTGGGCCCAGTCTTGGGGTTCACCCTGCAGGAGGGAGATGACGAACCCCACCTTCACGGATTCAGTCACAAAGGTCCGTGGTTGTAATTCAAAATAGAGAAGGCAGGACTCACGGAACGACCTGAAGCATGTGCGGTCCCTGTGGAAACGTTCTGGTAAGGGTACTCGGGGTTCGGCCGCCGGGAGTGGTGCGGAAGCCCCAGAAGCTGGCACAGGGCCTGCTACGGCCGGGGGTGCGGGGACCGCAGCCTGTGGGGCAGGAACGGATATAGTGCAGGTCTAGAACTGGTTCTCAATCTGCAGACATCTGTCCTGCAGGGCCGATACGGCCTGTGTCAAATTAGATAGGTGCCTTTAGATCTCCTCAAGCGGAGAGGGCCCTCCTCTAGACTCAGACATGGCCTTCTGGTACTGTAAGGGACCGCCCGGCAGTACCACTAGCACTCCACTGAATAGGCGTCCCCAGCACACGGAATCTATGTCCCAGGGTGCTTGTTCACCAGGGCCCCTGATGGTGGGGATGGACTTGGGGCCCCCCCAGACCAGGTCGTGGCTACTGGGTACGTCCGTCAGTGGTAGTGGTATGCGCCTAGGGCTCCCACGGGAAAGAGTCTGATATGAGGAGGTCAGAAGACCCCACTGCAAGGGATGGACGGATGGATGGATGAGCAAGGTCAAACGGGCTGGGTCGGTAACAGAGAGGACAGTAAGGTACAAGGCAGCGGGCAGAGAATGGTCGGGTCACATGCCAGGTCAGCAACAGCAGGTCAAATCCAATAGGGGGCATCCAGGAGAGAGGTCAGGCAAAGCAAGGGTCAGGACAGGAGAAATTAGCAAGGTTAGGTACAATCCGGGTCAATAACTTACAGGGCACAGGTTCGCAGAATCACAGGATGCAGGAAAGACCAGAAGGCACTGAATGACAGCTCAGGGCCATTTAAATATCCCGCCCTGCGCTGCCATTGGTGCCCAGCGGGCGGCCGCAGTTTCTACTGCGCATGCGCGAACTCGAATGCCGCGGTCGGCCCGGACCTAGTGCCCGTGTCCCTGCACAGGGCGGTGCACTGCGCCTGCGCCGGGACCATCGCGGCGGGGATCGAGGAGATCCCTGACAAAGAGTCTGTACATGGAAAAGTCCATGATGCTGGTGTCTTCAAGGTGGACTGCAGTTCCCAGCAGTCCCTCTATATGGTGGTGGTTGTAGTGTT